>NC_090923.1:771177766-771492319 GCF_040938575.1 Ambystoma mexicanum | reverse complement strand
TTTGCATGTTGATGGAGTGGTATAATTTACGGTTGCGGTACACTACCTCCATGGCATGTGGGACCACCAATTCCACATGGGTGCAGTCGATGGCGCCAATGCAACCAGGGATGCCGGCCAGTGAATGGAATCCAACTTTGGTGTTGGAGATCTCCTAGGCTGTCCACAGGAAAATGTGGTTGCCTGTGTGCTTCAGGAGGGCATCAAACACTTGGTTCAGCATACGTGAGAATAATGGTTGTGATATGCCATGCATGTGCCCCACTGTGTGCTGGTAGGTGCCTGTGGCCAGGAAGTGGAGCACAGACACTACCTTCAGTAGGGGTGGGATGGTGGTGCGTATTTCAATCAGGTTGACAATGTCGACATGTATCATGTTCACAATGGTGGTGATGGTGTCCCGGTCCAGAAGGTACAGGGTGTGGATCTGCTCAGGGGTTAGGTTGAATGGACTGGCTCTGATGCGAGGGATTGGGGGCTGCCTGCGTGGTACCACTGGCTGCACTGGTGGGGCATGCTGGCCCTGCCTAAACCTCATTCTCCTCCTGCATCTCCTCTGCGCTGCCTGTTGTTGATGTTGTTGTTGTTGCTGGAGTTCCACTGCAATCATGTCCTCCAGCCCCAGCATTGCTAGTAGTATGGGAATCATTTTGGTGTGTTACTGGGTGTGGGAAGGGGTGGGGTGTGCTCCTTTTGTGCTGGCCCAGTCTATATTGCCTCCACCTCTGCTGATTGTGTGCACCTGTGGCAGTTGGGAACACTCCACATGGCCATTTACGGGTGGTCCGCAATGCCGGTATTTGCTCCATGCCGGTAAGGTACTTTTCGGGCTTCAGTAGGCCGTTATTTGCATGTCCTCCTTTTTACGCCATGCCGGTATTGCCGGCATGAAGGGTCGCGTGCCCGTGCCCATGCCGCTATTAGCGGCACCGGTAATTACGGTGCCGCTAATAGCGGGCGGGCGTGTCATAATCGTGCAGAGTGGTAAGCGATGCCTGTAATCTATTACCAGCATCGTTTTTCCCTTACCTCCAACCTCACAATGACCCCCATTGCCTGTAACTTGAGCCGCTGTACTATGGTCATTTCCTCATTTCAACTTTTTTTGCGGTGCCAGGGTTGCAATAACTGTATCGGCTTCGACATCCCTGAAGGACCTCTCCTTGCCCATAGCCACAGTATTCATACTCAGTTGTAAAGGTAATGTAGCAATGTCTTTTGCCAGACGAGCAGCCAGGGATATGTTCAATCTCCCGGTTTGTTCAACACTGTCCCTGTCCAACTTAGGCTCATTATTTGACCCATGAAGGGCCTCTGCGTTCTTCTGAGGGGACACCTGATGCACTTCAAGGTCATCACTTGCCGAAGCCCCTATCTCCTCTGGACGGGATGGCCCCATTAGTTAGGACTGCAAAGGACCCATCACAAACTCTTTAGTAACTTCTTCATTTGCTGGGCCAATCCTCAGTCCACCCGTCTTCATTTCACTGGGTAGTAGTTGGAGGTACTCTTCCTGCAGGGTGACGCTATGGTCTATACCCGCCAATAAGTCTGTATCTGAAACATTGAGCCACTCTTCCTCTAAGGGAGGGGAGGCAGTGTTTTTGTCCGTCACTTCCCTCTCTTTGATGTTGGGTTGAGTCTGCTTGCCAGGTGCCCTTGCTCTGGAGTGCCATTTAATGGTCTTGCATTCAGAGAGACATTTGCTCCTTGTTTTTGATTTTGAGCCACCACCCATTTTACCAAGGGAAACCCCTGCAACCATCGTGGTGGTCCTAGTATTAGGCACTTTTGACAGAGCAGACACACCAGGCTTGGTTCCTTCATTCACTTCATTCAGCACAGGCTATATATTAAATGGTGATTCCAGAATGACCTGAGGCATTCCCTCCACTTGTTCCACACAGCTGGCTCTCTCCTCAGTTAAGGTGTCACGTCTGCAAATTGATAAAGGAACACCCTTGGTGCTGGGACCTTAGGACTGCTAAGATAAAATGTTTGGGGCGATTCAGAAGATTGTCCAGAGTGGTTCTCGGATGCTACCACTAGTAAGGAGAAAGTACTTGTGCACACGGTCTCTGTAATATCCCCAGTCACTGGCACTGGATTAGACGCGGAAGCTTATCTATTGTTCTTAGAGTGTAATGCCTTGGTGCACGGCCGGGGGAAAGGGCTGGTGTAGAGGGAGACTCATTGAATTCTTCAATTGTCTTTGATGTAGTCTACTTCGCAAGGGCTGTAGGTTACGAAGTCATCACCCCTTCCCTCCCCTGGTTACCTCTGTTCTGTTGAGTCCTGGCTTGACTGGGGGTCCTTGAAAGGGCTCCCTGGTCCTGGCATGATAACATCTCCATTTTCACTGTACTCCCTGCGCAAACACTCTGCCAACACTCTGCGATGCTCCACGTCGGGAGTGGAGTTTTTAAAGCTGTAGCCCCTCCTCCTTGCAGGACAATGAAAGTCAGACTTTCGCACACAGCGATTAGCACAGCAGCAGCAGCCCTCCTCCTTGCTGGGAAATGAAAGTCAGACTTTTGGCACACAGCGGTCAGCACAGCCTCAGCAAGTTTCCACGGCAAGCCAACACTCTACCAACAGTTTTTAATGCTCTCGTCGGGAGTGGAGTGTTTAATTAAATTAAACCTTGCCTGATATGCTTGCATTTTCATTGTAAAAACTGTTTACCATGTGTGCTGGTAAGCAGTGTTCACAATTACAGATAAACACTGCCCGACATGCAAGCATGTCCAGCAATGTTAGTTACATTGTTGTTATTATTATTTCATTGTACACGCTGCCTGCCATTTGACCATGGCAGGCAGTGTGTCCAATGGATCTCTATAGTGCCCGCCTGCTTTATTTTGGTGCATAAAGCAGTCGGACTCCATAGGCATCTCCAGCATCTGCGCTGGCATGAAAATCCATGCCAGTGCAAATACTGGGGCATTTGCATGGTGGAGAGGAACAGAGGCCACAGAAACAGAAGTTGTGTTCCAGCCCTCCTCTTGCCATGCAAATGACTGAAAATAAATTGTGCGGTGAATGGAAGACGTCAAACCCTTAGTCAAGGTTTTTATGCCTTCCATTTACGTTACAGCTCATTGGAACATGAGCTCCAGTGAGATTTAAAAAACAAACTTCTATTAGGAATGAATGTGGGTGTGATTTAAAGATAGACTTTGAGTTGGTCAAAACATATCACACGTGATTTATCTAGCACCTGATCGGCATCCTTTACTATGAAGACATCATCAATGAATTGTTTCAAAGTTGCAATATTACATTTATATGGATTGCTCATGCCAAAATGTTTGTACATGGGTGTTAGTCTTAGCAGTGCACGGAAGTGGTGCGAGTTATGATTGCTTAACGTAACATAACTGGCAATGTTCAAGGGTTTTTCAGTTTTACTTGTAAAGGTACAGTCCCTTTAACAACCTTTTTTCACAAATTTAACAGGTTTTTGTTAGTGCACCCTTAATCTGCTACAATGTGGCAGATATGGAGTCTCCAGTCAGTGCGGTAGTCTGCGGACATTGTACAGCATTCACAAAGCCCAGAATCATAGGGGAGACCCAAAAAGGTTTTACCCACCAACCAACAAACATACATAAAATCATTACTAATGTTTACGACATGCAAATATACCTTATTGTACAAACACTTACTTTATAAAAATACTAATTATTTTTTCATTTAGCACAGATTACAAAGAAATGCACCAATTACAAACCATAACTGTACACTTCATATAATCTCCTTAATAGAAATCTGCATACAGATTGACAAACATCAGGTGCTTATTCGAGAACAAATCCTCACTAAATAGTAATGCATTGTATGTCTGTCTCTATTGTTAGTTTTCATTATATAAACATGTGTTACAAGACAGAAGCGCATTTTTTTCTCACAGAAATGGCAAACACACTTGTGTGATTAGAGGAGAACTTCCCAAAAGAATACATGAGTGAGGATAGCATCTCTAATGGTACACAATACATATTTTAAGGTAAACAAATAAAGTAGTTTGTATGCACCGTATTAAAAAAATAATTTCTGTTTTTCTTACAGTGACTAGTTTTCATGAAGAAACCGCACCCCAATTTAATTATAAACAATACTAAGAATCACAAAGAGAAGCCCTATCCCCAACTGTAAATAATCAAATCATGAACTTGTTTACAAAATTGGATGAACTAAGTAATGATGTTAACCCCTTAACTGCCATGGGTTTTCACGCCCCAGTGCAAGGCCTTTTTAGGTGATTTCGGTATGTCGCCATTCAATCCCTTGTAACATTTTTGTTACATGAGATATCACTGCCAAATTTGGCCCCTTTTTTCCCCACATGTATCCGAGTTTGCTGTAGCGGGGTGAGAGAAAATAACCAAAACAGGAGAATTTTTTTTTTTTCTTCTTCAGAAAATGTCAATAAAACGATGTACTAAGAAGCCTATGGTTTTTTCCATGTAAGTCCTAGGAACAAATGGTTTGCTGTGCTATATTCCCCATTTTCCAGGCTTGGAACAGGTTGAGAGGAAACCTATTTTGATATGGTTACCAGCCTTTTTGTGAGAGGTAGGTGATTTTGGCCTTTTGGCCTTTTTTTCCAATAGGACATGCGTGGACGGAATGGAAGAGAAGGGTAGGAAAGCTGAATGGAAAGACAGAAAGGCATACATTTCTGAAAAGTAGACAACATTCCAAGTTTAGGAAGGGGTGATTTGCGCAGGACAAGCAACAACTATGTAGGGAAAAATTCAATAGTTTGGGGTAAAATCGGGAAAATGACAGAAAAAATGCTATGTGGTGGACATGGTTAGCCTGGTAAGGCAATGGCTTCTGTGAATTTTGAGAACAACAATGCTCTGCTACATTCCATTTCTTTTCTGTGCAATGTTATTTAGAAAATGACATTGCATATTTAAATTGACATTATTATTTAGGGAATAACTGGAGAAATGAGCCTTCTTCCTATTCCACTTCAAAGGATATTTTCACAGGACAGGACATCTTTTGATTGCTGCAAAACTGTGAAACACATTGTACACCATGTCATGTCACAAATCCATGCATGCATTTTCCCCGTAAAAACCATGAATTCAATTATTTGGCTACAGTCAGAGAATAATATTCCCTGCACAGTCATATGTTCTATAGCATACTATTTTAAATATACTTCCACAGAGTCTCCATTACATCCCAGTCCACATTCAGTGGCATAGCTTCTAAAGGAATCCCATAAAAGGTGTTCCTTTGCTGTCAGTGGCTGTTGTACTCATTTTTGCTTCATCTTTTTAGTAAGCACTGCTCCAAGTTTGTCCCTGTTTTCAAAATCCACTCAGGCACGCTGGTTCGATCTTGGGAATCATTTTCTGCAATAGATCTCTGTAAAAAAATGTCTTAAGGAGGATTTCCATCTGGTACATCCACGTGGACCCAAATCAGCACCTTTCCTGTCAGACAAGCTCCTTTTATTTTCAGATTTCCCAATAAGTATTTATTTTCTGTGTGTTTGGCCTCAGATATGTGGTAAACTCCAACCTGAGCCCTAACAGCACTTATGTCCTTCACCTGATCATCATTTTTCTTCCTCCGTGCATGGAATCCATATCAGTCCTGCAGAGGAACATCTCTGGCAATCTCACTATCTGTAAATCAATGCACAAATCTACAACCCAGAGCGCAATTGGCTCCTTCTCCTAGGGTGCTGTATCAACCTTACCTGGTTAGACCTGCCCCAGTCTTCTGCAGATACTCATCATGCACTCCGATTGGAGGAGCTCTCTAACACTCGGAACTCCCGGAAGGGACATTAAAGTGATACAATTCCAAAATTTCAAAGCATAAACTAGGACAGGAATACCAACCCACAATCTGCAAACTATCACAAGGGACCTGGAAAATGGCCCACCTGCACTTCTAACCGTGCTCCTGGAACAGACCGACTCTGCCCCACCTCACGGGAAGGCGCTCTGATGAAGGCGTGGAATCGGACAGAATATTTCCCTTGGAGAACCAATGTTCCTCCAGAAGATACACGGTCAACTCAGCGAACACTGGAAGGAAATCAAAAACAAGAGCCTCCAATCAACCTGCACAGATACTCACACATACCGATATGTTTTCTCTCTCCTCTACACCAACAAACAATCGAATGCAGCAATACCCCTCAATCAATTTGGCTTATCTGCACACATATCTACTCACTCCCATAAACAAGTCAACTGTCTTCAGAACGCAGCTACAACCCACTAGAAAATCAGCCTAGCAGCACACATAATTTCATACACAAGTGCCACCACTGCCAGAATGCAGACCCGAGGACAATGGCCTTGCTGCACACATTCTACTGACCTCACACAGTCACCGCCCCACCCCTACCATTAGAATGCAGCTACACAACGCACTGGCTGCACACATACTGAGTGCACCCAAGCACTTGTTTAACCATTATTTCTCCAGTGACCGGGACTCCGGTCCCTGAGGGTGCTCAACCCACAGTGCTTTGAGATCATACCAATGGTATATAAGGCTTTATAGAAATGCACAATAACATAACATTACATATGCAGTATTTTTTAATGCAGCATTTTAATACAGAACATATCTTATTATGGGTTCTCTTCAGATGCTGACACTCCCAAATATCCTTCCCTATGTTGTGATTGGTCCAATGAATGTGCCATGTTTCTGTACCAGGGGTACACCGATCCCACTGTATAAAAGTGTAATCCAAAAAGGAGCACACGCTGGGCAACAATCAGTGCTGTATATTACAGCTGGGCGAGCACAAATCAAACAGAACAGTGGAATAGAATTGATTGATGAGACCCGACATCTGGGCACAAAGCAAAAATTAGTCAAAACATTAGAAACAGTTGCAGCTCAAATGTTCCTATTTTCCGTGGTTCCAAAGAAACTCATTGGCTGAACTACGTCATATCCTTAGAGCTAGAAGTATGTTAGTAGAACATGATTGGAGCAAACAGATCAACAGTATCCCAAATCATCGCCTCCCCATGTGGTGTCACATTGCTTCTCACACCTCCCAGGAACAGTTTGCAATTAGTAAAATAACATTTGTGTTGACCGCCAGAACTTTATTATTATGCCATTGGTCAGCACCATTGCGAAAGAAACACGAGACACCCTACTTCTGGTGGGAAGGGAGACATTTACAGTGCACCTGCCGGATATTGACCTTCACAAACCTTGTGGTGGATACTCTGAAGGCTGGCAACCTCCCAGGGACACAGAAACATACTGTTTGATTGGTCCTCCCAGGAAGCTACACTGTTCAGCTTCTCCAGTTCCATATCCACCTGCTGAAAGGCACTTGTAGCTATGTGAACATTTATCTGGCTCGGGTCCACTTACTCCCTCTACTCCCGAGTGCCATGGGATTGGCGTGCCTCCCTATCATTACACCAACCATTGCTGTCTCAGCTGCCTCGGTCTGCCAGTGACACGCAACCTGAGTTTCGTCTCTCTCCTCCCTAACCTGTGGTGTGCTGCTCATGTGTTTAGAGTGGGTTTCCTGGGCAAGGCCCAACCTGTGGGATTTTTCCTTATATCATAGTAATATACATATGCTCCCTGGGCCAATGCCATATACAGTGCAACCCTACCCTTGCATTTCCCATGAGTCGTTCATTCATGGCATCACTACAGTTAGTTAGTGTGTCTGTGTTTTCCACATAGGAGGTGCCCATCCCATCTTGCTTACTCCAGTAGGTGGTAGGTGCACCCCCCTATCTGGTGATGAAATAGCACTTTTAATACATTTCAATGGGAAGTGTTACTCTCCTCCCTTCCTGAGTTATGATCAGATTGGACTGAAATATGTTTTCCCTTATAATTGTATGCCAAGAAAATCCTGAATCCTTGTACATTCTTCATGTTCCAATAACTAGTAATATGTCAAATGTACTGAAATATGTAAATCTAGTAATAATCTACACATATTAATATATTGTGTTTATAAGTGTGTGATGCCGCTTGATTTGCTGAATTCAAATTTGTTTTTGGTTTTGCAGTCAAGCAAAGCATTCAAACATTACAGCCAATAGTATGATTTGATTATTTAGTGTGTTTTAGATTGAATCTATTTACATACTTTTTTGTAAAACTGTTCATTGCATATTTATATGGGAGGTCATCATTAAGAGAAAGCTGAACAAATGTGTCTGAGACCTTAGGCTGTGAAGGAGAAACACAATAGATAGTTCCTACCTGTGTCTCAGGCACAAAAGGTCACCACTGTATGGAGATTCTGTCAAGTTTAGCCCTTACATTTATTTATCTATTTAATTTATTCACGGTGTATTTATAATGAGCCTATACAGCCACAAACCAAACAAGGAGGGGTATAGGGATGAAGAATGACTAAAACGGTCCTACTAGGACTTGTCATTTGGATTGTGCAAGTGCAGTAACAAGAAGTGTAGCGGATTGGGGAGGGGAAAAGTGCAGGTGAGAACAAAATGTATTAATGCTAAGATGGGAACATAAGAGTGGAGAGCATAAAGCGCTGGGTGGAGAGAGGGAGGGAGAGGGAGAAGAGGGCTCCTGGGCTAGGTGAGTTGCTAAGGGGAGGGCAGGTGGACAAGTGCCAGGGGAAATCAGGGAGGGCAGGGAATGAGGGTCCTCATGCTAAGTGTGAGGACAGAGCTGTATTGGGCTCAGTAGGGATGTAGGCCCCATCAGGCTAGTACAGGGGGAGGCAGCCCGGTTGGGCAAGTACAGGTTTAGGGGGGTCAGGGGAGAACAAACTGCTGGAGTGGACTAGATGAGGAGGGCCTGGTGCCCTGTATGACTCAGAAGTGTGGCAGAAGCAGACATTAGCTGGGGAGGGAGAAGGAAAAAGAGAAAATTAGTATCTTGAGGAGTTTCCAGAACTTAAGGATATCAGGCTCAAGCCTGAGAGTGTCAGTGAGGCCATTCCAGAGGCAGGCTCCTGTGGAAGAGAGATCTACTCTCCACTCTCTGCTTAGAAAAGCATCTGATCTGCATAGAGTTGGGGCTATCAGACCAAAGGGCTCTAGCAGGTAGGTATTTAGAAAGAGAGAGTTGGAGGTAGCAGGGTCACAGTCCCCAGGAAGCCTTGTGGATGACACAGAGGGTCCTGAACTTGATCCTTGCAGCAACCGTGAGCCAGTGGAGAGATTTTAGGGCTGGAGAGATTCAGTCCCTAGGCTTGAGGCCAAGGATAAGTCTTGAAGTCCTATTCAGGATTAGTTGAAGGGGACAAAGGGAGGATTCAGGCAGATTGAAGAATACGCTGTTACAGTAGTTCAGTCTAGAGTAGACCAGAGCTCTGGAGACAATGGGTTTCTGGGGGTAGGTGAAAAAAGGGAGAAGGCCTTTGAGGAGGTGCAGCTGAAGGTGGGCCTTCTTGGCAAGGTCTGCGATTTGAGGGGAGAAGGAGAGAGAGGAGTCAAAGATGACACCAAGCCTTTCAGCCTCACAAGAGGGTGAGGGATGGGGGCCCAAAGAGGGCATCCAGAGCATAGGAAGAAAAAAGGGAACAGGGGTCCCAATAAGAAGGATCTTAGTCAAACTGGCATTAAGGCAGAGATTGTTAGCAGCACACAATGTCTGAAAAGCATTCAGTCAGGACTGAGAGAGGAAGAAGAGGAGGAAGTGGAGGGAAGCTTGAAGGTGAGCTGGGTGTTGTCTGCATAACATTGACAGTGAGATGAGAAGGTACTGATCAAATGCGCTAGAATCAATAGATTTATGCTGAAGAGCCACAGCGAAACGATAGAGCCCTGGGGGATGCCGCAGGTGGGGAGTGTGATGGGGGAGAGAAAATGGTCCAGTTGAACCTGGGAAGATCTTTCAGAGAGGAACAAGGTCACCTAGTACAGTGTCAGGTCTGTGATGCAAAGGGTGTCATGGAGCCAATTTAAAAGGGTGGCATCATTGACTGTATCAAAGGCAGAGGAAAGGTCAAGAAGGATGAGAATGGAAGGAGAGTTAGAATCGAGATTAGAGAACAAGTCTTCACAGGTGCTCAGGAGTGCAGTTTCCATTCCTCTGGATGCTCCGAAGCCAGACTGGTGGTGAGGCAGACAACCAATATATTCAGTGTGGTGTATTAGCTGGGAAATGATAAGCTTCTCCAAGAGTTTGCCCAGGAATAGTGTAATGGAGATAGGACGGTAGTTAGCTGGGCAGGAGGGGTCTGCATAAGGCCTTTTGAGGAGAGGATGCACAATGGAATATTTGAGGGGTAGAGGGGGAACCCGTGGCAAAGGAGTGATTGCAGAAATCAGCCAAGGCTGGAGCAAGGGATGCAATGTTGTCCTTGATAGTTCTGGAGGAGCAGTGGAGCACCTGTTTGAAGAGACTTTCATAGAGAGGACTTGTCTAGAGATCTCATCTGATGGTATGGGTGAGAAAGAGGAGAATAGGAGGGAGGCCAAGGGAGGCCTGAGAGCAGGTAAGGGAGAAGCGATGGGTGAAGAGGAGAGTGAGGTCTGGGCGTCCTGAGTTTTGGTGATGAAGTGAGAGGCCAGTGCAGTGCAGAGGGTCTGGGATCGCAGAGGAGAGGTGGAGACTACAGAAGGATTGGCAAGCTCCTTGCAAATTCAGAACAGTTCAGCTATGTTGTTAGTGGCCCCAGAGATGGGGGCTTGGAAATAGGGCTTCTTCTTTGAGTGGATGGACAGTCTGTATTGACTTCGGAGCAGGTGGCAGGCCAGTCTGTCAGATGATGTGCTCAATGCCTTCCACATCTGCTCACCAACTCTGCACTTGCATTTTAGAGAGGCTATGTCAGAATCATATTAGGTGTTATGCTTGGAGGCAGGTTTCATGCAGATCCTCATGACAGGGCCAAGGATGTCCAGAGTGTTGGAGGTGAAGGTTAGCAAGGGCTCTGTCAGTTTGAGAGAGTGGGAAGGGGAATTTAAGTTGTGGCAAAAGTAGCAACTGACACTTGCTACATTGGTCGAATGAAGGAGAAGGAAACTTGCTGTGCGGGCTGAGGCTTAGCCAGGGGACCCAAGAAAACAAGGTGAGAGGAAAGGAGGGCATGATCAGACCAAGAGAGTGGCGTATTGAGAGGGTTGGAGATGGGGATGACTGCTGAGATGAGAGCATCCAAGGTGTGTCCGGCTGAGTGCGACCAGAGGGAAGAATGGTGAGGGAAAGAGAGTCACATAGGCTGTGCAAGAGTCCAGAGGCTGCATCAGGAGAGTCAAGGTGAATATTGAAGTCTTTGAGGAACAGAAGCTTGGAGGTGGAGGCCAGCAGAGAAGTTGTGTGGTCAGACCACTCCAAAAGGATGAGGGAGACCAGACCAGTGGTCCTGTAGATGGTGGCAAGAGTCAGCGAGAGGATTGGCGAGACACCAAGCCTGCAGACTAGGAATTCAAAGGAAGAGTAGGTCTGAGTAGGTATGATAGTAGCAGGGACCCATTCAGGCAAGATCAGGGCCACTCTGCCTCCAACCTGGTTAGGCCTGGGCTTAGAAAGGATCTTGTAGTCCCTTGGGAGGAGTTTGTCAGAAATAGTGACAGTGCTGGCAGTGAACCATGTCTCATGAGAGCAATGATATCAAGGTCAAAGTCTTCAAGGAGTTGGCAGATGTCAGAAGCGTGTTTAATCATAGAGTGAGAGTTGAGTGTTGCGAAGTGGAGCTGATTGCCACCTTTGAAGATCTTCAGAGGCGGGTTACATGAATGTGGTATGGCCGTCGGTGGTGGCCAAGCATCTAGAGGGGTGGCAGAAGGAAGAGTGACAGAAGAAGGGGGGATTTGATGAGAGACGGAAGATGCCTATCAAGAAGGAAGAGTTTAGGCTGAGAGCCCAGGGCCATGACAGTGCCATTCTTGTAGACATAGTGATTCCCAGAGAGGATGGAAAGTGTGCCAAGAGTACTTTCCAGTGGGTTCCACCATTAATGGGCGAAGAAGAGAAAGGGGAGAGGACTGAGGCCATATGGGGAATCCAAAGGTCCGGAGCAGGAACAACAAAGAGGATGTCAGTGACAATCTGCCTGGTAGAAGCATTGACCTATGTGTCAGCAATTGGGCAGGCCTGGATTGGAGACCTGGAGAACTTTCTTGATCGTTTTCCTTCCATACTTCAAAAGAGAGCTAGGATATGTGATAGAATAGCAGTTAGTGTAGATGTCAGAGATATAGAGCACCATAGAGAGTGAGAGGAGAGGGGTGGAATGGAGGAAAAAAGAGAGGGACCGAGGACTGCACAATGCACGACAAACTCACCAGGTGGACTAGCAGCAGGAAAGTCACAGATGGATCAAGTGCACAAGAATGGAAGTCCATACCAGTGAAGAGAGTCATGTGGCTTCCTTTGAGAGTCTTTCCCCAGATGCTGGCACACCAAACCCAGACCGAGTAGTAAGAGGTAGCAATCGATCACAAGGGACCCTGCGAAAAACACCCTCAGGGTTTGGATCCAGTGGTGGGGATATTTAAATGACCTTGTGATCCCTCTCACGAGTGAGGCAGGCCACCAACAACCACTCCCATACCCTGGTTGTTAGGTAACATTTCACTTACTGCTGTTTTACCTCTATATTTGTGGACTCCCCAACTTTTTGTTTTTGTTTCAGCCTCCTGTCCTTACTTTTGCCAGGGAATCACAGCCTTCAGCCACGCTCCACTGGGGTACTTGCGTTTTCGTGCCCTACGACAAACCTTAAAAATTTTTTGGTAACTGGACAATGTGCCAAGGAGTAGACTGGTGGCAACAGAAGCTTTTTTAATTTATGTTTGTTAACTTTTACTGAGCCATACAACACTTACTGCATGTGGATTATGACTGTGGCTAGTTTCTGTCATGGCCGTGCCACAAGGTCTTTTGTCTTCTCCTTGGGCCATTTTGTCTGTTGGCCTTCCCCATGCTCTTTCTGAACCAGGGAGTCCTTATTTGGGCATGCATTCTCCCGCAAAATCTGGTGCTTTTTAGCAGGCTAATGCATGTCACGTGTCTGGGTAACTAGAAGGGGGCTGGGACTGGCTGGTACAATGCACACTACTGGTGCCAGGATATCTGGTGTGCATGAGAGCCGCAATGGCCCCTGATTGGACCACTGCTGGTGTGCATGAGTGGGGCAGATCCTCTCATTGGCCAGCTGGGTGTGAGCACTCACTGGACTTTAGGATATGAGGAGGGTGTCTGAGTGCAGACCTGCAGGTCACCTTTACGTGTGAATCAGCCTATACAGGGAGCCAAGTATCCAGAGACACGAAGCATATCCAAGGACTGTCCGGAACCGCGCAGAGAAGGTTTGGCACCCTGAGACCTATGTTGTCCCGGTAGAGCCCTGCTTTGCGCTCAATCTCCAAAGACCAGCAAATGTGCTGCAACCCTTTTGAGTCATGGGTCCAATGACTCTCAACTCCTCCTTGGTTCTCGGCAAATGAGCCTCCTCAGTAGTGTACCTGGGCCCTCCAGTGGATTGGCCACCTTGTACATTGGCACCCGTGCTGGAGTGTTGCTACATCAAGTTTTGTCATCAACCGTAGTTCGCAGTGCAGAGCAGCTTCTTGCAAAATCTTGTCTTCCCTACTGCTTTGGACAGCAAGAGAGAAGCATGCATCAGCCCGTGAGACTTGGGTGCTCCTGCGCCACTGTGCGGAAGTGACAGTCACTGTCATTGACTTTTCCACCTTTCTTCAATTGTACTGTGACCGCCTGCATCGGTGCCTTCTTTGTCCTGCATTTGTGATGAGAGATCCAGCTCCTGATGTAAATCGGATCTGGATCTGCAGCCGCAGTGCCTGTGCACTTTCAAGCGTAACCAAGGTGGGGATTATGTAGTCCAGGCAACCTTCTTCAAATCTGCCAAGTTTGAACCCTGTGTGAGCTAAGGGTGATTAGTAATCATACCACTTACCGGTGGCCACTAGTTCTTCCGTACTGTTTTTCCACACAAAGGTTACTTGTGGTCCTTGCCTTGACTTGTATGGCTCTTGCTCTCTATAGTCGCCCGAAAGTTGGGGACTGCTTTGTTCTTCATAGCAGACGCACCTCTGACTCTTGGAACCAAATTCCTCATACAGTGCCCTCTTCTAACTTTTCCTTGCCATTGAAGTTTGTCCCTTGTGAACTTTATGCATCAATGAGCGCTTTTACTCAGGAACATAACATTGAGCACAAGGCTCCTATCTTCATAGGATTGGACTTCTTAAGTTAGAGATATCCTTTTCTAGAGTTGGCCACTGTGATAAAGTGTGTTTACCTTCCCTCTTTATAGGTATTGGAGGGAATCTGCACGTTACCACAGTGACAATAAGTTATTGTATATATATTTTACATAGTAGTAGTATTACTGTCTTCTTCATTATTCCCCTGTGTTTGTTCTGGGTCTACTAAATTGTATATTTTTGATATATTAGTGTCTAAGAGTATTTCTTTTTGTCCTACTCTGTGTGCTCATCCAAGACCTCAGATCACCCCCACTACTCCTGAGACTTGGCTTTGACTGCTCTCCAAGCTAGCTTGAATTGTCCTGGCTACCGCGGCAGAAGTGTTTGCTGTTTCGCTAAACTAGGGTTTCCTACTGAACATCTGTTCACCAGAGCAGAGTTCAGAAATCCATTCTAACACCGGTGAGCTGCCTCCACTGCCCCTGCGGACTCCAGCTCCCAGTGCAAGGGACAGAATTTCAATCCCCTCGACCAGACCGCCAAGACTCATCAAACTGGGACTTCCCGTAGTACCAGTTCTAAACTCTAGGTGAGGGTGATGTACATTGTTATGAGCGCATCCAAGCTGAGTCCTGCAGAGCCCACGGGCCACGTGGGCAGGAGCGCACAGTCTGGACGTGGCTAGCAACCCAAGTGCACGTTGTATTATTGGCACAACCAGAACAATGTGTTAGATCTGTGGTTGTAGTTTTCTTTTTTCTTAAATTCAGCCACCCAGCCACAAAAGCTGCCTTCCTGCGGTACAAATACCAAACAGGCCGGTGACCCCAAAGATGGGGGGCTGTCTTTGAGGAGAAAACCGAAAGGGGAAGAAACCCTCAGGAATCAGCTAAGCACTGGTAGAAGGAAGATCAGAACTCCACAGAACAGGATAAAGGATCCTAGAACAGATGAATGGAAGAGCGGCAACCACAAGCAAGGTAGCAAGAGCAAGGCTGAAATGAGTCCAAGCTAAGACCTGCAGCAGAAACAGGGACAGAAATCAGAAATGGGGGCGGGGAAGACAAGGCTGTAGGAGCAAGGTTATGAGGAAAGAGGAATATGCATACAAATACAAGTAAATGTAACAACAAAATATCTGGGTCTCCATTAGGGCAACAGGAAGTGGAAGTGGCACCTTCTTGGAAGGGGCATGGTATCCTGCATGGATGCCATTTTGGAAAGGGTATAGTATGGTGGTCCATGACAGAAGTACGGATGCCCCGGAAGTAGTCAGACATTCCAGTGACCTAAACAACCTTGGTGCATCTTCTGGTTTGTCACAACAGCAAACCCCATCCAAGGCTGGTATGTCCATGCAACTTAGGATGTAAACTGAGGAAACTTCCTGCCCAGGCCAGGAGCATGCACATACAAAGCCCGCTCCCATATCCGGTCCCAAGTATTATAACCTTTCCAGTGCAATGAAAGTGCTGATACATTGCTGTCCAGGGGACACATCTACCAGTTGTGGGAATAATGGTAAAGGGAGGGGCTTCATTGATTGCTGCACACTGGGTGCCTCAAGCATACACGCAGCCCGAGATGCAAGGGGACTGAAGGGGGTGGAGGTGCTCAAGGGGTTACCTGGGGGCATGCAATGTATATGGTTGTGTGATTCTACAGGGTGCCGTGCACCGTTCAAATCAGGTGAGTAGACTGCCTGGGAAGGACCCATATAGGCCTTGTATGATATGGCGCCTAGAAAATTGCGCTGACCCTTCACAGCAGTCGGGTGGGGGAAGAGTCACTCAGACAGACCGTTCTCAGGAGAAAAACAGTTGTTGGGAAAAGAACCAGCTGTTACATAGAAGGTCGGCAAGCCGAGCCCTCAGGCACTCACTGGGACCAGGGAGAAATTGAGCTCACAGAAATATGTCTGGGAAGGTACAGTCAAAGTCTGTTCAGCAGTTTCAATTTGCCCTTTGAGTTGACTGGCCGCCCTGTGCACCTCAGAGTCTCTCAGGTCCCGGGCACCCCTTCCAGTCCTCTCTTGCACTTGTCTTAGGGCCTTACACCCCACCCGCCCTTACTGCACTTGAGAAATTACCCCAGAGGGTGACTATCTCTGCACTTACCCCAGTCGCCACCGATTGGGTGCACTTGGACCTCCCCCTGTCTGAGTCTGTCTGTGCACTTGCACGATCTGAATGCAGTGCGCCTGAATATCGTATGTCTGTTCCCCCTTGTCTTCACCCCTAAATGCACTTGGTAAAAATTGCAGACTCGCTATCCAGGCCTACTTAATGTGTCTCAACTGTTAAATGTATTGTATGCACTTACTCTTCCTGTGCAGACTATTATTGTCTTAGAATTTCAAGGGCTCTGAGCGACTGTTGTTTTCCCCATGTTCCCACCCTCCTTGAGCGCTTTGAAACACTTGCCTTTGTATAGGCGTTTTATAAATAAACATTACCAATACTATTACCCTTTGGCAGGTGGGCCTGGGAAGCAGTATGAGGGGCCACGGGCGATACATGAAGCAGCAAAACAGAAGGTTAGTTTTGGTGTCCCTGAAAAGCAACATGTATCTTGCACTCTCGCCAATGACACAAAGCACGTCATTGATCGGATGACATGTGAGTGTATCCCTTCCCACAAGTTAAGGATATCTCCTGTTTTTCCAATGTGTGATGACCAATGGAAGGTTATTTAAGTCCCGGAGGTCAGCATGATAACCAGTGTGTAGTACTAACAACTAACTTTTGGGGTGGAGCGGGAAGGAATGTGGCACCACGAGGGAGGTGATAGACCAGGGGGCAGTGGAACTGTTTGCTCCAATAATTTTTTACTAACCTATATTCAGCTACAGGGGATTGATGTAGCCCCACTAATTAGTTTTGTGGGACACTCAATAGCTTGTATCATTAATTGCAATTGTTTCTCACAATGCTAATATTGTTTTCCTGTATAAAAGATTGGGCCGCAATACGCGTTTTTGAAGGCTCTCATCAACCAGTTCTGTTACACTTTTCTGTTTGATTTGCACTTGCCCAGCTGTAATAAACAGCATTACTTATTGCCTGGTGTACGCTTGTTTTTGGACTACATTTAGTAAATTACTGATTGCATGCTCACAGAGGACCCCAAATACATTTTTGGAGGCCCCAGCAAGATCCTCAGTTCCCACGGCCAATTGGGCATATTCCAGCCAACCACTTGTGGGGTGTGTGTCCGGCGGCTGCAGACCAGTTCTACATACACCACTGAGGAGGCCATACAGATGCTGAGTTTGTGACAGTCTGCCTGATATCAAGCGCCACCCGCGCTCAGGATGAGTGAGCCCACAAGAAAGGCTCGGGCTGAGAGTGCTCGAGGATCTCTAGGACACGTGAGTGTACCCATGCATGAATGCACTGTATTGTGGTTGCATTTCCTCGAAAGGGGTGGGACCTTTTTACAGTGTTTAGGACGCATCCTCAAGGTGGGAGTACAATCGGCCGTAGTAGTTGTAGATTTTAGTACACTCTACCCCATACAGAGTAGAAGTGCATGAGTGGGCACACCTGTGTTAGAGCAGGGAGAGTGTGTAGTAAGGGGAGGCCCTGGTAGACGGGAGTTATGCATAGTGCAGGCGATTGTATAGTTGCCCATTGGGGCAGAAGTGTGTTGCTTCTTCTTGAACTTGTTGTATTGGTGTGTTGCTGTTAAGGAGTAAGGGAAGTGTTAGGGAGAATTCTCCAAAATGGCTAATTTCCCTTACCCACTGAGTCCCTCAGCAGCTTTGCTGGATTTCTAGGATTTATTTTTTTCACCTGGTAAGAGTGTGAGCCTTTTTTCCACTCTTAAATGTGTTTTGCTGTGTATGTTTAACATGTTTGTGTTCATAGACTGCGGAGCTTCACCTACTCCATAGGCATCATCTTTTTAATGTGTGTTACACAGCATCTTCAGTGCAGAGACACAGGGTTGTCGTTTTCAGACTTCCCACTTTAGACTCGATATTCTGGGACTGACTACTGTCTAACAGAACATGTAAAGCTGCCATTGACTTTATTAGTCTTTTTAAATTCACATACCCAGTACAACCTATCTTACATAGAGTACTGGAAAGTGTTAATATTAATAGTTATCCCTTTTTGTCTGTCTCTCATGGAACATTGTTTCGTTCCCTTTTCATTAAGACTTGGCTGGTGGCAGTGGTATCTACCATATTTTTCCTACTGTGATTTAATTAAATAGCCTTGGTACTGTTTTAGGCTGTCTTGCTAGCCTCCAACTTAAACCCGCTGGACCATATTCACTTTAATTTGGTTTCAGCTGGGTTTATTCGCCATTTCTTTGTGTAAAAGTCTTTCTTGTGTTTTACTCTGCGCACCAAACCAGGTTTGGTTCCTTCGATCACCGTCCTTTCGCTGGCTTCTGCACAGAATCCCTCCTTAGGCACCTGAATGTCTGGGTAGGCAGGATGTGAGGGAGGGGTTTTAGGAACCCTGCCATGAGTTCCCTTGGTAACCCAAGTCACACTCCTGTTTGATTGGCTTGGTGACTGCTGGGCCAGCTCAGCCACCCTGCTGTGTGATTGACAGCCAGGCTATGTGAATGGTGGAAAACTGCATAAAAAGCAGGTCTCTGGGACTGAGAAGGCAGAGTCGCCACTGGATCGAGAGAACCAAAGAGAAGTTAAGGAAAAAGGACCTCTACCATGACTGAACCTCCCGGTGAAGCCCTGCTGCGGGTCCTAATCTCCAAACTTCGACAACAGAAAAGATCTGCAAGGAATCTTCTTCCCCATAGCTGGTTGGACCAACCAGTTTTCCCAAACTCCAAGCAAGACCTCCCTCTCCTGGTCGAATTTACTGTGCACAGGTGCAGTGAACCGGATAGCTAGGAGGCTCAGACCCTGCTTGGGTTTTAAGGAATGCACCATTTATTTGTTGCTGTGCACTGCTGCCGGTTTCCTCCCTGGGCAGTGCAGGACCCTTCAGCCTTCCTCCTTCATGTCAGTCCGATAGTCGCTCCAGGAACCGTGAGCCTGCAGGATCTGCCAGGAACGTCTGCCTCAGCTACAGCCTCCTTCTTCATTCAAGGTACTGTTTAAATCCGGTCGTTCGTTCTGTCAGACCATGGTGAAAGTATTTGAAATCTTTCTGAAATCCGAGAGCTTGTCCTTCTCTAGTCTTTTAAGTAACTTTTCTTCCGACCAACTTCGTTTCAAACTCTTGGCAAAGACTTAACAGCAAACTACTATGAACTGTGTGATCCTGAGCAAAGACTGTGACCATTAACATTGGCCCTGGCCTATTGATTGGAATCCTCATTGTAGAAGCCTTTACTCGATTGCCTGACTATTCACTTGTTGGTGCTGCTTAATTTTGTATAACCTTGTCTTTCCCTCCGTTTATAATTGCTGGAGTGCCATTCTGCTCACACTTCATTTTGAGCTTAACTTGTCCAAAATTCATTGGGTGGTGTGTAGTATATTAAGAGTGTGATTTTTCTGCTGCTTTACTTATTGAACTGTTTTACAACTGATTTGTAAATCAGTGGTTGTTTGAACCATAGTAATTGATGTCCTTTGTGTAACTGTTGATACTGCTCACTTTACTCTTGAGATAAATCTGGCTGCTCAGCCATCGCTACCACTTTACTGTGTAGTACAAGCTTGTACCAAAGGTGAAATTATACTTAAACTTGAAGTCTTAATTGTGTCTGGTGTTCCCAAAGGGTAATGCATATGATTCTGCCTAACAGGAAGAGCATTTTTTTTGTTCGTTTTATAATGTGGACCAATGTGGAAGGGTCAACTGTATGATATTGCACTTGCCAAAGTTTGGACATCAACATAGAAGAGGGGTGTGGTGTGACTTCGGTCTACACTAACATAGGTAAAAGTGTGCCTGTGAAGAAGGCCAGTGATGTACTAACATGGAGTGAGTCGACGTGAGTGGAAGAGGAGTGTGTGGGTGAGCCTGTGGAGAAGCCCAGAATGAGAGAGCATGTAGGGCATATGGGTATAAGAGTGGTAAGTACGTAAGCTTGAGGAGTGAATGAGGGTGTGTGTGCGAACACAAGAAAGAAAGAAAGGAGTAAAAGGGGGAATATAGAGAAAAGGGGGATAATTGGGACTACTGGGACATAAAATAAGGGATGGTGGAAGGGTGAATAATGGCATGTCAAGGTAGGCCCCTCGATCACATGAGTGAAGGACTACCGCAATAACATGATAAAATATTAAAATATAATTTTCAATGGGTCCAAGAAACTGCAGGACAGTCATTTTATGCATGGCCAGGGGAGGGAACATTTAATAACAGAATAATATGACATATGTTCTCATACCTATTGATAAAGTACATGGGCTCTAAGTTGAATAGTAGGCAGAGTATCTTGAGCCTCTGGAAATTATACAAGAAGAAACAGGATGAGTAAACAAAGTGGTAGGAGAAAAAAGCAGAAGCAATGAATAAAACCAGTGCCCCACCCCCACTGTAGTGAATAAATCCAGTGTTAAGGTCTGCGGCAGGGTATACAAACCCACAGTGGGTGTATCCAGAAAGAGAGGAGGGGGTACAAGGGCAAAAGAAAGGCAGGGAAGCGCAAATGAGAGAGACACATGACAATAGAGAGAAGAAGTATCCAGCGTACATAGCGAAGAGCACAAGGAAACAGTTGGAGGTGCTGTCTAATGTAGCAGAAAGAGTCATCTAAAAAGAGCACCGGAGGAAGACAAATGAGAAGGAAGGTGTGGGGGATGAAAAAGGGTCGACCTCAGGGAGGATAGCATTTTAAATGGACAATGGAGAACAAGACGGGGAGTGGAGGAGACAGAAACAGAGGATGAGGAAAGTATCCCATCAAAAATGGAATAAGAGGAGGATGTAATGAGTGGCTGGGAGGTTGAGCAATGAACACACGAGACAGAGGGCCTCATTACAACCCTGGCGTTAAGGGGTTAACGGCGCTGTAAAAGGCTGCAGCGCCGTTAAACCCTTAACGCCAGATTCACACTTTAACGCCTGCTTTTTGCAGGCGTTAAATTCCAACCCGCTAAGGGACCTTGGTGCTAATTACGGCACCGTAATTTATGGTGCCGTAATTAGCGCCTTCCCCATTCCCATTGAGCCCTATGGGCCAAAAATGGGAATGGGGAAGGGGCCATGTTGAATGGGGATTTACCTCACCGCAAACCTTGGAATGGGGCGGTAAATCCCCCATCCACCATGGCGGAATCCGGCATGGACCATGGTGCTAATAGCACCATGGTCCAACGCCAGGCTTGTAATGAGGCCCAGAGAGTAGAAAAGGGTGGAAGCAGATGGACAGGTGAATGTGAGGAGCAGAGAAGAGCCTGGTAAAGTGTCCTCTGCAATCAGAAAGAGAAGGGGCACCAGAGACAAGGGGGGACTAGAACAGGGCAATGGTGGCACAGATGCCATTGGTACAGAAGGAGAGAGGGGATGCACTACATACCATGGTAGACAATGGAAAGACATAATCTTATTAGTAGTTTTCCCGCCCTTATTGCAGGGGCTAGCAAATGAATATACACACTTGAATAAGAGGCCACAGAAGTGACTGCAGGATATGAAAAGCTTATTTGAAACAAAAATAGGAGAACGGGGAGACAACATATCAAAACAGGTGGTATACAAATGGGTTAGACTAAACACAAACACACACAACAAAGCGCCATTCGATTACTATCAGGATCATGTGTGGAAGGTGTTGAGGAGCATGTATCCGGACAGCTCAGACTTAGGAGCTGTCATAACTGATAAGATGAAGCCAGGTGGAGACCCAGCAGAGTATATAAAACAGGGCCAGAAGCCCTGGACGCAGGAAACGCTGAAACCATGCGACAAATGTGTTCCCTTATTCTTGCACAAATTGGTCAAAATGACTGTCATCGGATGTCGTCTTTAGATAAAATAATGGGAATGGAGACAAAGGGATGGCCAAAGACACAGGCAACCATAGTACACTACTGTAAGAGAAAGCAAGAGAGCGAAGCAGACAACAAGCTTGTTCATAAGAAGCTCGCAAGGTATACAATGGAGGGGGCTATGTACATACTCGTTGCTGCCACAGTGGTTCCTGCCCAACAGGGGTGGTTCCCAGTGGGCATGTGCCGCTGCCATGCACCCCACAAAGGGGGCGGGGGCGCAGCAATAGGGGGACTATTCACAAGTGCAATTTACCAACTAGGGGGTAATTTCAAATGAGAAAAGGGAACCCTCAGTCAGAGAGAGGAGGAGGATATAGGGGAGTAGGATACAGATTCATGGGCCTGTCTTTCATATGCAGCACCATGGGCACTTTGCGAGCACTTGCCCCTTTGGACAGCAACCACAGTCATAGGCATACCAAGTGGCACAACAGCAAGGTATCTATGCTCAGCAGTGCCATCCCCCACAGGTGTAGTCACAAGCATATGTGGGGCATACAGAGAGCAGAGAAACATCCCATGCTTGCCATCAGTATCAGCCAGACACAAGTGAATGCAATGGTACTAGGATAGAATGTGATATCCCAGTGTACTGGGGTCAGCGTTATGGGGGAAATCCTTTCCCATACCAGCCAAACATAACCCCCCAATAGGAAAGCCCACAGGGAGTGCTTGTGTGTCAATTCCACCAGTAACTGAAGACCACAAAGAGGAATACAAAGTAGCAGTGAAGATAGGACCAAGAGAATTTTCATTTTTTTATAGACACAGGGGCCACCAAGTCATGCATACGAAGGGCGGATTTCCATTGTCAAGCAGAGGTATGGACATGCAGGACTTCTCTGGGGCTGCTGTCATAGTTCCATTAACAAAAGATGTGCCATTAACGGTAGGGACACAGCATATAGTGACACCCCTACTGTACTTAAAGGACACCCCAAAAAATATCTTGGGGAGGGATTTATTGAGCAAACTGTGTGCAACAATATCATTCATGGAAAAGTGGATGTGTGCTCGACACCAAGCGTGTACTGTGCCGGAGTGGCAACGCTCTTTCTGGTAGCACACATGCACAGCACACTGTGAGGACAGCCCCAAGTTGTTAATACGGGGTCCATATACTGTTGAGATGGATATCGAGGATACAGGGGAAGGAGTTCAGACTGGCATTAGACTTCTTCTTCCGACCACAGTGTCAGAAGGAGGAAGCTAGGGGCACCACAACAGTGTTACAGATTGAGAAAGTGGTGATCCACAAAGACATGTTGATATTATGTGGGCCAGATGACGATGACATTGAGTGCAGTACAGTGCTGTGTATTTACCCAACACTGACAATAACAGGGTTAATTGACAAACAACTTTTCTCTGAAAGAGAAAAATAACGAGAGATAGTGTCCCAGCTACTGATCCCATGTCGATTCAGAGTATTTGAAAGCTGATACTGCAACTGACATAACTAGTGAAAAACGAGAGCAGGTACACATAAGGGGACTTAAAGAAGGTCTCATAGAAATTGTGGACCACAGGCCCCCATGTTGTAGGGGTAGTAAAGGGAACAGGAGCATTCAAATCAAAACTGAAAGAGGGAGGTCTGCTGCCACGAGCACAACAATACCCACTCTCCTGTGAGTCAGATAAAGGAATTTACTTCACCCTTCAAGCATTATAGCAACAAGGCATAGTACAGACATCAACATCTCTGTACAACACCGCAATAAACCTGATAAAGAAGTCAAAAAGGGGGTCATGGAGATTCATACAGGATGTTTGCCCTTTAAACAATGTTGTGAAAGCAGAGTTCCCACTTGTGCTGAACCCTGCTACAATAGTATGTAACATCCTGACAAAGGGAAACTACTTCAGGATCATTGACCTGAAGAATGCCTTTTTCTCCATCTGACTACACCCCCAAATCCAGATACCTCACTGCGTTCACCCATCGGGGGACCAGATTTGAACATACTAGGCTCCCACAAGGGTACTATGAATCACCAAGTATTTTTAAATGAGCGCTTCAGATGGACCTAAGCAACTTACCCATGCCCAGTACGGTGATCCAATATGTGGACAATTTACTGGGGTGCAGTGAAACAGAGGAGCAGTGCAGGGCAGACTCAGTGCCCCTCTTAACATTGCTAGCAGAAAAGGGGTACAAAGTGGAATAGGAAAAATTACAATACTGTCAGGGGGAGGTAGTGTACTTGGGGCAAATAATATCCAGGAAAGGCTGCAAAATAACCCCAGAAAGAGTAGAGGCAATACACATGACACAACGCCTCTGTACGGTGAAAGAAATGCAAAAGATTCTAGGATTATGCAATTATTGCAGGGTCTGGATATTCGACTATTCCACCTTCACAAAACCTCAAGGAAGCACAGAGGGAGAAAAGGGCAATACAGTGGACGGCAGATAAGGACAGTTTTACTGAACTTAAAGAAGCACTGGGCCCGTTATGGCAAGCCCCAATTACAAAGAGAAGTCCTATATATTACCATGGGTTTCCCCATAGTTCTATATGTGGACACTCTCTTTTCGCCATCCTAGAGAAGTAGAAGAACACACTCAGAAGGCATCCAGGTATGTCATCACACTGACACATCTAGGAATTGTGGTAGTGAGGTGACTTGTGATTAATCCGGCATCATTCATAGCAGAACGAATGGAGAAAGGGGACTGCATGCATGATTACCCAGCATATATGGATATCATTGCAGGAAAAATGCAGGCAAAGGAAGAAGAGGTGGATGGAGGGGATATGGTCTTCACAGATGCGTTGTCAATTATAGACCCGAATACAGGAATAAAATGCACTGGTGCTGCAGTAGTCTATTACAAGGATGAACAGTTTTGGATACAATCTCTATTGAGGCTACCATCACATTATTCAGCACAGGCAACAGAATTGGTGGCCATGATTAATGCACTACAGATGATGGAGCGGCATGTAGGGACCATCTTATCAGACTCTGCTTATGTAACGTCCACTATACATTCCGGATTAGGGCAGTGAGAAAGGGGAGGATTAAGGAGAAGTGATGGGTCCCCAGTACAGCATGCTAAATTGCTAAACAAATTAATAGAGGCATTAAAGTTTCCAGTACAAGTGGCTATCATAAATTGTGCTGGCAAAAGGGAACAATATCCCCGACCGAGCAGCAAAAGCAGCAACCTATTTACCTGAGGGGACTACATGGTTATACCTAGGTACAGATGGGAGGGCAACAATTATGGTTACAGGGGAGAAAAGACACACAGAATCAGAAAGGGCAGATCCCTTCAACTCCCTACCGATTGAGCAGATAATTGATTTACAGAGGGAAGTTCCCCAGGAAGAAAAAGGCTTATGGATGTGGAGGGGATGTTAACTCTCACTCACCAACTTGGTGTGGAGGCAAAATAGCACAGGGAAAACAGTAATTCCCACAAAAGTGTTAGGTATTGCACTAGAACAATTACATTTGACCGCCCATATCTCCAAAGACCATGTGGCAGCAGAAATACATGAGAGATGCTATTATATTTTGGTTAGCTCTACTACTGCTTTAATCTTGTACTGCCTTAATGTGACGTGGCATGTGGTTTCACCTCCACAGAGGAACTGGATAGCTCTGGGGTCCATGTCCTGGATGTACCACCCCCAGTGTTTGCATCAAGTAGCTAGTGGCTCTCTGTGGTCTACAGAGTTCCCACATTCTCCCTTGCGGAGGTTAAACTAGACTTTGCCACAATATCTATAAGCAAAATGAAATAAAACATTGATTGCACAAAATACTTTAATATTAATTTGAGGTAGCATAAGAAATAATTCATAATGCCATGTTTGGACTCCAAAATTAATAATTATGTACTTGTTGAATAGACATGGCAATTTCAGATCCTTAGAGCATGTTATCTGTGAACTCGACATATGTTACCCTCTGATGCCAAGTATTACACAATTGTTTCAATGTGTTTTTCCATTATATATCTTTTTTTGCTTTTTCAGGGCACACATATATTGCCAATGCTGACCACTGCACTGCATGATCCCACATATTTTCGATACCCAAACAACTTCAATCCTGAGAACTTTCTGGATGAAAAGGGAAACTTTGTGAAAAATGAGGCTTTCGTGCCCTTCTCACTCGGTAAGTACCAGTGCTAAAACGATTCATTCATATCCTTTCACCCCAAATCACTCATTAGAGAAGCATTGCTTAAAACTATCACCTGATCAGTTGCATAATGCTTATTTTGTCCCAATTAATAATGGTTCACTTTTCCCCTACTCCACCCTACTAGTAGACTGAACACATACATTCTGAATATAATTTAGGTCAGCTATCCTTAGAGGTAAGAGAGCATACAGTGACAGCAAATGAGTGTCTCGAATGGGAGATTAAAAACCCATCAAGACTTGGGATGTGTATAGCCTCTGAGCAATATGATACTTTCATTAAGGGGGTGGCTGGTGAGGTTTATTTAATTTTTGCAGTGTAGTAACTTCATATAAATAATTATTGGACTGGATTTCCCAAATGAGTGACCTGAAATACAAGATCAATACCCATCTCAAAGCACACATTTTCTTTCAGTGATAGGACATGGTCATAGCTTGGTCACTTTCCTTTCCTTCAATATATGGGGTAAGTGCTTGTTAGTTGGAGAAATAAATCACTATTTATCCAGCAATACTTTGTACAGCAATTTTATCATGCGGCACCTTTTTGGAGCACAGCTTGCTATCAGTACATAACACAATGGAGTGATAACAATGGACCCAACTAACTTTTC
Source organism: Ambystoma mexicanum (assembly GCF_040938575.1). Classification (NCBI taxonomy): domain Eukaryota; kingdom Metazoa; phylum Chordata; class Amphibia; order Caudata; family Ambystomatidae; genus Ambystoma; species Ambystoma mexicanum. Next base: position 771,465,486 of record NC_090923.1, on the reverse strand, counting down.
AAGAGGTGGCTTGGTGATTAGTAATTGAATGTATCCTGTTGGATTAGAAAGACGTGTAAACACTGATAACCTTTGAAATAGAACGAAGAAAGGAAATCATGGACAACAAATTGAACACATTATGTTCTCCAGCTAATATTCAAAAAGTACTGACCCAGAAAGAATGTTTACAACTAGCACAATGTTGGTGACTTAATGCTAATCTAACCAGAAGAAGTAAATGTGTGAGCAAAGACTGCAATACAGTATGCCCAAAACTGCACCACGACTTGGATCAAAGATCTTTTATTCACAAAGGTGAATCAGTTAGAGTATGAATAGTATACCTCTCTCACCCTAATATTGAAAGCATTTTAGAATTGGTTGAGGGCAAGTTGTACTGTTCAAAGGTGTCACTTAGCAGCAGAAGTTTGCAAACAGCGGTTAGAATCAACTCACTAAAAGGTCAACACATCCGACCTATTATTCATTGGCTCAGAGCAATTGTGTGTATTCCCACTGTGTATTTGTACTGGACAGACCATACTAAAATACACATCCTGCCTTGTCTGACACCTTTGGGAATGACAATGCCCAGCTAAGCACACTCAAACACACCCCAAATGAGACAAATCACACCCAGGCACAACATAACATTACATTGGTGCACACAGGAGCTGTTTGAGAGCAAGCACACAATCCCCATGCAAGAATAGTTCAGGAGAAAATCCCAACAACAGAAGGCATAATCACCCTGAGGTCCCTTCCTTAAACATACAGGGTACTCATCAAAGTGAAGGCAAATTACTACACAACAACCATCATTAAAGCAGCCAACAAGACAAGAACAATCTTCAAACCCATGAAGCACTGCATAAACTCCATGCTTTAACATACAATATCACAATCTGTTGATCAATTCAACTCCACCAACAACTTCCACTCAGAAAATAAAAATAGGATAAAGCATCATATTGACAGCACCCTTCTTCTCCCCCTCCTCCACTGTAAATCTCATCATAGTCGAAGCACTCACACCACATTTCAATGTCATGAATAGATCCGCCGTTCAATATACACAGTCCCAGATGCTTTAGAAATGGGGCGGCTCATCTCCATAATGAAAAGGATCACCCTTCATCCAAATAACTTAGCCAACTAACATCCCTTTCTTAGCAAATTGATTGAGACAAACAGCCCCATCCTGTTGCGTGAATGTATCAGTAATCACAATCATCTACAAGCCTACCAATCTAGTTAACAATCACGATGCAACACAGATACTCCAAGTTATCAATGTCATCCTAGACATCCTAGTCCAAAAGAGACCGCTACTCACTCATTGACTCAACCTCACTGTCTTTTTCTACACTGTCAACCATGAGGTCATCCTCATAAACCCCACCCGATACATGACTACATGGGACTGTCATGCAGTGTTATGCTTCATACCTCTACAATAGATAACAACTCATCCAGATGGGCTCCAACAGATCGCAGTGCCACCGAGTAACCTGCAGTGTTCCACAATGTTCCATCCAGTCACTTGTCATCTTCAACCTCTATATGGAACCTGTAGGGTAAATCCACAATGTGAAGATATACATATACACATGTGACATGCAGCGTTACTAAAAGATCAATTGCAGCAATGGCATCTATTGATTCAAGCACTATCTGTCCTCATCCAAATGTGTATGTCAAGCATCTATCTGAATCACCACCAACAGAGAGCAAATTAATTCTCTTAAGAAACCCTACAAAGCATACAAAAGTCCAAAATTGGACGAATGCCATGAAACACATAGGATTCATACCTCAACTTTCACCCTGTTGAACATCGCTCATCATTACTGTTGACAGTGACTTCTCTTTCATTACACACATCAGGAAGTTCATCCAAGATGCACAATACCAACTTGGCATCCTCTGCATTGTCAAGCATTTCATCTCTGCTTCATGTTTCAGAAGTGTTTTCTAAGCATTGCTCATCTCCCACCTGGACGGTGGCAAGTCCCTATTCGCTTGCGTCCCAGATTCTACCCTGACCTCGCTGAAAGCTGTTCAACATGGTGCAGCTCACCTTATCAGAGGACTAAGAGAATTGACTCACATCACTCCCTTCCTCAAGGAGCTGTACTGAATACTTCTTCATGCACAAATCATGTTCAGGACATCCTGTATCACCTACAAAGTAGTCATAATCAAAAAACCACTCAACCTGGTCAAGAAACCCACCATCTCCGGAGACCAGCACACCACCAGAAGCCATGTCATCGCCTGACTGTAAATAAACAACTGCAAAAATGAAAAGGAAACAGGCCTTTTTATGCTATGCAATCTGTCTCTGAAACAATTTCTCAAATTTACATGAGACTGTGCCCCTCAATCATATGTTTCAGGAAGGAACTGACGATTCTACTCTTCAAAGACTATTTTAGCAATTGCTGATTGCTCTTTCCAAGCAGTCCATTCTGGTGCTTGTCCCATCACTGTTCCCTCTAGCCACTCTAGTTCTTCTGCTTCCCCTGAACCTACTTTGACCCACTGACATTATCCACAATGTAACATGCTGCATTATTTCCCATCTAGGTTTGTGTTTTATAAATCTTGTACATGCATACATTGGATTAATAGTTTTAGATGCAGACAAGAGAATAGGACTGAGTACACCCAACCAAGTTGTCCCTTTTTAGACACATTTTGTAAATAGAATTTACTACTTAATCGCTGTGCTTGGTCCAAAATATATTGGCAAATTTCTTCATTAGCATGGTTGTATTTCTGTTCCTTTTTTTCTTGAATGTTTAACAAAAAATGTTCACCTTTGGTTGCTTTATCTAGGACAATGTCATGATCGATACAGACCTTTCCTTTCTTAAACATTCCAACAGAGCAACAGACAGGAGAAAGAAAAAGGGTTATGGTTTCACATAACGAAAACACCCTTTGCTACTCCCCTCTGTGGTATTGTGGGGGATGTGTAGTAGAGCAGGAGTGTTGTCCTTGGAGACAGAAATATGCACAAGGGTGAGACAAAAGAGAGTGTTAGTTCACTGATAAAATGGCGTCCCTCCCTCTTCCTTTTGGCCTCCCCTTTGTTTTGTATGTACCTAAAAGGGGGGCCAGTCTGCTATGAAAGGGACCATGGTAATCCACCAGGAGAAGCATTGATATTCATGTAAAGTATCTGTAGAGAATAATGGTGCACTACCGTTGGAGCCGATGGTTTGGTGAATTTTCAAGGAGAACGAAGTCCAGAGTGAAAGGAACCAGGAAGGAAAACGCTGAGGCTCAGCATTTGCATCTAGCATGGACTTATAGCGCTAGGTATGGTAGAAACAAGGCAAGAGATCATGCAATCACTAATTGCCTAATGAGTTTGTGCAGAAATTAGGTACTGCGATCCTTCGTTGTAGGAAGGGTAGAAGTTGTGGAAAGACAACAGTTCCCCACGGTAGCTGCAATACAACGCGTGCTCAGTTGAACACAGTCACTTGAAATTGCTGATCAGCGATCAACTTCCATTGAGCTCTGAAGTGGACCAGAAATAGTCAAGTCGCCATTACTAAGAGGTGAAAACCTGTTGGAAACTCTACCTGGGTCCGTATCTATGAGTCCACCAAGGTTGCCACAATCGTCCTGCTAACAGGCGGGCCACTGGATGTCTGAAAACAGTGTGAGGTTTGCCAAACCCTACAGTATGCCTCCTCCTAGGGACCCCTCCCAAATGGGGGGGTCTGCCTTTCTCACCAGACCTGTCTGAATGACGCAAATGAAAGTTCTTAACCAACTGGGGTGAGAATAAATCTTTAGCCAAGACCCAAGTCCTATCCTCTCGACTGTACCCTGCCAAGTCAATCAAATATTGGACAGAGTTTCTTCAAATACGTTAATCCACAATCTTTTTGACTTCATAGACATCATGAGGATCCACTGATGGGGGCTTTGGTAGATGATGATCTCCGTATTTGAGGGAATGGACGGGATGTTTGAGCAGTGATGCATGGGAAAAGGGGTGTATATGGTAGTTTGATGGTATCAGTAGTTTCATAGCTACTGGATTGATGGTGTTGGTAATCGGAAAGGGTCCAATATATCAGGGTTTGAATATTTGTGGTCTTTTGGGAAAGTTGAGATTTTTGGTACCCAACCATACACTGTCGTTCACTTTGTACCGTGGTGTGTCTGTCCTTTTCTGGTAAGCACATTTCTTGATGGCCTCTTGGGCATGTTTGAGTTGTATTGGGGCCTTTTAGAATCCCTGTTGTAAGGACTGGATATGATTGTGAGCAGCAAGAATGAGAATGGGACCAAGGGTTTTAGTGGGGAAAGAAGATGGATGGTAACCATACGTGAGGTGGAAAGGAGTATCTAAGAATGAGACGTGATGAGCGTCATTGTATGCAAACTCCGTCAAGGGGAGCAGCGCTACCCAGTTGTCGTTATAAAGAGTGGTGTAACAACATAGATACTGTTGAATGATCTGATTCACCCTCTAGGTTTGACCATCGCTTTGAGGATAGTATGCAGTTGAAAATCGTAGTCTGATTCCCAAAAGAAGACTGGTCTCTCTCCAAAAATGTGATCCAAACTGTGTTCCTTTATCAGTAACAATGGTGTTAAACAAGCCATGTAGTCGGAATAAGTGTGGCACAAACAGTTGAGCCAATTCTAGAGCTGATGGTGGCCTGGGCAAAGCTATAAAGTGAGCCAGTTTAGTAAACCTAACCACAATGGTCAATTTGATGGTTTGGCTTTGGACCTTGGTATGGTCTGTGATGAAATCCATTGAGCAATCTTTCCAGGGGTAGGACCTTGGGGTATTGGCAGAGGTTGAAGCAGTCACATTGTTTTCTGATGGAGGTTTTTTGACCAAGAACAAACTCCACATCCTTGTATGTAATCCTTGATGTCTTGAGACCACCCTTTCCACCAGGCATACCTCTCGATTTTCTTTCAGGTCTTTAGTACACCCAATTGTCCTGCACTGGGGTCATCATGGCACCATTGAAGAAAACGAGTTTGAATGGCTGTGGTGGGTAACCAGAGACATTTCCAATGAAACAGTAGTCCTTGTCTTTCCTGGTGTATGGGATCTTCCTCAAGCAAAACATTTTTGTTGCATCAGAGTAAGCCTGAGAGAGGTATTCTTCAAACCCTTCTAGTTTGGTCTAGAGGGTAGAGACGATATCTGAAGGGGACACACACAGGAATCCTGTTGTTTTCTTCAGAAAAACAGAGTCTTTATGAAACGGGGCATTAGCTTTGGTGTTTTGGGTGCCTGGGGTATAGGTGACTTGGAAATTAAACTGGGAAAAGAAATTAATCCATCTGTTCTGGCGTTGGTTTATGGAACGAGTAGTTCCATAATTGCATGGGATGGCTGGCTCCTTCAATGGAATGTCTCTTGGTGATCAAGGCTTCTTTAATTAACAACAATTCTTTATCAAAGACACTATAGTTGTTTTCCGGCTTCGTAGGTTTTTGGGAATGATACGCTATGGGATGTTTGAACTTGGTCTGAGGGTCTGTTTGAGATAAGACAGCTCTAACAGCAGAATTGGAAGCATCAGCTTCTATAATAAATGGGGAGTCAGGATTCGGAATATGTAGAACTGGAGCAGTGGTGAACTTCAATTTCCAATAATCTAATGCCTCCTAGGCCTGTGGGCCACATTCAAACACTTGTACCTTAGGTAGGAGTCTAGTTAAAGGCAACAGTATCTGAGAATAGTTAGGGATGAAACGCCTATAAATATTGGCAAAACCCCAAATCCTCTGAAGACTCTTGACAGACGTAACAGCCACTCTAGGATGGCGTTGATCTTCTTTGGGTCCATCTCAATCCTCCCCAGAGACAACACGTAACATAGGTAGGCACTATCTGCTGGCAAAACATGCATTTGGGGGCTTTGGCGTACATTTGGTGTTTCTGCAGTCTAGATAGTATCTCTCTTACATGGAGGATATGGTCTTCAATAGAGGATGAGAAGATCAAAATATCATAAAGATAGATAACAATGTAAATGTCCAGTATATCCTGGAATATGTAGTTGAGAAAATGCTGGAAGGCAGCTGGGGCGGTACATAGCCTGAAGGGCATGACCAGATATTCACAGTGCCCCTATCTGGTGCAGAAAGTGGTCTTCCACTCGTCTACCTGTGCTACCCTCACCAAATTATAGGCACCCCTTAGATCCAGTTTGGTGTTCATAGTACTATGCTGTGGTTGTTCCAAGAGAACTTGCATGAGAGGTAGAGGATATCTATAATTGAAAGTGATTTTGTTCAACATTCTATAGTCAATACACAGTCTGAGTTCTGTGTCATTCTTCTTGGGTAAGACAAATATGGGTGTGCCTGCAGGAGTGGTCTAATGTCGGATAAATCCTTTTCAAAGTTTTCTTGATGTACTGTTTCAACACCCTGTTTTCTTTTTCAGTGAGCACGTAGGTTCTTCCGAAGGGTACCTTGCCTCCAAGTACCAGCTTGATATGACAATCATATTGCCAATGCAGTGGTAGTCTATTGGCTTCGATTGGATTGAAAACGTCGGCAAAGGCTTGATATACACCGGGTAGTCCTGGGATTTGGGTTTATGTTACACAAGATAGTAACTTAGAAGGAGCATCATCCACTTGGTGTGGGATTCGACAAAGAAGGGAACAACCTGTTCCTGTAAATGTGAGTTTGCAGTGTTTCCAATCGATGCTAGGGTTATGTGATTCCAGCCATTGGAAACCCAAGATCACCTGGAAGTGAGGTGCGGCTATAGCATCGAAATAAAGGACCTCTTGATGTCCAAGGGAGCAAAATCATGGTCGGTGGTATGGTTTGTTGAGTTATGGGCCCAGAAATGAGATCGGTTCCGACTGTCGGTATGATGGATTTGTATAATTATTTTACAAGCAGAGGTATGTTCATTTTCTGAGAAAACGAGACATCTATAAAATTGCCTGTGGCTCCCTTGTCAATAATAGCCATCACGGCTGTAAGCGCCTGAGTGGCTCCTTGAAGGTCAACCAATATGATCAAATGGCTTATTCGGGTGTCTAGATTAGTTAGGAATTTTGTCCTGCAGATAGACCAGTTTCTTGCTCGCCTTTGTTCCCTCCTTCTTCTGATGAGCATTGTCGTTTTCCCCCTTTTTGGCATGGGTCTTTTCAGAAAGGCACTTATTGGGTGGTTGTGGCTACCACACTAAAAGAACAAGTTGCCTTTTCTTCAACTTTCCCTTTCTTCAGGGATGACTGGGCCCCATGTACTACCCAGCTGCACGGGTTCCCCCTCTGTCACAGGAGGAAGGCTGTGCGATATACTATAGCAAATCTTTATTCCCTGGAAAGCCTAAAAAAAGTAATCCTATCTGTTAAGGATTGGCTCATTCATGTCTGTGAATGGCGTAGCCCAAGTCAATGCCGTCTTTTCTAGATTAAGCAATATGAAAGATGTTTTAGCTAAGTCAGAGGCATAGACTTTAGGGTGATTCAGAAAGTGTATTTTACACTGGGTGACAAATGCCTTGAATTCCTTGAGATCCCCTCCATATTTGTTTGGCATGGGAGGAGTAGGTATGTTTGGGCCGGGACTAGTTCCAGGAGCAGGAAGAGTGGCGGAGGTTGTATTGCCTAGAGGAACTTGGGGTATTTTGTCCACCATTCTGGCATGTGTTTTGCTCAAAGACTGGTTATGGGGCTCTTGTTTATCCTAGAGTCAACCTTATACTGTATTACTGTTATGAATGAAACAGGACTGTGTTTTCCTGCTGAGAAGTGTACATTCCAGCCTGCAGTTTAAACACAGACTCAGTTCCTTTAACATTGCCTTCATGGTTCTGGAAGGTAAGCTAAATGTCTTGTATTCTGTCAAGATCGATACAGACCTGGCCTTCGGAAACCATGCAAACAGGGCACCAGGGTAGAGAAAGAAAAGGGGTTATGGTTTCACATAACCAAAATCCCCTTTGCTACTCTCCTCTCTGGTACTGTGGTGGATGTTGTAGTAGTGCAGGAGTGTTGTCCTTGGAGACAGAACTATATACAAGGGTGAGACAAAAGAGAGTATTAGTTCACTGCTAAAATGGTATCCCTCCCTATTCCCTTCGGGCTCCTCTTTGTTTTGTATGTACCTGAAAGGGGGGTCAGTCGACTATGAAAGCAACCATGCTAATCCGCCAGGAGAAGTGATGATATTCACGTAAAGTATCTGTAGAAAATAAGGGTGCACTACCGTTGAAGCGGGTACGATGGTTCAGTGATCAGTCAAGGAGAATGTAGTCCAGAGTGAAAGGAACCAGGAAGGAAAAACCCTGAGGCTCAGCATTTGTATCTAGGGAGGTCTTATATCACTCGGTATGGTAGAAACAAGGCAAGAGATCCTGCAATCACTAACTACCTAATGAGGTTGTGCCGAAAGGATGTACTGTGATTCTCCTTCGTAGGAAGTGTAGAAGTCTTGCAAAGACAGCAGTACCCCGCTGTACCCAAAATACAAGACGCGTTCAGTTCAATGCGGGCGCTTGAAATTGCTGATCACTGATCCACCTCCATTGATCCCAGAGGTGGACCGGAAATAGTAAAGCTGCCATTACTAAGTGGTGAAAACCTGCTGCAAACTCTACCTGGGTCCGTATCTGTGGGTCCAACAAGGTTGCCACAATCGTCCTGATAGCAGGCGGGACACTGGATGTCTGAAACCAGTGTGAGTGTTGGCAAACCTTACACACAATAAGAGTTTAGTTACGTTTTAAAATTCCATACGTATGTGTACCATCTTCTGTTGTATGTAGGAGAACATTGTATAATGCTGTTGTTGTAATTGTCAATGGCCATAGCAATAACTGAAGTATCAATATACAACCACCTATACAACAGGTGGACCCGTTCTTTTTATTTTAACGAGATGTCTGTGTTAGAACCGGGTCATGAAATGTTCAAGAAAAAGGAGGGGTGGGGCACAGACTACCTCCTACTCCTGCATTGTATATTCAGTCATTACCGTGGAGACAAAACCACCCTGAAATGTGCAATATTTAATGCATCAGGCACGTTATTTTAGATGTAGTAATCTACAGACATTCTCAAAATTGAGCACTCGTATTGTTTATTTCCAATGCAGCAGCGATTTCATTTCAGTTCTTAATGTATATTTTTAGGTTGTAGACCAATTGAACTGTATTCAATCAATTCCTATTCTAAAACACCAGGATAACATTTTATAATCAAGTTACATAAATACATACTAAACGCTTTAAATCATAAAAAGAAAAAGAATAAACTTAAAACGTGCAATCATCTTAAAATGTTTCACAATAACAAACACTTATGACACCCTCAAAGCAGCCTAACATTTCAAATGCTAAAGTGCATACAGTTAGTTTGCTTTTCACATCATATTTTCAGGGAACTCTTTCCGTGTGATAATGTACCCTGGGAAAAAGTCACGAGGTAGACAGCTTTTTTTCATGCACCCCTAAAAGCCTTCCCCCAAATATTCTACGGTGTGCATTATTTACTATTAAATACCCCTGTACTAGAATATTTGGGTAAAGTGTTTGAATATCTTGGGAGTGCACATTTGGGGAAATGTCACCAGTTGGAAACCTTTTCCAGGCAACTTTATCACTGGATACCAGGGAACTGTACCCAGCTCAAGAGCCAATATTCCCTTCTAAAAATAGATGCATCTCCAGACATTATCCAGGTAGATAGGCTTCTAGAGTGTATCCCCAATCATTAACAACTAACATTTGTATATTTTTTTCCAAACATGTCAGCCTCTTACTCATAGGCTAACTTAACTTGCAACAGTGAACACCAATGACTTCTGCATAGTGGATTTACTGAAATAGACAGTCAGAATCTGTGGGGCATCGCCTTCAGATTTCTAAATGCAGAGACAGTTCCAGCAGATTTCCCCTCTATAACTATGGAATTTCAGACTCCACAGAAATATTACAAATATGTAAGCAGATTTTCATAATGTGTTTCACGGGTGCTGGCTGCTTCTACCAATAGGCAGCTTCCTTTATCATTCAGATGCCATTTCATTTTATGATGCACAAGGTAAGGCAAAGCTATAATGCTTATACTAGGAAAGAGAACAAGGATACAGGAAATGCTATACAAGTGACATCCCTAGACAGGTACATGTGAAATCCCACGGAACATTAGAGATTGTAGGGTGTCGAAACAAATGTACACACTTCATGGTATTCACAAGTAACAATATAACTAACAATGAGCCAAAGAGCTAAGGTTTCAGAAAGCATAGACGTAACAAAAGAACTTCATGTGGCACAAAGCATAACACATTCTGAATACAAATTTCTGACAATGTAAATAAACATTATAAAAAATGCATGTTAGAACAAAACATGCTATGCTATATAAAGACATAGAACTCGCAAAGATTACAAATGGGAAAAATAATCGAGATATTGTTGGAAATCATTCCCTATAAGCATTCCTGCAGTATTCCCATTCGGACTGTAGTGTAACGTTTTGGCGGTTATAGCAGTACCAAGAAAACACTTAAAATGAATACGTCTTCTCCTACTTTCTAACATCCCCATGTGTCTTGTGATGGATTTCCTTTTCCAAGCATTCCTTGCAACGTTACCACAGAAATCTCGTAAGATTTTCACGGGGTTACCCTGAGAAGCTGACATTGTTCTCCTTCATATGGGCACCCCAACCTACCGGGAACTCCCCTACTGCACATGTGGTCTGCTTCCCTGACCCCCACATGTAGCCTTATAAGAATGCTGCCTTTTCCTATCCCAAATATCATGTTGAGCACTTTTCATGTTTGTCTTCACTGGATATTACCATGGGAATCATTTGCATCAAGACGACTTTTAATTTCTTAATAATTTAATGAAGTTCTGAACGCTTGCATGAAGAAATAAAAAAAAATATTCGAGGTAGCTGTGCATGCAAAATGATAATATTTTAATTATGTTGTTACCTTAATGTTACTATTTCTAAAATTTGAACACTTTACGTTTTTGTTGGTTAAACCTTTACGCAAGGCATAGTTAAGGTTTGCACAGTCTCTAAAATTACTGTTTTTAATAACCTTTGAATGCTTGTATTAAAAAATCTGAAAATATTCTAGAATAATAATTTGAGGCAGCTGTCTTTTCATGCACAATTTCATATTTCTACATTAACGACTTCATAGTTTCAGAAATGTTTACTTTGATCGCCTTTGAAACAGCTTTTAAAACTGAATTTCTGGACCAAATATCTCAAAATTGTCCGCTTCGATATTTTGCAGGCACCTATATTATATCAGGAATTGGTGCACCGAAGAAAGATTTTGAAAATCGACTCGGCCAACATTTGAAATATATCTATATATGCACAAATGCAAAGAATTAATGTGTAGATTTCGTATGGAGCATATGAAACACACACAACGTTTGCACACATGCAATGTAATGTAATGTAATAAGAATTTATAAAGTGTACCTTCACCAGCAAGGGCATTATGACGCTACCAGGTCAGGGACTGTACAGCAAAAGAGACAAAGAGGTCAAACCTATTCAAAATGAAAAGGTGGGTCTTGAACGGCCGCCGAAAAGAAAGATGGCCTTCAATAGGCCCACAAAGACAAGGGGGAGGCATTTCGTAACAGAGCTGCTGCGACTGGTTATCCACATGCATATTGCATACACAGTCCAACATACGCTCAGGCAAGAAATAACAGAATTCACACAACATTTTATAGCATATGTAATTACCCTCACTGCGTATCCATTTGAATATACAGTCAAGCAAGAAAATACATGATAGCAACAATATTCAGACATTACCCTAACCACACACAGCATACACACTACAACACACACGCAAAATAGGCACCCACCCACACTGCATACGCATTCCTTTTATAATTTTATTTTTTTTAAGTTTATTACAAACCTTGAAAAACAAACATCATAAAACACCAAAGCATATGTAGCATATTTAGGAAGACTATTATCATGCTTTTCCATATATTTGTCAATTTGTCCCAGTGACATGTGCATTCCAAAATACACTGAATCAAGACATACAGAATTCACACACAAAACATACACTCCCATCCACCCACCCACATACTTTCCATAGACAGTCCTCTTTGCTTCTGCCTTTGCTCTTCCTCTCCCCTTCTGATCTGTCTGCTTCAGTACCCTGCACCTGGTTACCCTCTGACTTTGGGCCCAGGTCCCTGCCAACCCATCCACTCACTTGCAATGCCTCCTGCAAACCCCTGCACTTGGGTCTGTATCTGTAACCCTAAATTCCCCTTACCTGCACTTGTCAGACACCCCCTGTCTGCGCGTTAAACCCTACACATTTGTTGTTTTTATCCCTTGCTTAGCACTTTCAACTTCTCCCCTCCCCACTGCATTTTCACACTTCCTTCTCCTGCAATTGAGCGTTCGCAATGTCATTGAGCCTAGTAAGATCGTTGTTTTGTCCTCCCTTGTTTCCCCTCCCTTGCCCGTCGTGCTCTGAAACACTTGTGTATGAGCACGATACAAATAAAATATCATATCATATCCTGAGGCCATATTTGGTACTAGCTAGCAACACCTGGATAGACTTCCTCCCCGATGGGTGCAAGAGGCATGAAAACGCTTGGAGGAGAAGATCAACTGGACTGTGGAAGGCACACTAAGCTTGGAACCAGAGTGGGCCCCTCACCCCCCCTAGTTTGAAATACTGTTCCCAACTCCAGAGTGGCAGCACTGGGGTGACACATGCTCCACACTGGAGGCCTGCACTTCTGGTGTTCACCCTCCCCCACTGTGGGATTTACACTGTGTAATTAGAGGGAGAGTTGGTTCCTGACTACCTGCATTGACTAGAGCAACCAGAATCCCCTGAGGCGAGAGCTGGTATTAACGAGCATCACCTGAACAGACTGCCTCCCTGATGAGTGCAAGAGGCATTAAAGCACTTGGAGGAGAAGATCAACTGGACTGTTGAAGGTACACTAAGTTGGGAACGAGAGAGCACCTCTTGCCCTCCGCCCCCTAGTTTGAAAACATGTTTGGGAATTCTGGACTCCAGAGCGGCAGAACCGGGGTGACACATGCTCCACTCTGGAGAGCCACACTGCTGGTTTTCCCCCTTACCCCAACTATGGGATTTACACTGTAATTTGAGAGAGAGTTTATTCCTGGCTACCTGCATTGACTACAGCAACCGGGATCCCCTGAGGCCATGTTTGATATTGATTAACAACACCTGAACAGACTGCCTGTCTGATGAGAGCAAGAGGCATGAAAGCACTTGGAGGAGAAGATCAACTGGACTGTGGAAGATACACTAAGCTGGGTACCAGAGTGCACCCCCCTCCCCCCGACCCAGTTTGAAACAATACTTGGAAATTCCGGACTCCAGAGAGGCAGCAGCAGGGTAACACATGCCACACTATGGAGAGCCACACTGCTGGTTCCCCCCCTGTGGGATTTACAATGTGTAATTGGAGTGAGAGTTGGTTCCTGGCTACCTGGATTGACTACAGCAATCAGAATCCCCTGTGGCCATACTTGCTATTAACCAGCAAAACCTAAACAAACTGCCTCCCTGATGAGTGCAAGAGGGATGAAAGCACTTGGAGGAGAAGATCAACTGGACTGTGGAAGGTACATTAAGCTGTGAACGAGAGAGCACACCCAGCCCCCTTAGTTTGTAAAAAAAAACGTTTTGGAGTTTTGGACTCCAGAGGGGCAGCACCGGGGAGACACATGCTCAACTCTGTAGAGCCACACTGCTGTTTCTTCCCCCTACCACCACTCTGGAATTTACACTGTAATTGGAGGGATAGTTGGTTTCTGACTCCTGCATTTACTACAGCAACCAGAATCCCCTGAGGCCATATTTGGTATTAACTAGCAACACCTGAACAGACTACCTGCCTGATGAGAACAAGAGGCATGAAAGCGTTTGGATGAGAAGATCAACTGGACTGTGGAAGGTACACTAAGCTGGGAACCAGATTGTACCCCTCGCCCCCATCCCTAGTTTGAAACAATATTTGGCAGTTCCAGACTCCACAGGGGCAGCAGCGGAGTGACACATGCCCCACTCTGGAGAGCCACACTGCTGGTTTTCTCCCCTCCCCCACTGTGGGATTTACACTGTGTAATTGGAGGGAGAGTTGGTTCCTGGCTACCTGCATTGACTATAGCAACCAGAATCCCCTGAGGCGAGAGTTGGTATTAACTAGCATCACCTGAACAGACTGCCTCCCTGATAAGTGCAAGAGGCATAAATGCGCTTGGAGGAGAAGATCAACTGCAACCAGGACCCCGGAGGTGCAGGAGGAGCCGCGCTGCAGGAGCAGTGGACTAGCCCCTTCTGCACAGTCCTACTGGACTAAGGTAGGCACTTTGTCTAGACTACAGCATCGAGCGGTCTCCTCACCTTTAATTCGAAAAATCGCTGCATTCACTATCATAATTGCAGGCATTATAAAGAAAATGCATTCCGTCGCAATTTCGTGCTTTTCTAGCTGATTTGAGCCCTCCCTGGTGCCGCCATTGAAACACACGAGGTGTTCCCTTCTAAAGATGGCCGCCGACCCAGCTCTGCCTTCCTTCCCAGCACATGACCGGCACAAGAGGTCCCATTGGCTGGGAGCTGGCATTTCTAGCCAACCACACGCTGGTAGGCGAACGCCGACCCTCTCCCAAGGATCCTCTCCTAAGGATCATACCCTGTCTGGAGCCTGTCCGGAGGTCGTCCGAGGCCCGGGGCACAGACTTCTGCCAACTTGCTTTTAAGCTGTCCTAGACATTGTGACTATCACCCACTTCGTCATCGCCAAACTACCTCTCAAGACCCACCCCGCGCCTGCATTTGCGCATTACTTTCATCGGACATGTGCTTGCAATCACCCTGCCTCAGTTGTTGTTAGGCAATGTTAAACCGCCTTACTGTAAATGTGCTCTGATAAATGTTTACTTGTGCCACCATGCCCTAGTCACCCTGCACTAATACTACGCACCACCTCTACTAACACCACCCCCCTTATCCCGCTCCTCGGCCAGAGTTTCTCAGCTAGCCGCCATCTCAGCTCCGCGTACAGTAACCATGCACTTAGCTTAGCCTACGAACACACTCACGACTTGCCTTACCTGTCTGCCTTAGATATGACGGTCCGACTCGTCTCAACTCAATCGTGCAGCACCTTCCCATCCGAGCATGTATTAACTCCTAAACTTATCATACCTGCCCACGTGCCAACACTACATCTGATCGCGCATCGCTCAGGATTATGCATCTCCTTAGCCACACCTTACCCGATTGCGCACTAACATTGCTACCTGACTGCGCATTAGCATTTCACCAGATCATGATCTAGTGCGCTATACGTCTGTGCATCATTCCCTAACTTAGACTGCACCTGATGCTGCACAAATTGCAACTATCTTGCAGTAGCCTAGATGAAACCAATGCCGTACAACTGTATCTACCCTGTTACAGCCCGACCAATATCTAGAATTTAGCCTATGCCTGTCTGCATAACCGAAACTATGCCTGATGCCTATGCCTGATATTGCATAACTGAAACTGATTTTGCACCCTGCCAGTAATCTCGTATTTAGCCTATGCCTGCCTGGTATTGCATAACCGAAACTGTTTCTGCACCTTGCCAGTAATCTCGTATTTAGCCTATGCCTGCCTGGTATTGCATAACCAAAACTGTTTCTGCACCTTGCCAGTAATCTCGTATGTAGCCTATGCCTGCCTGGTATTGCACAACTGAAACTGCTCTTTTTGCACCTTGCCAGTAATTTTGAATTTAGCCTATCCCTGCCTGGTATTGCATAACCGAAACTGTTATTGCACCTTGCCAGTAATTTCAACTTTAGCGTAGGCCTGCCCTGATGTTCTATAACTGAAATTGCGACTGTAACCTAACTGAAGCTGCCCTTCCTCGGCACCATATTAGCAAGCAACTTCGAACCGAGTCCTTGCCCACCCTGCTGTACCTACAACCAAATTGCCCACTACTTGCATTATATTAACTATGCTCCCTTCGCTCATTCTCACCATGTTCCCTTTCTGCATTATGAACAATAGCATTCCTTGCAGCAGTAACAGCTAAATACCATACCACAATGGACTAGCTAAACTCATCTGCCCTTGACACCATCCTATCCCCTGTCCCGCACCGTTCCTCCCCTCCCTCCCACCATTCCCACACATCGCTCACCAACACATTGCTGCCAAAGTTAATGCCACACCAGTTAATACCCTACCCAACACTATCAACCTAACCAAAGCTGACTACACTGCCACCAATCCACTAGGACACCGCCTCACAACTAATCCCACTCTCCATGTCCGTAATAACAGACTCAGCGCCAGACTCCCCACTACATCCAGCAAGTTGCCTGCCACACCTAAGACCAAGACCACAACTAAGGACAGCCCTAATGCCACTAACATGCCACCTCTAAAAGGTGCACTACTTAATGTTAGATCCCTAGTAGCCCACCCCACTGAAATTGCCGACATTATCCTTTCAGGAGACTCGACTTCCGTGTTGCTACAGAAACATGGTTACATGAAGCTGCAGGACCTTACCTCACTCACTTGCTATTCCCGACAACTATTCCATTCTCAGAGCGGACAGACCTAATGCTCGCGGAGGAGGCGTAGCAATCATTTTCAAATCCTCACTCAACCTCAGACCGATCACTTCCCCTCCGCTAAACTCTTGTGAGCACCTCACCATTAAAGTACAAACTACCCCTAAGAGTACTATTACTCTGCAACTAATATACAGGCCCCCAGTCCCCACAGGCTCCTTCGAGGAAGACATTACCACTCTCATAGCAGAGTACTCCAAGCCCCACTCCCAAAATATTATTCTAGGAGACTTTAATCTAGGGTACAATGACCCGAACGACACTCCAGCCGCTTCTTTGGCTAACGCCCTATCCGAGCACAACTTTACTCAAGTCATTACACTACCTACCCACCAAAAAGATAGAACCATTGACTGGGTCGCAGCCCATAACTGTAATATCACCTGTAAAGCCCCACAACCTCTTGCATGGACTGACCACTACCTCATAATATTCGACATAAACCTAAACAATCCTAACCCTAAGCAGAGCCCCCTCGCACCAGCCTGCCTGACGAGAAATAAACGCAACATCACTGCGGAGACCCTCTCTCCTCTGATCCTCCCCCTCCTCAACACACTCCCAGCCACAGCCGACCCTAACCTTCTAGTCACCACTTTCAATGATGCCCTAACTAGCGCCATTGATGCCGTGTCCCCACTAAAGCTACGCAAAGGTAAACCTAGAGCCCATTTGAACCCTTGGTACACACAGGAACTCAAAACTCTTAGAAAAGAGAAAGCCAAGATGGAAAATCACTTTCTGTTTCGTTTTACATTTTGCTAGAGGTGTCAAAGTTTCTGTACTGGAAGCTTGTTTTGTTTCGCTTAATGACTGTATTAGCTGTTTTGTTTTAACTTTTTGTACAAAATCTGCTAGAGATGGATGCTTATTTTCGACACTTATTTTGATTTGCTCTACTTCTGCATTGCTTTCTACTGAGTTGCTTTTTGGTAGGCATTCTTTGGGGTCTGTTGGAGAAAAAAAGAAAGTGTGGGTTGGGCTGTTGTGCACTCTAGGCGTGTTTTGTGGATGAGTGTCTGAGTATGATGGTAAGGATGATTGTGGAGGTGTGTGATTGTGCAATGGGCAGCTACATCAAGTTGGGAAGGCTATTCTTATATTTGTGTGTTACTATACTGGGCTTCAGATGACAATATAAAGTATGCAACTGGTATTGGGAAGCACTAATACTACATCTAATGGTAAAGGGTTAATACACTTTTTTGTTCTACAATACTAAAATACTGGTGTGTTTCAGTAACAGTTAGAACATTATGTTAGTATTGTACTTACTTTTTTGTATGGATAGAGTAGGTTTCTTCTAAATCCTTGTTCGTACTTCAGACGCTGCTGCTTTTCAGGAAAGTGGTCTTCACTGCAATTGTAAAAGAAAGAAGTTAGTGAATATGTGTGTTTATAGCACTTTTGTTAATGTAGACATTGTTTTTTTTGTTTTTGTAGTAGTAGTGTTTTCTTACAACTGAGCAAATTATGCACATGCACTTTCCTTTACCCATGTGCACCTTGTATATTTTATTTAGAATCTGTTAGTTGAATATGTTTTACAAATGAGTATAATACTAAATACATAGAGCACACTTGTTTTTTTAATGTTATGTTATTGGATGTTAAGAGCTAGAAGAAATAATCATATACATGTTTTGCTATTTTTACAGTTAAATGGCAGAGATTGTACAGAAAAGCATGAAATGTATGCATTTGTGAAGGTGTGGGAAATAAAGCAGAAGGATTTCATATAGCGGCAGTGGTGTTGTTTGAGCTGGGAGCCTTTCTAATGATATTGTCTGTGTGTGTGCTTGAATGAAGATGCATGTACTCATCCTGGCTGCGTGTAATTTTATAACACACTGGACAGTCTTTTTCATAATTATACTGTTATTTCTCCCATCTTATAATATTTTTTTAGATAGGTGTGTGGGTAAAACAAATTTGGAGAGCAGATAGGTTTGCAATTGACACTTCATCATAGCAGATGGGAGAAATTACAGTAAATTCAATTTACAGTATATGTAAGTAAGAGGCAGTTACTCTGTTTATATTTTTATTTATTTTATTTTACATTTTTAAAGCACTCACACAACCCGCGGGCATTGAGGCTCTGTTACAGAAATTGTTTGTTTTTTAGTTGCGTAGTTATTTTGTCTTAGTTGCATATTTATAACGCACTTAAAGACCCAGAGGTTTCTAAACGCTGACCCGGGGTTTGAACCTGTGTTGCTTCGTGTCATCTTGCTTCCAAGGCGCACACGTTGCCGCTGAGCTATGCTGCCGGGATGTATTTTATTCCTAGAAGAGCTGTACATTTACCGTGTAGAAAATATTCATACCTGTAGTCTGTGTTCATGCATGAGGATGTGCATGAATCTGCAAGTAGAAATCTTGGGGAGTTTTATAGTAGTTATTGCTATCGGTCCTTTGCAGTCACAGCTGAATTGTACTAAGAGTAATCAATAGTGCATCTAAAGTGCTGATCTGTGATGATAGAGTTAGATGTAGAGTTCTTGGATATGATTGGTGGATGATTGTGTGACTGCTTAACAGTAGCCAATGAGGAAATGCTGCAGAGAGAGAAGTGGAAAGGGTAGAAGGGCTGCCCCAGTGTTACTTGTTACGCGGTCACTGTAGTTGTCTGGGGACAGGTCGTGCCACATCCGGGGTTTCTCAGCAAATCCAGCATGGAAAAGAGACTTTAGGCATCAGCCAATCAGATGTTGAGGTTGTGGTTTGTGTTGAAAGAGGCCGTGTGTAGTGAAGATGGCAGAGGTGGAGAAAGTCAGGGTGTTGTTGAATGGAGATATGGCATTTCTTTATCTTTTATGGGAAATGCCATGCTGTTTTGGAACATAAGCGTTACTCTGGAGAAGCTAATGTGAACATTTTTGAAGGAAGAAATAAGAAAAAAAAGCTCTTTTCAGAGCCAACCTCAAAAGGGAAAAGGGGCAAACTATTTAAATGTTCATTCCCCACATTCAGATTTTTCGATTTGTCCGCGGACACTGCATATTACATACAGGGATTTTGGGGTTGAGAGGCATGCGAATGAGACTGAGCAGAGCAAGGGATTGGTTAATAAGGTTTACTGGATGTGTTGTGTAAGGAGAGAGTTTGTCAGTAGGTATTTTTTTCCAGAGAGAAGAGCAGATAGCTATGGCTGTGTGTTTCAGAAAGCAGATTGTTTGGATTTTGGGAGATTCATGGATAAATTGGTTGGAGGTGCATGCATATCGCTGTAGAGTGGCTGCACATCTTGGATTCTCTCATGTGAAAGTGCACTGGCATGGAGTGCGTGAAATGAAGTGGGTGGATTTGGTACCTCTCTGTACTTCTTTGGTGACACAGCATCATCCAGACATTATTATTATTCATTGTGGAGGGAACAGTTTAGGACATGTGTCTGGAATCTCTTTGCAATTTGCAATGAAAGAAGGACTTGGGAAAGTCATGGACATCTATCCAAACTCCATAGTAATTTTTCCCGTATTGCGCAAAGACAAATGTGGTTGCTTTCTTTTTCATTTGGTCCACAAATGGAGAAAACAAGGCGCAATTTTAACAAGGCTGTTTGTGCCTTTTTGAGAGTTGTTGGTATGTCCTCTTTTCAGAATGAAAACATTATGTTTTGTAGCGCACACATTTTTCACACAGATGGAGTACATCTTACTTATGCCGGCAATCACATTTTTCTGGGAAATATACAAAATGCATTGCAACCTTTTTTGGAATAACATCAATCCATTTTGCAGTAGGTGTTGACCATTTGAAGTTTTTGAAACACAAAAACCCCCACAAAAGGCTCTTTTAGTGCCACCATCCCACCCCCAAAAAGTGCAATGGTTCTGATAGGGCAGCGCCCCCAAAAAATAAATGTCCTCGGACTGTCTCCGGGCTCCTAAAAAATGCACAGGGCCCTGCACTATTTATTTGTCACTTCCATTTTTAAACTGTGAAAGGCAGCTCTGAAAAGAGCCTTTTTTTTCTTTTTAATAAAAATATAGTTTCTGTTTTTTTAAACACGGCACACAAGGAAAGAAGGGTAAGGAAGGGACACCAACCACAGGGATAAGAAAGGGCAGGTGGAGAGAGGAAGATGTAGGGTGGGGCTTATTGAGGTATGTCGCAGACCGTCTCATGTTCCTTGTCCGCAGTCTCGAAAGCACTCCGAAGGTTCTCTCCCCTGCAGAGTACTGCATCACAGTACATGCACAATATTGTGACCTTCGAAAGGCAAGGGTCAACAGCATCATGGATGGCCTGTGAGGCAGCTGTAGGGATGCACTGTCCCACAGGAGTGTCCTTTGTCATGACAGGAGCGGAAACAGAGGATGCTGCAGAGGAACTCAACCTACTACGCTTATCGCAAGGTACAACCTTACGAACAGCCCCATTGTGGAACGACTTTAGATGTCGCTTCATTAACGTAGTACCATAGCTATATGAACCAGGCTTGCCACGACTCAGCACCATGTGGCACTGAGTGCAGATCACTTGGCTCGCATCAGGTTTTGCCTTTCCATCAACGGTGGTAAATAACTGCCACACCCATGACTCACAATGAGTGCTAGTAGTAGGGACTTCCACTACCTCATCCTCTTCATCCTCTTCATCCCTCTCCTCTGCATCTTAACACCTGTTCCCCTCTGCAGGCCCTTGGGGACATGGGCGTAGGACACCATTTTAAGTGGGGGGGTGTAATGTCATTTATCCCCCCCAGAATATGTGTTTGGTGTATCATGCAGGTATGTAAGCTCTCCTCTCCCCCTGGCCCCCCAAAGCATGGGGGCAAAACCCTGGGGGCAGATGGGCGATCAACTGCCCCCAGGGAAGGGGGGCAAACAAAAAAAAAATATTTTTTTAAATGTAGTTTTGGGTGGGGTGGGTGCGGGTGGGACCACTAGCCACCAGGGATTTTTGTGTTTGAAAGGGGGGTTGGCCCTCTCTCCCGTCCCTAAGTGGATGGGGGCACCTTATGTAGCCTTCCCTGGGGGCCGATTTCTGAGATGCCCCCATCCATTTGGGGTGGGGGGAGGCCACTGTAAATATTGACAGAGCCACCCCCACAAGCCTGGGGTAGGACATTTTGCCCCCCTCCACACAAGTGCCCATCTGCCCCTTGGAAAATGCCAAAACAAAAATAAAACAAATTATAACTTGTTTTGGGTGGGTGTGGGGGTCCACTGAACCGCCATGAATGTTTTTAGTGGAAAGGGGGGTGGCCCTCTCCCCCCACCCCAAATGGATGGGGGGCATCTCATGTAGCCCTCACTGGGGCAGATTACTAGCACAATCTGCCCCTAGGAAAGAGGCAAAACAAAAACAAAAATAAAAAAAATGATAACTTGTTTTGGGTGGGGGTGGGGGTCACTAAACCACCATGGATGTTTTTAGTGAAAAGGGGGGTGCCCACGGGTGTCTTCTTTTCGGAAATGCATGGGGTTCTCTGTTTTCCTTGCTGGCTTCGACACCCTAGGCCCAAATCTGTAGTTTCGGTGGGTGGGCAGAGGGAAATGTCTCTGAAATTTGGTGGAAAAAAACACAATTTTCAGACATTTCCCTCTGGCCACCCACTGAAACACGCCGCCAACAACACATGTCCTACCATCCTGCGTTCCCACACGTGTCCTGACGAAAACGGTACCTCACATGTGTGGGTGCACCTACCTGGGCACAAAGGGAAAAGGCTAATCAACTAGTAATCCCAAGTCTTTCGGTAGAGCAGATTTTACTCATGTGGACAACATACAGATTTGGGCCTACGGTGTCGAAGCCACCAAGGAAAACAGGGAACCACATGCATTTCCAAAAAGAGGACAGCCGTGGGAATCCACAGAGGTCTGACTTGCGCGAATCGCCCCTGAATGCATTACCCACAATCCCCGGCAAAGTCTGAAATTTTGAAAAAAAACTACAATTTTCAGACCTTTCCCTCTTGCCACCCACCAAAACGCACCGCCAACACCACATGTCCTACCTTCCCGCATTCCCACAGGTGTCCAGACGTAAACAGTACCTCACATGCACCTACCTGGGCACAAAGGGAATAGGCTAAACCACTGGTAACCCCCAAAGGGTTTGGGGAGACAACCTACAGATTTGGGCCGAGGATGTCGAAGCCACGAAGGAAAACACGGTACCCCATGCATTTCCGAAAAGAAGACAGCTGTGGGAATCCACAGAGGTCTGACTTGCGTGAATGTATTACCCATAATCCCCGAAAAAGTGAAAATTTGTTTTTTCCACTAAATTTCAGACTTTGTCAGGGATTGTGGGTCATAAATTATGGGGCGATTCATGCAGGTCAGACCTCTGTGGATTCCCACGGGTGTCTTCTTTTCAGAAATGCATGGGGTTCCCTGTTTTCCTTTGTGGCTTCGACACCCTAGGCCCAAATCTGTAGGTTGTCCACATGAGCAAAATTCCTGAAAATCTGCTGTGCGAAAAGACTTGTGGTTACCAGTATTTTAGGCTTTTCCCTTTGCACCCAGGTAGGTGCACCCACACATGTGAGGTACCGTTTTCATCCGGAAACCTGTGGGAACGTGAGAAGGTAGGCCATGTGTTGTTGGCTGCGTGTTTCGGTGGGTGACCAGAGTGAAATGTGTGGAAATTGTGGGGGGGTTTTTCTGTCATTTTCCTGATTTTCCCCCAAACTATGGAATCTTTCCCTACATAGTTGTTGCCTGACCTGCGCAAATCACCCCTTCCTATACTTGTAATATTGTCTACTTTTCAGAAATGTATGGCTTTCTGGCTTCCCATTCAGCTTTCCTACTCTTTTCTTCCATTCTGTCCATGCATGTCCTATTGGATAAAAAACGCCAACATCTCCTACCTCTCACAAAACGGCTGATTAGCATATCAAAATATGTTATTTTGGTTTCCACTCAATCTGTTCTTGAAAGCCTGGAAAATGGTGAATCCAGCACAGCAAACCATTTGTTCCTAGCTCTTACAAGGAAAACACCACAGGCTT
Source organism: Ambystoma mexicanum (assembly GCF_040938575.1). Lineage (NCBI taxonomy): Eukaryota > Metazoa > Chordata > Amphibia > Caudata > Ambystomatidae > Ambystoma > Ambystoma mexicanum. Next base: position 771,441,873 of record NC_090923.1, on the reverse strand, counting down.
CTTTGTACAACATTTTATTGGCATTTTCTGAAAACAAACCAAATGTTCTCCTTTTTGGTTATTTTCTCTCACTCCCCTACAGCAAACTAGGATTCCTGGGTGGCGTTATGACCGCCTACATGTGAGAAAAAAGAGGCCAACTTTGGCCGAGATATCTCATGTAACAGAGAAGTTACAAGGGATTGAATGGCGACATACCAAAATCACCAAAAAAGGCCTTGGCACTGGGGGGAAAATACCCATGGCAGTTAAGGGGTTAAGACGGTAAAGTCCCAGAGGAGATATAATTTGTAAGGTAGCTCAGTTAGTTAATTCTCCAAATGCCGATTGTGCACAAGAATATGTAACACCTGTGTTCAGCACCTGGCTTAATCTTCCGGTGGGATAATAGTCAGAGTGAATGTATTCAGCTTCCGATGCAACACAGCATTTTCCAGGTCAATTGGTTCAGAGAAAGTGGTGGAAAACACTATTACTGTTGCTTTTTCTAATTGGCCAGATTTTTGTGCATTTTCTGGGTGGAGTTCGGGAGCCGAGTGGACACACCAGGACCCCCTGTATTTAGCGCTCCACCAGACAAATGCAGCCTTACTGCCAGCATGGATTCTCATGCTGGAAATAAGGAAAGGGATTCCTCTGGGATCTGCTTGGAAATGAAACCTGGTAAAAGCGGGCGGAGTCCAGAGGAAGCCATTGCCAATTCTGCCAGCAATCGCTAATTGCGAGAGGTATTTACACTCTTCCAAAGTGGAAAAGCAATGTGATTTCACCTGCCTTTTACGCTAAAATCTTCCATTTTGTGGGGGAAAAGTAAAAACGTGCGCCAATGGAAGTGGTCCACTCCATGCAGTTTACTTTGCGCCTTGATGCTTGGGGATTTTGCGTGATGCTACACATGTAATAAATAAATGAATACATTTAACATTACCCCAGATAAATGCCAATTCGTGATCAGAATGAGTGAGCAATGCATGTCGCTGGTAAGAGGGTGTCCTGTGCTTCTTGAGTGCGTTGGCAAATGCCCTTAATTACCATCTCGTGTTAAGCAGGTAATTAAACCCATCAGTGTGGCTTGCGCAATAATAAGTCGACAGAGGTATTTCAAATGGCCAATTTCGCTCTTTGAGTGACATGTCAAAGTGGGAGAATGTTGGCCAGCATGTGCCACTTTCTCTGCGGAGTGAATTGTGCCCACCCGAGGAAGAAGTGTGAAAACCCACAAGGGCACTGTGCCCTGCTCTTTCTGTGTGTGTCTTCTCCACAGGGCGACAGATGCCGACTCAGACATGGGTAAGTCTCAGGTGGCAAGCATGTACCCTAGTTGATGTGGCAAAGGATTCCAGACTTCTGAGGCTGATAACATTAGTAGCATTGAGTTACATGCCACCTGACAGGTATGTGTGATAAAGTTGCAAAGCAGAGCTGTTAGTGGGCTAAAGCAGGAGGCAATGTCTGCACACCCTGAAAGGGTAAGTACAACCAAAAGTAATAGGCCCCTAACCCCATCATGGCTGTAGGGGCCATGCTCCAAACCAGGGCAAGAATGCCCTCCAATCATCCATGCCCACGAGTAGGGTACCCCTCGTGCTTCAGGAACCCTGTTGAGCAACCTCTGTGCTTTCCAGGTGATACTAACATTTTTTAAATCCAGAAGTCTAAAAGGTAATCGCTTAATTGCAGCTGGAAATTAGCTCCTGGTGTGATCAAAATGTCTTAACCAAGTGTGACATCATCCCCTTCATTTATAAGCAATATGTGTGTTCTCGCGTTTCTTCATCCACTGAATTACTGTTAGAAACAAAGCAAGAGTTGTGTCTCTTGTGTAGGCATTAGGAAGGCAGTTGCCAGCCTCTGGCAAAATATGCCATGTTCTTTCAATATTGGCTAGCTGTTGCCCTCTTATGGCCAGGTAGAACCATCATGGCAGTGACTGGCAAATGCCTTTCCCCTGCAGACAAAACAGCAGAAATAAGAGGCCAATTCAAGGCAAGGAACAAAAAGAAGTTAGGACAGACTGCAGCTGCCATTGCTGTGTTAGGGAGAATATGTTGAGTGTTCAAGCAAGGAGGTATGTATTAAGCAAGCAAGCAGTGAGACAAGGGGGAGGCAAAGAAAGGCCAGACGGGCTCTTTGAATAATGTAACAGGGCAGATGACCCATGCTCTGCCGTCCTAGTAACATATGAGAGAATCAAATAGATCAGGCTTTGCAGCAAATGTTAAACGAAAAAAGAACAGAGTCCAGCTCTGCATTCAGAATAACAAAGGCAACGAAAGGCTAGGCTCTAAAGCCAGCATGTCATGGAATATGAGGGACCAGACTCGTCATGAGAGGCGGGCGCGGCCCTCTCAGAGGTGCTAGAGGGGCAGCCCACATAGCGGGCTGCCCCTCTGGCCACCCCCCTGGGTCCACATACACCCCACCTACTAGGCATCCCCCGGGTCCGACACTTCCGGCTGCGGACCTGGGGTGTGCATATAAGGGGGTGGGCTTGCGATCGCTCATCCTCCTTGTTTTCTGTATCCCCCCCAGAGGACAGTCAAAGCAGCGACATCACACACCTGGTCCCTCTACTCCCTTAACAGGGCTTACTCAGAGGTACAAACAAGATTTCCTCTTTCTTTGAAACCCCCATCTTTCCATTCCAAGAGACACACACGTCTCCTTACCCCACACATAAAACTAGCAACTTGCAGTTGGTAGAAAAGGCTTCAACTCCTTTATTTGGCAGGAGTCCACCTACAGGTGATCTGCCTCTTAACGAGCTGGCCTCCTAGCTGTGGCCCACTGGAAGTAATTGTTATTTCCTCTCTCTTACCATGAGCTCATAGTTAGATGAAAAATACAGAAATGCAACATACAAAGACATGTTCTTTGCTTCTGCATCCTTTAATTTTCTTCTGTTATCTTCTTTTCTCTTGTTTTATACAGTGATATTTGTAATTTAATACGTACTGCTATTTTAATTCTAATTTTGTGAAAAGTCAAGTTCTTTGACTAAAACACAATTAATAAATAAATAAAGCAAAGTCCCCAAGATGTCCCCTGTGCCCCCCAGATTTTATATGTCTCCTACGCCCCTGCTTGGGGACGTGGTGGTGGTGGAGGGGGTGGGGATGCTGATGCCGAGGCAGTAGCAGCAGAAGCAATTTGGGATGCCATCTGGAAGGTTAATAACCAGGAACCAGGAATCAAGAACAGCAACCTGCACAATTGTCCTGTTGTAAATCTTGGAAATCCAAAAGCAGAATGAGGATCAGCTCTGGGGTGTGGCCTTTTATAGGGGTGCAAGTGCGTGCTTTGCGGACATCCGCGCTGGTCGTGGACACATTGAACATCAAGAAAGGGCTCAAAAAGTTCCAACAAGTATGTAGATCGGCAAGGACATTGTCTGGGACATGTGCAATGGTGAACTTTTACTGTAAAATACCTCGGATTGCTCAAAAAAGCACTTTTTAAATGTTCGGGGGCCCGGACAGTGTCCGCAAATAAGGACACATGCTCAGCGTGGGTGCGGTCACATGATGACCTTGCGGACACGTTCGCAAATGGGACGGTTGTCCGCAGGACACCAAATGCACAGGGACGGTTGTGCGTATGGGCGCGGATGTTGCACGAACAGTGTTTGGGTCCCCAAACTAATTAAAAGTGCGACACACATGCGACTGACAGTTGCGGATGTTCGTAGGACCCAAGTGTGTGATGCTCATGTGCACGGGTGTTCTACGAACAGTGTTGAAGTCCCTGAATAAAATAAATGTGCGTCAAAACATTGCTGACAGGCGGACGGGATATGTGTTCTACAGATATATTCATTCTGGTTGCAGACATTACGAACAGGGTGGGTGTTCTTAGGACACCCCCATTTTGGGTGATTGCGGACAGGAGGACATCTTGTGTGTTCTAAGGACACCTCCATTTTAATTATAAACAGTACGAACACGTGCGATTCATGGAAGGCCCTGCGCATGTTTTTCCTGGGATGTGAACCAAATCCGCACTTACCTCAAACGTCACTGCGACTTTCCAAATGCGTGCGCGACAGGAATGAGGAAAACACACAACTTCTCACCCACCCACCGAAAAAGGGGGCTGAACACGGGGAATGGGGAACAAAGCGTGAAAATGTAGGTGTAACATGGGAAGTACCGCTGGGAAACACACGCAACGCCCACACGCTAGTGAGCAACACATATGCATGGAATCGAATAGGGAAAACCCATGCACGTCAAAACACACGCACACGCACAAATACGTCCACCACACGAAAGCAGGCGGAAGCGCCCCCGCACAGCATAAAAGTGCGCGCAAACAACAAACAAGCATATAAACCTAAGGCGAGTGTCCCATTCCTCGCAGCAGTGATCGTGGGACACTGCAGGAGGAGGAGCAGGGCTGGACTGGGAACTAAAAGAGGCCCTGGAAATAATTACTGGGGACCAAAAGAGGCCCTGGAAATAAAGTTCAAAGTGGCCCCATATGACACATTTTCAGCAAGCCTAATGCTTTTCCTATGAGAAAATGGGGAAATACCACAGAAAAGAGGCCCAGGGTGCAGAGGCCCACCGGGAAATCTCCAGAGTTCCCTAAAGGCCAGTCCACCCCTGAGGAGGAGAATAGCCAGGCCCCACATTTGTTTGCCCAAGACCAGCTTTTTTTGGGATACCTAATGACCAGGTCTATGGCAGGTATAGGTTTCAACCTCATATCATCCTAGAGGTGGTGAGAGAGTGGGAGGATGAACTCACATCACCCACCTGTGCTCCCAAGCATTGAGCCCCTTGGATGCTCAATGGAGAAGGTGCTCAATGTACTGCATTTTTTGGCCACTGGGTCATATCAGCGGACAACTGCCATAGTGGGGGGCGTCTCACAGGCCACGCAGTCACGTTGCCTACACCAGGTGTGGGCAATCATCACTACGCGCCCCTCAGTCCGCAGGCATATGTACATGCCCAGAACACCCGCAGAAAGGCAGGCCGTGGTCCTGGACTTCTACAGGGTGGCACACTTCCCCAAAGTGCTCGGTGCCATAGATTGCACCCATGTGGCCCTACATCCACCTAGTGCCACTGAAAACATCTACCGCAACCGCAAACACTGGCATTACATCAACGTGCAGGTTGTATACGATGCCAAGGGAATCATCACCTCTGTCTATGCAAACTATCCTGGGTCCACCCATGAAAGTTTCATATTCAGAATGTCCGCCCTGAGCCAGGCCCTGGAAGCTGGGAAGCATGGCGACACATGGCTCATAGGTGAGTACAAATGCCTGTGCACATGCATGTATGCATGTCACACACAGACAAATGCACAAGCCCAACTAATGACAGCCATTATCACTTTACCAGGGGACAGTGCCTACCCTCTGAGCACCTACATGATGATGCCAATACGAAACCCCACCACACCACCCCAGGTAAAATACAACACAGCCCATATTGCAACCAGGGCCATAGTGGAGCGCACATTCGAGTGCTCAAGTCACGCTTCCACTCCCTTGACTGCTCTGGCGGACAGCTACTATATGCCCCCACAGTAGTGTGCAGGATCATTGTGGCAGCTTGTGTCCTGCTCAACGTTGCAACATGGCATGGCGTACCGGTGTACATGTGGTACCCCCACATCCCCAACTAGAAGCACGGCTGCTGCGCATGGGAGGGGAAAGGGCATGTGGCGAGGCAGCCCATAACCAGTATGAAGGATTATTGGAATAAATATCATGAGGTACGTAGTGCATTAAGTAATGCATTCATATGAATACCATTCTACTATCAGGTTCTTTCCAGTATAGTAAGCTGCTCATATAGAAACATAGGCAGTGTGTGCAACATACATGATGGATGTACAATATTATTAATCTTACCATGTTGAATAGTAAACATGATAATGCTTTTTATTACAGTTTTGTCTACTGTGCAACATTAAATAACTAGCTAATAAAACCCACATACTACATAATTGCATTATTCAAAACAAAACACAAATAACAACAACACATACAAATTTAAGCATATACAGGGAAAATGAAGTAAACAGTATGACCAGCCAATCTTTATACCCCAACTGATTAACTTTATACACAGAAATGAATGCTCTACTTCAAAGCTACTACTTTGCTATGTATAACTATCATATAATGTGACTGGACCCTAAGGAGAGTAGTGTGCATACAATGTATACAAATATGAGAATAACAAGGAAAGTAAAGTAATTAAAAAAGGCAGAACTATAAGAAAGTGTTGATAACCTTACTGATTATCTTTATACACACAAAGCATTGGTGTTTTCCCCTACGTATATATTTCATATACTGTGAGTGAACACCAAGTGAATTACTGTAAGAAAATATTTGAAGTACAACTCTACAAATATAATACTTGAATATGAATTATGAGTATATGGATTTTTAGTTCCTGACTGTTACTTGCCTAGATATGTCAGTAAAGGAAAAAAGAGGGAGCCAGACCTTTGATGTCATCAATGACATTTGTGATGTCATCTTTGATGTCCTGGGTGTTAGTCTTATAACTGGAGGGACAGCCCTAAAGTCGGACAGGATATAGTGGGCTGAGAGGTCAAAGTATGTGTACATTGGGTGGTCCTGTCCTCCTAAATTCAATGCTGCAAACAATTTTAAGCAGTAAATGATTTAACCTTCCCAGGTGCCCAATACATTGGTAAAGAATCCATATCATGAGGTGAAGAAACAACCATCAGCTATGTTTGGTTTCGTGGTAGCCCTTTTATTACTTTTGTGGCTATTCTTATGAGTTTTGCTTGAAAAGCATTGGGTTAAAAGAGAAAAGAGAAAACACATAAAAACATTATGATTTTAACATGACATAACTGGGTCAAGGACTGGTCAAAAAACTGTGTGTATAAACGAAAGAAGAAGTTAACAGTACTAAGGTTCAATTTTTCACAGTTCTGTATATACAATGCACAGTGACTCCTTATGTTTATAAGGGGTAAACTAGAGGTATCCGCACTATTGCTTCATAATGGTCACATCCTCATAGTGTCAATGCTCTAAGATATTGTATTCAATTCATGTTTTTACATACAATTATACAGACCAACAAAATTAACAAAACAACAGGTCCTTTAAATGTAGGGCACTGGTATTTAGCCTTAGAAGGGCTAATGAAGACAGTGGTAGTTGTATCTGTCTGTATTGAAATGGTTGGAAATGATGGCCAGCAAATGCTGATCCAAGACCAAGAGAGACTGGTCCGACGTCTAATAGAAAATAAAGAGAATTCAATGTGTGTGGTCTTTAATGAATTTGCCACGAGGAACACCGACGTTTCGATTGTTATAATTCACAATCTTCTTCTGGGGCCTTATATATGCAGGTCTCCCTAAAGGTAAAAAAAAGGGGAAGAGTCCACTCAGAGAAGGCTACCAAGTGTTTCTATGGGAGTAATGAGTGTGAGGGGAAGGATAAAAATGTACTATATGAGTGCTGATACAGAAAATAAGTGAAGGGCTGTGAGCCCTAGCAGGCTAGTAACTGACCTTTCCCGGAAGCTGTGTGGAAACTCCTATGCTTCCAGAGGTTTGATGGGGTACTGGGCACAGACTGTAATCTGAAGTTTTGGTCTGTGCTTGCTCTTGCTGGCATCCATATAGGTTGCAGGGTGCCTGGGTCAACTTGAAATAGCAGACCCTGTGGTAGAAGGGTACAATAAACGAGTTGGGAAACTGGGTTAGTAAAAAGGGGGGCAGTCTCTGTGTGCAGTAGGCAGAGGTGGCATATATATCTGGAGTCAGGCCCACTTGGGGTCGGGGCCTGGAGCGGGCTTACCTGTGTAGGGCTTCTTTTGAAGGTAGCTCGTTCGGATTCGCCGTGAGCTGTGAGTCTGCCGAGGTCCCGTAGTGTACTGGAAAGGTGCTGTGGGAACACCTGTTTATGCGCATACTTGCGCGATTAGTGTGCTAGAACGTGCGCATGTGCGGAGCCAAGCAGGTGTCTGTGGCACACGCGTGCGCGAATGTCACGGAAAGGAGGTGTCCGTGACAACCTGGGAGCTAGGCAAGCTGTGCCAAATGCGCATGCGCACTGGGCGAATGTACGGTCCGTGTCATAGACAATGAGCCCAGATACAGTGCTACTATAAAGGAGTCTGAGGACAGAGTCCAAATGTGCGCGGGGGCCATGTGGAAGGGCCCAAGTGCAGGTAAGGGACTGACTGATGGAATGTTAGTCCTAATAGGTATACTAAAAAAGAGACCTCAAGGAAACTCTCAAAATAAATGTCAATAAGCCTGAGGTGATGTGGGCTAATCCTGTTGAGATAGAATAGGCCTGGATCGCTTGGGCTGATTAGTGTGGTGCTCCAGAATGGGAGCAAACAGGTTGGCGATACAGGGCCCTCTCAGGTGGTGGCTTGGTAGTCCATGGGGGCTGCTTCGTTCAGACCGTTAGTCAGGGTTTGTAGTTTAAATATCCACCAAGATTCTTTGAAATTAAGAGTTGGAGATATTGGTGGTACCTATGACCCGGTCAATTACCCACCATTTGAAGGAGTCATGGGCATGTTGTAGTTCAATGAAGTGTGATACCAGGGGTGCATTGTGTACTTTACATCTGATCCTAGATTTGTGCTCACTTATTCTTTTGTGTACAGGTCTAGATGTTTGTCCCACATATCTAAGTTTGCAGGTGCATTCAATTAGATAGATCACGTTGGTTGTTTTACAATTGGTGAATTGGCGAAGCTCCCATTCCCTGTCTCCTATAGGAAAGGATTTAATTTTTTGCGTCTGGTTGCATGCCAGACAAGTGCCACATGGATGATGCCCTCGGATTTCCCGCATATTCCATAATGTAGATCTTGTAGGAATTCGTCGGGACCTGGCATGGGTAAGGAGATCTTTCAGGTTCTTGTTCCTTTTCAGGGCCATCCTAGGCAATGGTTCGTCTGGTAGATTAAGTTGGACAATGGGCCAGTATTTTTTAATCATGTGTCTGAATTGAGAGGTGTTAGCTCTGAACGTCGAAATGCAGGCCAATATATTCTCTGTGTTTGGCTCATGAATTTTGGGGGTGAGCAGCGTTTCTCTAGGTGTGTAGAGGGCCCTCTTCATGGTGTTTTTGAGCAGGTTTTTGGGGTAGCCCGTGGTTTCCAGTTTCTGCTGTAAAAGGTTTGCGTGGATCTTGAATTCTTCTGTATCAGTGCACTTCCTACGTATTCTGAGGAATTGTCCGTAAGGCAGATTGTTGCGTAGGTTCTTAGGATAGTCACTATTGTAGTGTAGGATGGTATTCCTGTCTGTCTCTTTCTTTCAGCTGGTTGTTGTTGACGCTGATTTTAAGATCCAAGAAAGTGATGCTCATGTTGCTGTGTTCCATGGTGAATTGTATGTCTTCTGATCTAGCGTTGATCCATGTGAAGAAACTCAGTAGTTTGCTATTCTCTCCTTCCCAGATAAAGATGATATCATCTATGTACCTAAGCCATGAGTGGATGTTCTCCTTAAATGGGTTGTTCTCATTGAGTATGAAGCTTTGCTCATATTCGGCCATGTATATTATTGCCAAGCACGAGGCGAATGCTGCGCCCATGGCGGTTCCACAGATTTGTAGGTAGAATGACTCATTGAAGCTGAAGAAATTGTTGGTAAGTGCTAGTTCTAACAGCTCTACGATGAAGTTGATGGGCACTCTCCTTTGTGTCATATGTAGAGTTAGGTGATGCCTGATGCATTCAATTGCTTGATCTTGGGGAATGCTAGTGTAGAGGATCTTGATGTCCATCGTGACTAGTTGGTTCCTGGTATTGTCAAAGGGTTGGTGTTCAAAGACGGAGATGGTCATCATGGTGTCTTTCAGATTAGAGGCTGTTTGTTGGCAGAGCGGTTTCAAAAAATAATCTATAAATTGGCAGATGGGTTGCAGGATGGAGCCACAGCCGGACACTATTGGTCTGCCTGGTGGAGCGATGTTGTTCATATGAATCTTAGGTAGTGCGTAGAAGGCGGGGGTTCTCCCCTCTGTAGTATTGAGGAAAGCCTCTTCTTTCTCAGAAATCCAGTCCCTTTCCAGGGTGAATTTAGTTATTTCTTGTATCTTGGCTTTGATGGTACTGGTGGGGTCTTTATTTAGATTCTTGTAGTTGTTTTCATCGTCTAGAAGTGCCCTCACCATGGTGTTGTATTGCTCCGTGTTCTGTATTACTATTCCACCTCCTTTGTCTGGCGCTTTGATAACCAGATTATCATTATTGGCAAGTTTTTTAAGAGCTTGACGTTCTCCGTTGGTGAGGTTTTGTCTCTTGTGTTGTTGAGTTTTTTGAAGTTTCTTGATTTCTGATGTGATACACTTTTCAAAGGTAAGGATGGAAGAGGGTAATTGATTGTCTCTAGGATTGAAGTTGGATTTGAGTCTGAGACCTGTGTCTTCTATGGTCTGCGTGCCGTCTTGTTCCAGGAAATACATTTTTCTGTGAATGGAAAGGAAGAAGTTTTGAAATTCCTCATCGATTTTAAACCAGTCCGTATTGTTTGTTGGCACAAAGGATAAGCCTTTGCCTAATAATGTAGTTTCATGCTGTGTGAGAAAAATGCCTGATAGATTAAAGATAGGTATGGTATTCAGCGTCTCCTGTTGCCTCTCTGGCCCCTGCTGGGGCGGTTCCACTGTGGGTAATTGAAAAATGGTATTTGCATTTGTGGTGGTGGGGGTCCCCAGTAGCCTCCTCTGGGGCCCCCTTGCCCTAAAAAAGGCATCATGGGAATTGGTGGTTGGAACTGGCTCATGTTCTGTTTCCTGCCTCCGGTCTGGGAATGGTCATCTGATGATGAATCGGAGCTTGAGGCTCCTGAGAATGAGACTCCCTTCCGTCTGCTTCTATTGATGCCTCCTTGTCTTGCTGTTCTTTCCTTTTCTTTTTTGTCCTTGTAGTCATCGGAGAGATAAGGATATAGTGCTTCCAATTTAAAGTTTTTTATATCTTTGGCTAACTTTTTGTGTTAGTGGGTGTTAGTCTTAGCAGTGCACGGTGGTGGTGCGAGTTATGTTCGCTTAGCTTACCATAACTGGCGCATTTCAAGGGTTTTTTCGGTTTTACTTGGAACCATAACGTCCCTTTAACAACTTTTTTTTACTGAATTTCATAGGTTTTTAGTAGCGCAACTTAACCATAATGTCCTTAACAAATGTTTTTCACTGAATATATTACACAGTCACAGTAGTGGCTGTGTAGTTATGGTTAAGTTGCTAATCCCATAGGAAGAGCACTTTTTGGGCGGCTTATAACTTCGCTCTCCCTGGACCAATCCTCACCAAACTTTGCAAAAAAAGTATATGGCCCACTCTTTTTGCAATATTTGGTGAGATTTGGTCCGGGGGGGCAAAGTTATAGGGGGGTCCCAAAATTTCTTTTTTTCCCATAGAGTGAATGGGGAAAAAACTTTGTGCACGTCTACAGCCCAAACCGCTGGACGGATTTTCACCACATTTGCGGCAGGAGCAGCAGCTTGTTCCCGAAAGCATGCTTTTGTAAATTTGGTGAAAATTCGGCCAGTATTTTCTTTTTAAAACGATCAAAAAGTAGGTCTCAAAAAATGAGTGATATCTATATCTGCTTTGCGACACACTTCCCTGTTCGCTCCGCGGGCAGGACACCGATTGGCTAATCGACTCGTGTCATGTCCACGGACATGTGGCGCGTTCGCTGATTAGATGTTGAAGAGCGTGAAGTGCGTCAGATTGTTCCGATGCACCTGCCATCTTGGATCCGCCGACAGCGCGGATGCGAACAGAGGCGAAATGCAGTTTTGGGGAGTGTTTTGGTGTGCAAGAGTGCTTGGGGAGGTTTGGGGAGTAAGAGATGGGTCAAATACTGTATTTGTTTAGGTGGCAGGTGCTACTGGTGTATTCGCCATGCCTGCGCTGTCCGGGATGTCCGTAATTAGTGAAAATGAGGGGTGTCCTAAGGACAGTATTCACGTCCGTGCTGTCCGCAAGCAAGTTTAAACTGTTCTAAGGACACGCACGATGTCAGCGGACATAAAAATTGACCATAGGCCACAGTTAAAATGTTTGATTCTATGAGTGTGATATGCTGTGGTGGTTGTGGCCAGGGTCTAGAGTCTTGAGTGCATGGCTGAAGGGCATGCACCCAAGACCGAAGTTATATGCACTGAAGTTATAAGACACCATTGGTGGCTTATAACTTTTCTCTTCCTGGATGAATCCTCACTAAACTTTGTAAAAAGTGTGATATGGGTGGGCCTATATAGACAGTTAAAATGTTTGATTCTATGGGTGTGATCTATGGGTGTGATATGCTGCGGTGGTTGTGGCCAGGGCCTAGAGTCTTGGGTGCATGGCCACACGCATGTTTTCTGTTAATTCGCTGTATTGGAAATGTTGCAAAAGGTTGACATTAACTATGCTGCCAACAGTTTTGCGGCAGAGTTTGTGGCTTAAGGTTTTAAAAATAGGTTCACCTTTCACTGGTGTCAATTGAAGAAGATCTCCGAAAACAATAATGTGTTTTCCTCCGAAGAGCTCTTCGTAGTTTGTTTTAAGTTCTTCTTGCAATCAGCGGTGAATCAAAGCCAACATTAGGTTGGAGACCATGCTCACTTCATCTATTAGTAGCATTTTAATTTGTTTTAACACTCTGCGTAGTTCTATTGCAGCCTCTGTAGAAAGTTTGTAATATTCTAATTTGTTTTGGTGTTCTACTGGAAGGTGTAGTAATCGGTGTAAAGTGACACCGCCTATGTGGTAGGCAGCTAAACCTGTGGGGGCAGTTACAACAGCTGACAGTTTGTTGTTTGTCAATTGTTGAAGGAACTTGCTGATGATTTTGATTAAGAATGTTTTGCCTGAACCAGCTTCACCACTGACGTATAGTAGTATATGTTTGTAATTTTGGCAGTTACATTCTTTATTTTCATGTTGTACCATGTGCAATTTCTTTTGTTACTTCTTCAAATATGGGCAGCTGCTCTTTGTTCAGTTTTGATCGTAGTACAGTTAAGTCTTATGTATCTTCATCATAGTGACACATGGTGTTCTCTACTTCTGTCATAGCTAATTCTGCCTCATTTGCTATTAGTGGCTGTCCCAGTGGTTCTTGAATTCCTGTTACAGAAGGTTGACTACTGTCGGGAGTGTCCTTATCTAGTTGGGCTTGGAGTTCTTCTTCGTGTTGCTGTTCATTGTGCAACATTGTTTTGTACTGCGTAAAGTTTACATCGGTGATAGTGCTTTCATTTGCTTTGAAAGCATCTTCATAGGAGTCATAGCTTTCAAACATCTCTTCTTCTTTTCTCCATGGTTTAAAAAGTTGTAGCAGGGACATGTAATATAGTTCTTTTTGTTGAGGAGTTTTTAATGACAATTTGATTTGATTGTTATTATTATTTTTTTAAATAATTTTTATTATTTTAACAACAATACAAACCAAACTTGCAGTACATTTTACATCATTCCGTTTTTGATTCACTCCAAAAATATATACAGCTCCCTCAATCCCACCCCTCCCTCCCGAGCCTATTCTTCCACACATTCAGATCCTGCACCTTGCAGGTGCGGTCCTTCTTCTAAATTCTCTACTGAGTCGCGATCACTCGACCTATCGTGCGTGGGCCCAAATAGCATAGCCACTAAATGTTTCCAAGGTGTCAAGGTTTCTGCTTCCTCCTCCCCACCAGAGTTGCTTGCTTCTTTTCATATTGCGGTTTCAGCTTCTGCCCATTTTTGTAAATCTTTCCACCACACTTCTACTACCGGACCATGGCATGCCTTACAGCTCATAGCAACTCTGTGCTTTGCAAGTATGTATGCCAGATCTTTAAGTTTGCTGACATGCTTAAGTTTACTTGGTCCGGGAAACCCTCCTATCAGGCACACCCATGCAGATTCTACCATTAACTTAACCCCCTTTGTCTTCAGCCTACTTCCCCCCAGAATCTTTCAATCACTGGGCACACCCAAAACATATGCACCATCCCAGCATCGTCCTCATTACATTTAGGGCATGTTTGTCGTCCTGCATTCGCAAATTTAGCTATTCTTTTGGGCGTCATATACGCTCTGTGGGTGATACACAGCTGTATCTGCTGCAACCTTGCATTTCTTGACACCTACTTATGATATCTTTGGGCTCTCTCCCACATCCCATTGATCATAGGGGTACCCACCTCTTATTCTCACTCTTGTCTTAATTGTGCTAGTTCTTTCCCCACTTTGGACATCACCATCTCATATATTCTGGATATCTCTTGTCCTCCTTCTGCTATGTCAAATATCACATCTGGGGTGGCATCCGGTTGACTTTCCAATATTATCTCTGACCATGTTTCTTTGATCCGCTGCACCACCATGTGGTACGTGATCTATTGTCCCTTATGTAGCCCCGTTTCCTCCACCAGCGTCTCAAATTCTATAATCCTTCCCCCTTGCCATACATCACCCACCGTTGCTATCCCAACTGGTTCCCAATGCTTCCTGATCATCTTCATTAGTTGGACGTCTTTTCCCACAAGCGCCACAAGTGGCACCTGCGGGGAACATGGGGATGGGTTCTCCATTACCCGACAAACCCTGTGCCATATTTCCCATCCCAGTAACATTATTTTCGGGCGCTCTTTCATATCTGTTCTGGGCAGCCACATAATTTCTTGTAAGAAGAACGGTGCACATCCTGGTCTAAACAGCCTAGATTCCGAGGTTGAGTCTTCCGATAACCATTTTGCTACATATTGTAATTGACTCGCCAAGTAATAGACCTCGTAGTTTGGCAATTTTATCCCCCTTTTCTCTTATGTATTTTGTAGCTTCCAGAGGGCTATTCTATTTCTCGTCCCACTGCTTAGGAAATCTCTACATATACTATGTAATCGGGCAAAGAATCATTTTGGGATCAAATGCGGTATATTACTAAAGTAGTGCAATAGTCTCGGCAGGACCACCATTTTCAACATTGCCCCTCTTCCCATCATCGCCAAGGGAAGCTTCGCCCAGAACTTCATGCACTTTCGATGGTCTTGACCGCCGTCTCAGTATTATGTAGGTGCTCTGCCTCCACCGTATGGTAGATATCTATCCCAAGGTACCTAAACGTGTCCACCTCACATGGTATTTGTAATACAGGCAATTGCTCTAGCGGGATCCCCTTATATCTGCCTAAAGTAAATATGCATGATTTTTTGGGATTTACTGCTATATCGGACAGTAACGTAAATTGTTCCATAACCTCTTGCACGTATTGGAGGTTTTCCTCAGGGTATCGTAAGTACAACAGTATATTGTCTGCATACAGGGAGATTAAATGTGGCTCTGCTTTTATGGTGATACCTATCACATTGTACTGTTGCCTTAGGTATATCGCTAGGGGCTCTAGAGCTAAAATATATAACATTGGGGACCATGGGCAACCCTCTCTAGTGCCCCTGCTAAATTGCCATCTCTCTGATATTATCGCTCCCGTTTCACCCTGGCTAGATGCGCGCTATATAACAATTGGACCCATCTAACGTACCCAGGCCCTATCCCATAATTCAGGGATCCCCAACGTGCAGCTCGGGAGCAACATGTTGCTCGCGGCACCCTAAATTGTTGCTCGCCAGTTGTTCTGGGCCATGATGTGGAGGCCTAGAAGGAGGCGCTGAATGGATGAGACCTCAGTAGCACTGTAGTCAGGACAGAGTCCTGGACTGTGCAAGAATGTTTGCCAATGAGCCCCCATGTTTCCAGCTGGCTTATTTTTATACATGCAGGATTTGTGTTTGGTGCCACCATGCACATAGTTTTTCAGTAAATGTCCTTACTTGGTATAGTAGTGTCATTGCTAAAACCCTGTCATCTCCACTTACTTTGCCCAGCTGACAAATGTATTAATGAGTACAATATTTGATCCATGTTTGTGTCATGGAGAACATTGGCATATTCTGTTCCTTGGTACAGCTAGTATGAGAATACTGGACAAGGAGGTGGCATGCATACCCAGGTTACCTTTATTAAATAATGTGCATGCACACTTTCTGTACAAGTGAGGTTTGTGTTTGATGCCACCATGCATATTTATCGACAATATTAATTTTGGTGTCACCTGTATTTATTATTACATAGTGTCCTAGCGGATAAATGGTCATCGTTTGATACTCTGCCCATCTGGCACATGGTTAATGGGCAGGTACGGTAAATGCATGTCACATTTTCATAATTAATTTGACCTGTATTCCAATCAAGTTATTGTTAATCGGTTTAAACTAACAAGCCAATTAATTGATTCAAATACTTAGTTAACACCACCACACCCCTCTATAAAGTGGTCATCACATGCTCAAAGGTTTAACCAATGTTTCCCACTAGGTCTTGTGTAAAATTCCTTTTGGGCAGAGGAAATAGGCTCCAAATAATTGACTAAGGTTTCATTTTTATTCCTAACCACTTTTTCACCAATGCAACAGCGTTCTGAAGCTTTAAAACACAACATTTGCCATAACATTTCCAAATAATTCTCTGGAAGTAACCTCCAAAGGCCCAATGAAGTGATCTTCAAAGCCTACCTTGTAATGACCTGAAGTACTAATTAATATTTAATCATATTTCTCCATTAAGTCAGCAACATTTAAAAACAGGTTTAATATTTTTCATACAATTCACACAGAACAAGCCCAAAATAAAAAAGCAACTTTAACATATTCAAACCTGCTATATATAAAAGCCTGATCATTACAATTAATTATATATAACATAGCTCCCATGCATTCCACGCTTATGCAAAACAGAGAAACAACGGCAAATTAACAGAAAATTAACCAAATCGTTGACTCCTATTTTGCAAGTGCGCTTTGTGCTTCCTCCTGCACACCTTCTTAACTTATTGAGTAGTGGGTACATTTAAATGTACCATTACCACCAGTCTCCTGCATTCTGGGGATCTTATTTCACCGATTTCTCCTTGTCCTCTTATATGTGTACGTAAGTCTGTATATAAGGCTAAAGCGGGCAGCCTATGTATATTTTGGACTTCTGACTCTTTTTCCATCGGATAAGCTCTTGCTTTTGAGCTATTTTGAGGTGACTTAATGCACCAAATTTAGTTATATCCCATCCCTACCCAAATGGAAAATGCCTTACAACCACCCATAACCACAGTATTTTCTTCACCAGGGGAGGCTACACTCACACTTTATCTGAATTCACTTTATTATTAGCAGAAAATCCCAGATGTGCTTTTAAAAAATAAGGAAAAAAATTCTTAACTGGCCTGACACTTTCAAATTGAACACCCCCAATTCAGCTCCAAGGCGCTAACAGGTGTATCTGCAGGGAGACCTGCTATTTGGCACAAGAATATATTTCGCAACTCCTCCAGGAAATGACAGTTCTAACCACCTTAGATTTTGCGGCCTTAAAATCATGCAGCAGACCTTTGTTTTATATACCTCCAGACACTTCTCCAAACAGAATGTAGCAAACTTGAAATAACAACGTAAAAAGTCATTTAATCATTAATTATGTCTTTTCACCTATCTTCTTAAAATGACTGACGCAAGCACTGCTCTTTCAGAAGAGTAGGCTCAAATAAAAATGAGACTGCCCCCTCATCTCTACATTCATTTTAAAACTAGCTGCAAGTTTTCACGGTATGCCTGAACACCATCATTTTTGTTTTTATTATATTTAATTTCAAACTGTAATTTCCAAAATAGTAACTTGTGTTTAGCAGGACCTGTTGGAGACCTACTGGGGGCAAGTCCAAAATAGCTGTGTCTTCTGCATAAGGAAGCATGCTATAAAATGAGCCATTCAGGTGGAGGGTGGATTAACTTTCCTAAGGGAAGTACTAGAATCACCATCCAAAAAGAATACATTGGGACCAACTGACATCCCTGCTTGTCACCTCTATTGGTGTTGGAAAACAATGTATAATTCCACAATCTTGTATATTGGACAGATGCTGAGATGTCTGCGTATCATGTTGGATAAGACTTAAAAAACCATTAGTGACCTTTATGAATGTCGAAGTAGGACTCGGACACAGTGGGCTCATGTTGATTGACCTATACTTTTATAGAAAGTAAAAGGGTGGGGGACTGGGGAAACTCCTGGCTTTCCCTAAAGCTAAGAGGGCTTTCCCTACCTCAACCAAAACTAAGGAAACTGTCAGGATGTCTTGTCTAAAGTACATAGTACACCGTCACAAGTCCAAAGCCTATTTCCATCCCTCACACTATTGACTAACCTATAAAAAACAAAAGGTCTTCTAAATTCAGAAGGATAGGTTGTAGATCCAATCAAAGAGTTCCAAGTAACAAAAGTTCCAAACAACAAAGGTTCCAAACCCAACATTCTTAAATGTAAAACAAAGTTCCATAAAGATCTTAGATATTTCTCTGGTGCACAAACTTTGCAACAACCAGGGGCAACGACTCCCTTGTCCTGGTTCCTTCTCTTGGCAACTCTCTATTTATTGGACCACAACCAGGGGCAATGACTCCTTTGCCCTGGTTCCTTCTCTTGTAGGTCCCAAATCTCTGCTTCTCTCGCTTTCCGCTTCGGCCAACTTGGTTCACTTCCCTGCCTCACTTCTCTTCTCATGGGATTGTTCCCCTGACCTCTCTTTATGTTCGGGAACTGGGAGCGCTCCCCCTTTTAGTGGGCTCTGGTCGGCCCGGGAACACTGTAGTGTCAATCTTTCCCAGGGCAGCACGCTTCCCTGTCTGCAGGAACACCAGGTTCCTCTCTGTCAGCTCCCTTCTGGTCCTTCCACTGTGGACTGGCCCCTGTCCTTCCAGCTACCCCCTTGGCATCCTGGTGTGCTTCCTTGCACCTTCCTGTACCATGCTGGCTCCTGCAGCTCCTTCATGGAGGACTAGACAACTTCTTCCTGAGTCCCTCTTTCTTTTCTACTCTGCATTGGCCAATGAGCAGCCAGCAACAACTAAACTGCTCATTGTGGTTCTTAGGAGAACTCTTCATGCGTCCACTCCTCCTCTTCATCCCAGTACTTATTCTTATTCTAAGTTGCCTAGAATGCTCATGTTGGTTATGCGGTACACTCTACATTCCTCCATGCATCTTCTTTGTCTCAGTGGTTGTCAATAGCATATCTTTCAAATCTTCCCCATTCTTCCTCGTCTCAGTATTTCTACCCTTGATCTCCCTTGGGTCGGTTGTGCTCTTCATAGTCCCAGTACTTATCTAGGGAAATGGCAGGGCGACTATAGCTCATAAGTCTATTAGGGAAGGAGTTGTTCTTTGGGTCATTGGAAGGGGGGTTCTAGGGTCCGGTGTTTGGCAAGGATATTGCGTTCTCAGGGTAGGGCCGTTCCTAGTCACATGAGGGGTTTCCTCTCCCATGTGATCCTCTCCCTGTGCACCACCCTCAGGGGAACTATGGTACCAAGGACGTACCACCCTGGCCCCATGGGAATGGTCTCCCCCATAGGGGAGAAGGGACAGCATCCACAGATTTGTCACAGACTCCAATAAAATGTCAATTACACCACATTAGGTTTCTATCAATCAAATACCAACGAAATCCACCCTGGAGTGCTACGGACTCCATAATTGGGGACTAACACTGGCAAACCACCACTTGTAATCTGGCAGTGATAGCAGTGGACCAAGTGGCAGTAACGGTACCGTTGAGATGCCACCAAGCTCGTAATGAGCCCCAATGTCCAGTAAGGGAATTGGCCTATAACCTTGAGGGGCTGGTGGTCCAAGAAATACTTGTCTAAGGGGATGGCATAATGCCTGTCTTGGCAACAGCAATAAACATAAAACGATTTGGTGTCCTTCAAAAAAGCTCCCATTGTTTTTCAAATTCTTTTTTTGTCTTAAGGCAATTTTATATGCCATTTTGAAACTATAAATCTGACCAGCAGTGTACACACCCCTCATTAAATCATGGTTCAGTTTTCTTTTCGAGATTCTACATTCTGCATCGAACCATGGTGCATCCCTTTCTATAACCTGGAACTCCTGAACTTGGGGGCACGGTTTGCCAATAGCTCTGTCCTCAATAGTTTCTCCTAAAGACTCAATCAAACTGACGCTTTCCTTTGTACCACCTGAGCTGTTCAACAGTTTTAAGAGAATATCTTAATTTCTTGTGAATTAGTAATTCTGTCCAATGCCTCCTTTGCAAGGGTAGGCATCGCCAACCAGCCTCTCTGGCTGTCAGATATCTTCTTCGTGGTGCCTACCCTGGCCATTGAAAAATGTACTCAAGAGGATTGTGTTTACTCTTTGATCAATAAGAAATGTAACATTTCATAACATTCCTGAAGAAAAAAACCATCCACAATACAGTCATCAATAACTGTGGAACAGTATTGCCGATCTTGCATGCTTAGGAATGCACCATTTGCCATTAAAGATTCCATAAAATCCAAGGCTGAATCTCAGTAGACCTGAGAAATCAGTGCTCTGTTTGTGGCCATTTTTACCGTCCATACATTTGCAATAATATTTTGTCTGGGAACCTGAAACCCCTGGTAATGTTTATTTACTCCTACTTTATTTTTGAACAGCTGGACTGGTCCTACATGTCTAAAAATGTACTACTGACCACTCAGTTTCCTCAACATTTCTTTTAAAAAAACACTTAACCTCAAATGAAGTTAAAGGCCTTGCACATTTCCTTGACTAGATAACACGTGATCTAGATAACTATTAAGTACTGCAAATTAAATGTTCTATACGCAGTTTTAACTTTGTTACATTTCTAATTTGTGTTGCAATCATTTTTCCGCCAACTGTGCGCCGATATGTACGGTCGAAAAATTGATGTTGCTCACCATTTAATTTGATATGCCAATTTTGCTGATTGCGCACAAAAGGTTGGGGACCCCTGCCATAATTGGTCAGGGCCACTATCATCCAAGGCCATTTGACTGAATTGAAGGATTTTATTGCGTCTAGTGATACAATTGCTATCTTTCCCTCTTCCTCATTCGCATACTCAATGACTCGATGGAGCCGTTTATGGTTATTGGTGATGTTCCTGCTTGGGACATACCCGGTCTGGTCAGGATGTATGTGTTTGGTGATAACTTTTCTCATCCTGTTTGCTAAAACCGCTGTGAGTATTTTGCTATCCTGATTTAGCATTGACAATGGCCTGTATGATCCACATTCCTTGGCAAGCTTATTGGGTTTTGGAAGTGGTATAATTATTGCCTCCCGTAGAGTTTCTGGAAGCCTTCCCTTATCATATGCCTCATTTAGCATTGCCAAAAGCAGGGGGAGCACCTCATTTTGGTATCTTTTGTAAAATTAACTCGGGAGTCCATCAGCTCCCGGGGTCCTGCTTGGGGGTAATTGCACCACTACCTCTTCTAATTCTTCCAGGGTGATCGGGGCATCTAGTTCTTCTCATTCTTCTACGCTAATTTGTGGCAAGCCTATATCTTCTAACGTTTCGGTTATTTTCCTATGATCACTTCCTTCTTTATTGCCATATAGGGTTCGATAATATTCTATGAACTCTTGATTAACGCCTTCTTGGGTGTCCACCGTACACCCATCATGTCTCGTAATTGTCCAGATTGTGGGTCTGGGGGTTTCATTTTTATAAAGCCATGCCAGCATTCTTCCTGGTTTATCCTCTCCTGCATGCAGTCTCTCTACATACTTCTTATAGTTCAGATTACACAGTCTCTCCCAACATCCCATGCATTTTTGCTGCAATATAAGTACCTCTTTGTTCTCTTCCTTGGTGATGCCACCCCTTCCCAGTGCTTTTTCTAGTTCGTTTTCAGCTTCTTGTAGTTCAATCGCTATCCCTCCTTGCAATCCTTTGGACTTCACTATGGCTATTCCCCTTACTACCACTATAAAGGCTTCCCATAACGTGCCGGCTGACTCAACACTGCCAGTATTAATCTCAAAATAGCTTTCGAAGGGATTGTGTCCTCCGACGTATTCCTCATCTTAGATATATATCCTTCCAGCTCTGCTGGCCTCGGAAAATTTTTCTCTAGAGGGCGCTGCGCGTCGACGTCCCTCGAGTCGATGTCCCTCGACAGCCGCCGTATCGACGCTCGACGTCATCCTGCCTATAAAGGCCGCGCGCAGCGTCCGTTGCTCAGTTCCGTTTTTCCGCGCTTACTTGGTGCCTCGGAATACTGTTGATCAGTTCTTAGTCAGATTAATCCTATTTACCTCGAGTTATTCGATCCATACTCGATGGCTTCCTCGTCGGAACCGACAACTCCTCGATCCGGCTTCAAAAAATGTCGAGATTGTGGGAAAAAGATGTCGTTGACCGATCCTCACAGAAATTGTCTGTGGTGCTTGGGAGCTGAACACCATTGTTCGGAATGCGAGGACTGTATGTCCATGACAGCTAAGGCCGTGAAGGAGCGTAGGGGGAAGCTGGAGAAAGGTAAGACTTTTAAAGCTTCTTCTTCGTCGACGAAGTCGAGACATTCGTCTCCTCGTCACCATTCACGCTCCAGGTCTCGGAGTGGGTCTCATCACTCCTCGAGATCGAAGCACTCGAAGAGGAGGCGTCGAAGATCCCCTTCTCCGTCTTCCTCTTCCTCTGTTTCGCCAAAAAGAATCCCTTGCCCCACGAAACATAGTTCCCGGGCTGAATGGGAGGAATTCCGAAAGAATATGATGAGCGTCTTCGAGAAAGCGGCCTCGACCCCCTCGAAGACTGCCGAGAGCGATGCTCTGGTCGAAAGACCCGAAGGTCAAAAACGCTGCGAGTCGCAGTACCCGGCGAAAGAAACCTCTCGAGCGCGTTTCGAACCCTCGAGTAGGACTATGACCTCCAAACCTTCCTCGAAGGTTCCGTCGACGCTGTCGACGAAGGTCCCGTCGACGTCGAGGTCGATGTCTTCGGCGCCGTTGTCGAGGGGACCTTCGACACACGGGTCTGTCGACTCGACGCCGGCCTCGACACCGGCGTCGACGCCAAGAAAAGTCACTGTGACCACACATCCAGTGACTATCCCCAGGCCCTCGACGTCGATGGCGTCGATATTGTCCAGTAGAATTCCAATTCTGTCGAGGTCCTCGAGGCCTCCACCTCTGTTTTCGACGCCACGCTCGAAGCCTTCGACGTCGGCGTCGACGACATCGACGTTTTCGAGGCCAATAATGACAAGTTCGGCACCCTCTGCCTTGGAAATGGGATTTACTCCCTTTATGAGTTCAGAACAATTGAGAACTATATCCTCAATTTTAGAAGAGGGTGATTTGTCTGAACAAGACACATTTGAGTTACAGGGACCTGTAACCCCAGTTAGAGAGGATTTTTCCTCTGAAGAGCGCAGATTAAAGGATCTTCATGATTCTTTACATGAGGCAAGTGGGTTAGACACTTCCCCTGAGGTGGATTTTGCTAAGCCAGACCCGGGGGAGCATGCTGAAACCCCCTACAGAGCCTTAATGGCCAGGATTACAGAGTTCATGGGGTGGTCTGCACCTTCACAATCTTTCCAGCAAGATGACCTCACGGATATTCTTGACAAAGGCCCACAAGAGGATCCTGTGGTGCCCTTTCATAAAGCTCTTCAGAGAAAGATCATGACAAACTGGGAAACCCCATATGTAATACCAGCAGTAAATAAAAAACTGTCTGCAAAGTACAGGGTATCTTCCACAGACCCAGAGTTTTTGTCTAAACATCCATCCCCAGAAAGTCTGGTGGTACAAGCAGTATTCTCTACCGATGTCAAGACGGCTAATCCTACAGTCCCACAGGACAGGGACGATAAAAAATATGATGCTATGGCAAAGAAAGTCTTTTCAGTGTGTAGCATGGCGTTAAAGTCTGTTAATGCTACTTGCACCCTTGCTAGGTTCAGCCATACACTTTGGGAGTGTGCTTCTACAGCGGCTGACTGCATCCCGGAGGGAGAAGAAAGGGATGCGTTCCTGAATATTATACAGGACGGTAAAGACGCTATGTGCGAATCCCTCCAGACGGGCATTGATTCGGCTGACAGTATCAGCAGAGCAATGGCGGCAAGTACATCAACCAGGAGATTCGCTTGGTTGAGAAATTCGGGTTTTGCCCCAGATGTGCAAGCCAGGCTCTTGAACATGCCATTCGATGGCTCTTCTTTGTTTGGGAAAAAGGCGGATGACAGTTTAGAGAAACTGCAAACTTCAAAAGCTGCAGCAAAATCCCTAGGAGCTGCAATCCGTCAGACTCCTTTTCGTCCCACAGGAACCTCTGCGAGGGGCAAGTCCTTTCGCTTCTACTCCGCATTCGGAAGAGGTAGAGGACGACCGGCTCAAAGGGGTCAAAGAAGAACTACCCGAGGTGGAAGGGGTAGATATTCTAAAGCCGCAGCAACAGCAGGTGCCTCTTTACCATCGGCATCTGCATCAGCCGCCCCAAAACCACTCTAAGGACTCCCCTCACAGGACACCTGTAGGAGGCAGGTTGACTCAACATCTGACGGTATGGCAGGCTATCACGTCAGATGCTTGGGCATTGGAAACAGTCGCCCAAGGTTACTGCCTGCCTTTCCTACGTATACCTCAGAGTCATCCACCGGGGATCAGCTCTCAGAAAGCTCCAGATCCGCTCCTCTTGCAGGAAATTTTGGACCTGCTAGAGAAAGGTGCCATAGAACCAGTACCTGTAGCGGAGAGGGACAAGGGCTGGTACTCCCCTTACTTTCTCATTCCGAAGAAAGACGGAGGACTGAGACCCATCTTGGACTTGCGAGAATTGAACAAATTCCTCAGAAAAGACAAATTCAAGATGGTCACTCTTTCTCAGATCCTCCAGGCCCTTCAGTTTCAGGACTGGTTGGTATCTCTGGACCTTCAGGACGCTTATTTCCATGTGCCTATCCATCTCAAACACAGGAAATACCTGAGGTTCGCAACTGGCAACTCTCACTATCAATTTCAAGTACTGCCATTTGGGCTGACCTCCGCCCCGAGGGTCTTCACCAAGTTAATGTCGGTAGTGGCTGCAAGTCTAAGGAGGGAAGGGATTCACGTCTACCCCTACCTGGACGATTGGCTGATCAGGGCTGTTTCTCCGGAGCAAGCTCAGATCCAGCTAAATCACGTGTGCCATTTCCTTCACACACTGGGCTTCTCCCTCAATTTAAAGAAGTCACAAATGATACCATCGCAGAGACTCCAGTTCATAGGAGCGATCCTGGATACTTCCCTGGGAAAAGCCTCGCCACCAGAGGTGAGGGCTCAAGATATTCTACAGATGGTTCCCAAGTTCCAGCATGCCCAACGTCTCCCAGCCTTCTACTTTTTGAGGTTGCTAGGCCTCATGGCATCCTGCATTTTACTTGTGCCAGAGGCTCGCCTGAGAATGAGATCCCTCCAGTGGGCACTGAGGACTCAGTGGTCACAATTCTCAGGGAGAATGACAGATCTTCTTCAGGTTCCCGGCAGGGTGGCTCGAGACCTTCAGTGGTGGGCCTGTCAGGAGAACATTCTGAAAGGAGAACAGTTTTGGCAACCCTGGCCGGAGATAACAGTAGTCACGGATGCCTCACTCACGGGGTGGGGAGCCCACGCCAACGACTTGACCATCAGCGGTCGTTGGTCTCCATCGGAGTCCAGACTACACATCAACCTGTTAGAGCTGAGAGCCATCAGACTTGCGTTGAAGGCTTTCCTGCCAGCTGTACAAGGGAAGAACGTCCTGATAATGACGGACAACACAGTGGCCATGCATTACCTCAACAAAAGAGGAGGCGTAGGATCACTACCCCTGTGCAGAGAGGCGATGCAGCTCTGGTTTTGGGCAATCCAAGAAGGAATCTCTCTATCGGCAGTTCACCTAGCCGGAGAGAAGAACTTGACAGCGGGCGCTCTGAGCAGGCAGAAAACAGTCTCCCACGAGTAGGAGCTATCTCAGGAAGTCCTTCAAGAGATCTTCGCCCTTTGGGGAACCCCTCAGGCAGATCTGTTCGCCACCAGCCTAAACAGGAAATGCGACCTGTTCTGCTCAAGGGAATTTCCTCCGATAGGAGCTCTGGGAGACGCGTTCATAGTGGACTGGGAGTTTCCGCTTCTGTACGCGTTCCCACCGGTCCCTGTCATTCCTCAAATGATCAGGAGGTTGAGAAGATTCCGGCGAACCATGATCCTAATTGCCCCGGATTGGGCCAGGAGAACGTGGTACCCGGACCTTCTAGACTTGTCCATCTGCCTCCAATTCGACTTCCTCTCAGAGAGAACCTACTCTCACAGAAGGGAGGTCAGGTTCTCCATCCAGACATCAAAACCCTCAACCTTAACGCTTGGCTTCTGAACGGCTGAGGTACAAGGATTGGGACCTCCCTGATGATGTTATGGAGGTGTTGCTTTCGGCAAGGAGGCCAGCAACAAAGTCTTTATACCGCTGCCGTTGGAACAGATTTTGCAGCTGGTGTAGAGAACAGAATATCGACCCATTTTCATGTGGTACACCAATGGTTTTGTCCTTCCTACTATATTTGGCAAATTCAGGCCTTCAAGTTGGCACCATTAAGGGCTATCTCGCAGCGCTATCTATCTTTAAGCGTACTGCGGAAGAACCATCCTATTTCAAATTACCCTTGGTAATACAGTTTCTAAAGGGGTTAACCAATGTTTATCCCCCAAGACCATTCCAAGTTCCCCTATGGGATTTAAACTTAGTACTAACTTTCCTGATGGGTACACCTTTCGAACCTCTCCATTCTTGTTCGTTAAGATTCCTTACCCTTAAAACTGTTTTATTAATAGCACTTACATCTGCTAGAAGGGTGAGCTCTTTCTTGTAAACCCCCTCATACAATCTTTCACAAAGACAAAGTTGTCCTGCAAGTGAAGCCTAATTTCCTCCCAAAGGTGGTTTCTGAATTCCATATCACTCAGAAGATTACCCTACCATCTTTCTATCCTCCTCCTCACCCGGGGAAAGAGGAAGAGAGGTTACACAGACTAGACCCTAGGAGGGTTTTAAGTTTTTACATTAGTAGACTAGCCAGGATAAGACAGGCAGACCAGCTGTTTGTAGGTTACGCAGGTCACAAGCTCGGGTTACCAATAACTAAGCAGACCATTTCCAGATGGATCATTCTAGCCATTCTGGAATGTTATAAACTGGCAGGGAAAGAGCCCCTCAAAGCCTTAGGGCTCATTCGACCAGAGGTATTGCAGCTTCATCGGCCCTCAAAAGAGGCGTGCCGGTTAAAGACATATGTGCGGCCGCTACATGGTCGTCTGTCCATACCTTTACACGTTTTTACAATCTGGATTCCTCCTCCAATCAAGAGACTAGGTTTGGAAGGGCTGTACTGCATTCTATTCATCAATAGAAGACAGCGTGAAGTCAGTACTCCCTCCTCTGAATATAGAATACTGCTATGGGAGCCTATCTAAGATGAGGAATACGTCGGAGGACACAATCCCTTCGAAGAACAAGTTACTTCTTACCTTGTAACGTTCTTTCGACGGGATGTTCCTCCGACGTATTCCTCATCGACCCTCCCATCCATCCCCGCAGTTCTACTTCCCTTGTTGTTGCAGCTTACGCTCCTTCAGGGTGATTAGTCTAGTCCAGACAGTAATACTGTGGGCTACAAAACGGAACTGAGCAACGGACGCTGCGCGCAGCCTTTATAGGCAGGATGAAGTTGAGCGTCGATACGGCAGCTGTTGAGGGACATCGACTCGAGGGACGTCGACGTGCAGCGCCCTCTAGAGAAAAATTTTCCGAGGCCACCAGAGCTGGAAGGATATATATCTAAGATGAGGAATACGTCTGAGGAACATCCCGTCGAAAGAACGTTACAAGGTAAGAAGTAACTTGTTCTACTATTTCGTCTCTCAGACTTTCTCTACACATAGTGTCCCTCAGTGCCTCAGCACGGAGGCGCCAAGTTGGTATCCTCAATCTCGGGGGTTGGTATTGCCATCCCAGTATTAACGGCGAGTGGTCCGATAGGACCCTCGCTTTATATTCCGTTTGTGTTATCTCTGACATCAGCTCTTGTGTGACAAACATATAATCCAGCCTAGTATGCAAATTTTGCGGGGCTGAGAAATGGGAATATTGTCTCTCTGGCATATGTTGCACTCTCCGTGCATCTTCAAACCCAAGGTCCGTCAGCAGTGACAGCAACGCTCTGGCCGCTGGAGTGGTCTATCTATTTTGTTGTCTGATCTATTGATTCTTGGGTTTAGCGCACAATTAAAGTCTCCTCCCCAGATCACTGCCCCTCCCAAGCACCTGCCCATTTTACTATACAGAGACCTAAAATATGCTGCTGTATCCTGGTTCGGGGCATATGTGTTGATAACACTTATTTCTTTGTTTTCTACCAGCCCTCTTATCATTACCATCCTCCCTTCCGGTTCCACCGTGGATTGTAACAGCTGGAAAGGGACATGCGGTGCCACCCATGTGATCACTCCTCTAGCATAGGCCGAATATGTAGCACCTACAACAGTCCCCTACCATTTTTTCCGTATCATTTCTAAATTTTCGCGTGTGAGGTGAGTCTCCTGTATCAACGCTATGTCTATTTTTTGTCTGCGCAGATACATCATAACCTTATTCCTCTTCAGGTAGCTACTGAGCCCTCTAACATTCCACGTGATAATTCTGAGGTCTCCCATTATTTGTTATTATGTCTCTCCCCCTCATACTGGTGCAGTTTCTGTCCAGAACATTTATTTCCGCGTGTAGACTCATATAGGCTCAGTCCCCAACTATAAATATCACACTCAACTCCCCAACACCCTCCCCACCCCTTCCTCTCCCCCTCCTCCGCCCCCTTCCCAACTTGCCCCAACTCAGTGTCTACCCCACTACTACCCAAACCTCCCAACTGTTGCCCAGCTCCATCCCTGGATCTCAGGCACCCCCACATCTAGCCCTTAACCCGACAATTTGCATGCTCGGGACTCAGCGGGGTGATTCCACCCTAGTGGCTTTTCTCCTCACTCTATTTACCGGGGGTAGGTCATGTCCCTCTTATCTCCTGCATTAGCCATCACATTGGTATATCATTATCAACTTTTAACTGTGCCGTCTATATTCCAGTCCAGTATGTCCAATATTACTCATCATGAGCAATCAATGTCATGCTGTAAGGCTGCACCCATTATTTTATTATCAGGTGTCTCTCCCCCTGTATCCCTTTCTCGACTACCCATAGCATTGCTTCATATCACTTATCTTGTGCCTCTCGTCTCTGTTCCTCATCGTCATCCGGGCAACCCTGGGCATCCAGCCAATTCGTCGCTTATTCTGGGGTGTCGAAAAAGTAGTCTCCTTTTTATCGCTACATATCCGTAGCGTTGCCTCTGCACCTGCATGGTGTAGTCGGGGTATGCTCGTATGGTCGCTGATGCTCTTTTTATCGTTCCTGCTTTCCTAAAAAACTACAGGATCTTCTCCCGGTCCCTGTAATTCAGGGTTTTCGCTATGATCTCTCGGGGCGGGTCCCCTGGCTGCAGCCTTTGCATCAGGGCTGTATGTGCACGTTCAATTGCGAACCCTTGGGAGAGCTTGCCGGCTCCAATTTTCTGTATAATCATGTTCTCCACGTAGTCTGTTGGATCTTGGCCTTCTTCTCCCTCTGGAAGGCCCACCACACGTATGTTGATACATCTCGCTCTCCCTCTGGCTTCCTCTGCTCGATTCTCTAAGTTGGATACTTGCTGTTTCAGTATATGAACCTCCTTAGCATTGCTGGCGCCAGTGTCTGTATTAGTTTTCACAGCACTTTTGAGACAAGTCGTCCTCTCTGCAAGCGCTCTCATGTCTTGCCGCAGTAGGTTGACCTCTAATTCCACTGTGTCTATTTTAGACTCCAGCGCCACTTTCAAGTCTCCCATCGCTGATCCCAACGAGGGTTTTAATTCTGTGATAGCAGCAAGGATCGCTTGGTCATCTCTCAGGGGGGCGACTTCTGCTGACACGCTCGTGAGGGTCTGTGCCGGGGTGGTCGGGGTCTGCTGTGTCTTGGCAAATATCTCTATTGTTGGCTGTTTAGCCTTTGCTTTGCCCCCTCTCACCGACATTATTCCGCTCTCAGTTCTCTAGGTTGCTCGTCCTTGGTTGTGCTGAGGGTCTCACTCTCCTCACCAGCCTTTTTTGCTTGGCATCGGACCCTATGGCGTGCTCTCGCGCCCGCCATCTCAATTCACCAGGCGGGGTGTTTGTTCTCGTGAGGTGTCATCCCTATGTGCTTTGCCCAATTTCCACCCGGATATTAGGGCGTCGTGCAGTGGCTGATCTGTAGTCTTACTTGCAACAGGGCCTCACCCTTAGCATGCTCGTGCTCCACAGGCCTTCCTGCCTATCAGCGCTCATGATAGCAGCTCTGCCCTCCGTTGTCACTGGCCGTCCATGCGCCGCATTGTGCTCATGTCCACTGGGGTCTAGGTGCTGATAGTTTGTGGTCCCCCTCTGTTGGACATCCGTTTCAATGTCCCATTGTCCCGTGTCTGTGATCTCATTTCGGCCCCTATGTGCACCTTACCTCGTATATATATGTTGACAACTTCCACTTTGCCAAGATAATTAACTATGTCACCAGCTCACCTTATCTTGTGCTAACCCTTATCTTGTTGGGTTTCGGTGCAGTGTCATGCAACGCAGTTACATGTGCTGAAGCCAATCCAAGTAAGCCGTAGAGGCTTCCTTGTCTCCTGGCTGTGGGTCGCCAGCAACTGGTCCTTGCCCGGGACACAAAGTCAATACTGCATTATGCGCTGTGCCGTCAGGATTCTGGCCTCTGTGCCTCCGATGTCATCCAGCGCTGATATGTCCATGGGGGCTAAGTGTGATGCGTACCTGTTTATTTCTCAGCTGCATTCAGCGCTCTCCACCAGCCATGATTGTGTCAGTGGCACACACGTAGCGATCCACATTGTGTTTATTTTCGGTCTTTCGCCACTGTCCTTTGTGTGGGAGCGGCCGCCATTTTGGCTAAATCTCTGCCGTCCTTTGCTACTTTCAGTACCTTATGGCTGCCGTTCTGCACCTCGATTCACCTCTAGGACTTGCTTGCCCCGTGCCACTCATGTACCCACAGCTACAGGTTTATTATATTATCTTGTGCACCAATAATATCATGCGTGCACACTCGGTTCTTGCAAGGTCAGCAGGAGTCCAGAGGAGACACGACGTATCTCATCGTTCCATATTATACTCGTCATTACCCGTCGCATGTTCTTAACACCTCTGCCCATCTGTCCACATGTATGGGGATCCGCCGCCTGGCTATACAGGTATCACATGCTTCATCAATGTAAGGCTATTCTACCTTATCTTGTCTCGGCGTCCCACGTGCAGGCATTCTGAATATCTGATGGTTGCTTGTTGACTGCCATCGATTAGTTTCCACACTGCTCTTCCTCATGCGCTCGCGTCTGAATACGCTAGCGTATCTTTTCGCGGCGATACTTTGTTGCCCTCGATCAGCTGTCTGCGCATCTCTGCCAGTCTTCCGTAGCACATTAGCTGTAAACACTGCTGCTGCCACTTACTTGTATACGGTCCACATTCAATGATTTGGGTCCGCCTTTGCTGACAAGTGGCGCAGCTCCGCAGTATCTCGGTGTGGCTGTTCAGAGGCTCACCTATTTGTTCTCATGTGGGCGCCATTTTGTATCGCTCGCCGTCTAGAGCTCGTTCACTTCTTTAGCTCATAATGCAGCGCTCCGTGCATGATTCTCACCGGCTCCTCGACCTCTGCATGCTTTTCATTCACGGGACTGCAGCTTCAAAAAGGCAGCACTCTGCAGGCTCAGAGTAGGTTTTTTTAACCGGATCAATGTAGGATCAGCAGGAGCTCGTAGAGAGCACGTCCTAGTCTGTGGCCATGTAGCCACGCCTCTTGATATGATTAATTAAGCTTCGTTTGGTAAGTTTCACTAAGCTGCCTTCACAATCTGTTACTCTATATCTACTTTTTTTTCATCAGGTTTTATATTATATTTGGATGTGAAGTTTTGGGTTATGTGGTATAGACACATGGTTTCCAAAGTGGTGCTCCTGTTCGGGTAGTATTTTTTCTAATAAATTGTTTTTCAAAATGTCTTGGCTGTTGGGATCATTTTTGTCTATTTTTTCTATTTCGTCGTATGATTTGAGAACTCTTTTTCTAGATTTACAGGACCAAGACTTAGCCATACTATATTTTTAGATTTTCCATACAAAGCAGTACCGGTTAAACGATCTGCAGCTTCATAGGAGCCACATTCTCTATGAGAGAGCATTTTTATGCCTGAGCTGTACAATTTCTGAGATACTGTTTTGTCCGATGATAGGTCATTCCAGAGGTCTTGAAGCTCTTTTTTCTGCTTTTGTTAAGTAGGCTGTAACAAATTGTGCAACTGCAGTGGAATTGTCTGCAATGTACTGAACATCTATGTTTTGCATTGTAATCATTGATATATTTTGATTCTTCTGTTCTTTTTATGTAATATGTGTTCTTAGGTGATTTATCTTTAACAATATGTTTAACTGAAGACATGAAGTTGTTCTCTTCACCTGTTTCTGTAACTGGTCTAGGGAAAACAAAGCGGCATTTGGTGTAGTATTTCCCTTTGTATTTGTATTTGCAACGACAATATTTGCCACATTTGTCTCTTTGAAATTGTACAATTTGTGCATGAAGATCACTATTTGTTGTTTCCGATGGAATTTCACAAGTGACATATTTTTCGATAAACTGTAAAACAGTGGTATCACTGTCTTGACCAAATTTAGGAGCATCTTTAATCCATAAAAGCATGTGGATATGTGGTGCTCCTCTGGCTTGGTATTCTTTTCTCCAAAAGAAGTGTTGCACTTCTCCGAGGGGAGGAACAGTTTTATTACAAATAAAGTGTAGCATAGCAATGAAACGATGATGGAAATATCTTGAAACATTAACAGGATCGAGAGAGCAAAGTTCTCCAGGTGTTCGTATATCTATGTTTGTTTTGTTTTTGTTTGATATGCGTAGGAAATCATGTAAATCGTCCCATGTATATTCTGCAAAATGTAATGTAACAAACCAAGTGAGTGGGCCAAGGTTTCTAATCATACAACATACATCTCCGTGACATCGGAACCAGTACTCTTTAGTACCACACATGTTTGCTAACAGATTTGTAATGCTTGATTGTAAAACCTCATCTTTTTCTTGCCCTTTTTGTATTAATTGTGTAGCTGACATATTTTGAAAGTGGGTTCCTGATTTCAATATGTGTGCAACTCCGTAACATAGAGTTGATAGTTCACTTTCAAAGAGTAGGTGGAATATGTATTCCACATTTTGTCTAAATCTGGGATCTTCAGAATACATTCGTAATGAGCGGTATTCTGATGCTGTTATCTGAGTGGGTCTATCATCGTACCTTCCGCCTTTGCCAGTAGGAAAGAGTAAAGGAAAAGCATGTGCTTCTATACTTTTTTCCCATATGCTGATTGGTGATCCTTTGGTTTGTCACATTTGGTAGGTTTCTAGTGCATCATCTATGGTGTCATTACAGTGTAATGGATGTATTGTATAATGGCCTAAAATATTGGATACTATAGTAGGATCTAGAAGTTCAAATTGATCAGTTTCTGGTGACTCTTGAATTATTTCAGTTGTTTCCCTTAAGTTTTCTTCAATATTAATTTCTTTGTAGTATTCATTATTGTCTTTTAGATATTGCAAGGCTTGTCTAACTTTATGTAAGTCTACGAGTTGTTGCCAAATTATTTTGTCTTTTGTTGGTACACTATTTACTAAGACATTTAAAGATTGCTCTATTGGGCCTTGCACTCCGAGATCTAATGGTAAATAAACTACTTTGCCACAAATGCCTTTCACCAATTCAGAGGGAGGTAATTTTGCTGTTTTTGGTTGAAGGCGTATTATTGCTTGAAATGAGTGCACTGTTTGAATTATGATGTTCTCATATGAATTGAGTTGTTGCAGGGGTTTTGGTAGTGGGAATAATTCCAAGTTATTTGTGATAGCACGTGAAGGAGTTTGGTTGTTGTCAAGTTTTGTAGTGCAGTAACTGCAAAGTATTAAGGGGTCAGTTATTTCGTATTTCTTTTCTGCTATAAGGTAGAGAGCTAATTCAAAACATTTAGAATCTTCATTGTCTTCTATTTTGTATGATAGGTCTACAGTTTTTGTGTTACTTTTATAAAAAGTTCTACGGCAACATACACATACATGGTTTGGTACTTCAGCTGATGTACTTTTAAATTTTAGTATTTCTTTTTTGTATGTGTTAAGCAAAAAGTTGCCATGTGTAGAATTGTTGCTTAATTGGTTTAAAGCTATTTCATTCTGTAAATGGCTTTCACTTCCAAAATATTTTTTCTGGATATAGTGCATTTCTTCAAGTAGGTCTTTTGCTGTATCATGTAGAAGGATTTAATTTAACTTTGCTAGTGCTAAAGCAGGACTTTTAGCATAGTACAGTTTATAGACTAGATTTCTTATAGTTGAATGATGTGTTGATATCCTTTTGATATCATGGATAGTGGTTTTACAAGTAGGTCCTGTAATGCAGGCCAATGAATGTCCTTGTAGTCCTGTGTACTTGCGCACTGGACAGGTATCCAAATTTTGCAGTAATTTAATTTTGATTTTGTCTTTGCTTTTTACACATTTATTGAGGAATTGGCGTAAAGATTTGAAACATTGTTTGGGAATGTTACACATTGACGTGCATGGCCATTTGTACACTAGACGTTCTGATTCAGTTGAATGGAGGGGTAACTCTAAGTTTCAGGGCATATTTTGTAAGGAGTACTTCTTGTTCCATTATGGTATTATTCACTTTTTCATAACCTCGACCACTGCTATGTATGGCAATTGTATTTGTTTGCTTTTGTTTGTACGCTTCTTCATTAAAATATGGTTCTGTGCTCGTAGTGTGATTCCATTCACCTCCGCAGATACTTAAGAAGTTCTTTCTGTTGACATTTCGCTTATTGAGAAGTCTTTTTTGTAATTTAGTTATTAGTTTTGTTAGTGGTTTCATTTTGTTTAACAGTAAAATAAATGACTTTCTTTTCAGAAGAATTGCACTGTTCATCAACCCTTCTAAGAACCTGATTTCTCTCCTGCTTTTATAAGATTTTGAAGGACTTTGTGACGGTACATTTTGGCTAAAATACTTTTCTTGGTGTGCTTACTTTGCACTATATTAAAATTTGAAGAAGTAGTTTTATCTGTAGTGATAGCTGATTTTCTGTTAATTGTTTTTTGGTTTGTTTTACATTTCGATAGAGGAGGCAAAGTTTTTGTACTTGAAACTTCTTGTGTTTCACTAAATGACTGTATTAGCTGTTTTGTTTCAACTTTTTTTTACAAATTCTGCTAGAGATGGATGCTTATGTTGGACACTTTTATTTTCATTTGCTCTAGTTTTGCGTTGCTTTCTACGGACTTGACTTTTGGTAGGCATTCTTTAGGGTCTGTTGAAAAAAATAAAGAAGATATGGGTTGGGGTGTTCTGGAATGTATGTGTGCTGTGTGCATGAGTGTTTGAGTAAGATGATAAAGATGTATGTAATGGTGTGTGATTGTGCATTGGGAACTACAAATAGTAGGGATAGGTATTCTTGAATTTATGTGTTACTTACCTGGGGTTCAGATGACAAAAAAAAAGTAAGCTACTGGTGTGGAAAAGTACACATAGTAAATCTAATGTATACAATTAAAACTGTTGTTTGTTCTATAATATGAAAATTGTAGCGGTTCAGTTGGGTAATTTGTGTGTCCAAAAATAGGAATTTGTGGGCCATTCTGGCTGTAAATCGCAGTTTAAGACATGGAGATTTTTGGACAAAATGGTACACAATCTCTATTTTTAGGCACCAAAATAGCTTGTATTAATGTTATAGTATGTTTGAATAATAATACAAATATTGTGGTGATATTCTACTTACTTTTTTTCTTAAATTAACAGGTAACTTCTTAGTTCTTCTTTGTTCTTCGAATTCGGCTGCTTCTTTTCAGTAGACTGGTCTTCACTGCAATTGTAAAAGCTTCAAATTAGTAACTTTGTTTGTATGTAGCGCTGTTTTTAATTTAGATATTGATTTTTTTAATTGAAATCCTCAGTGCCTTCTTTAAAACCATTGAAGTAATTTATTTACATGAGATACATTGCATCAGCTCAGTACATATGATATGTTCTTAATGAACAAATTGTATTGAATGACTAACTGTAGCAAAAAAAAATATCTTTACTATGTCTTGTGAAATTTATAATATGCCAGTGAATACTACTATTTCTGTAAGTAAGCTGTTCTAGGAAATAGCGCCTCAATGTCATGTCTAAATTAAAGTAATTAAGTAAATAAATAAATAAAAAATATGAAATTGTATCAGTATTTTTTTAAAGATTTAAACATAGATTGTGCTTGCATGCAATTTTGTTTGAATATATGTAGTCTATATATTTCTTTTAAAAAATGTTAGTTTAACATGATTTCAGTGTGTGTGTATAAAGAAAGTAAATAGTATAAAGGTTTATAAGTGATAGTTGATTTTAGGATATTGAAAAAAATACAGTAAATTCATTTTACAGATTCCACAAGCTAAAAGTCTGTTTGAAAATGTGTTCATCTACTGTACAGAAAATATGCATACCTGAAGTTTGTGTTCATGCATATGGATATGCATGGAGCTGCAAGTAGAAATCTTGGAGACTTGTACAGTATTTCTGGTAGATGGTGCGTGCCAATGATATGACACTTGTACTCAGAGAGATTTGCATTGCTGATCTATGATGATGCAGTTAGATCTAGAGGTCTTGAATGTGATTGGTGCATGGTCATGTGATGTTTTAGCTACATCCAATGAGGGAATGGCAGAGAGAGTGAAGTGGAAATGGTAGAAGGGATGTTCATGTTACGATATGTCCGTGGACATGGCGGTAGTTCGCGGACATCGGGAGTTACATCCGGGGATTTTTGGGTTCAGAAGTCATGCAAATGAGAATAAGCACTGAAAGGGATTGTTCAGGAAAGTTTAGTGGGTGTGTTGTGCCAGGAGAGAGTTTCTCAGATACTCTTTTTGCTGAGAGAGCAAAAGATAGCTATGGCTGTGTGTTTCAGAAAACAGATTGTTTGGATTTTGGGAGATTCGTGGATACATTGGTTGAAGGTGCATGCAGAAAGCTGTGGAGTAGCTGTAGATCTTGGATTCCCACATGTGGAAGTACACTGGCATGGAGTAAGTGGAATGAAGTGGTTGGACTTGCTACCTCTCTGTGCTACTTTGGAGACAGATCAACATCCAGACATAATTGTAGTTCATTGTGGAGGGAACAGTTTAGGACATGTGACTGGAATTTGTTTGCAATTTGCTATGAAAGAAGGACTTGGGAAGGGTATGGACATGTTTCCTAATTCTCAAGTGATATTTTCACGGATTGCGCAGAGACAAATGTGGCTTTGTTCTTCTTCATTTGGTCCACAAATGGAAAAAGCAAGGCGCAATGTTAATAAGGCTGTTTGTGCCTTTCTAAGAGATTTTGGCATGTCCTCTTTTCACAATGAAAATATTATGTTTCGTAGTACATAAACTTTTCGCAGAGATGGA
The DNA here is from genome assembly GCF_040938575.1 of Ambystoma mexicanum. Taxonomy (NCBI): domain Eukaryota; kingdom Metazoa; phylum Chordata; class Amphibia; order Caudata; family Ambystomatidae; genus Ambystoma; species Ambystoma mexicanum. The sequence goes on along the minus strand of NC_090923.1, from coordinate 771,404,367 downwards.
GTCCATCTTACTTATGCTGGCAATCAGATTTTTCTGAGAAATGTACAAAATGCATTGCAACCTTTTTTCGAATGACAACAACCATTTTGAAGTAGGTGTTAAGCATTTATCATTTTTCACTTACAAACACCACCCAAAGGCTCTTTTCAGAGCCACCACTTCTTCCCAGTGAAAATTGCAATGTTTGTGATGGGGTAGCAATCCAATGTTTTAAATGTTCACGAACTGTCCGCGGACTTCTAATAAACACAAAGGGCCCTGCTTCATTTATTTTCACTTCTATCTTTTAACTGTGAAAGGTGGCTCTGAAAAGAGCCTTATTATTGTTTTGATTTTTGATATTTTGTATTTTTTTTGTTTTTTTATACACGACACACTAGGAGAGGAGGGGAAAGGAAGGTAAAGGGGGGGCACCAACCACAGGGATAAGAAAGGGCGAGCTGAGAGAGGAAGATGTAGAGTGGGTTTTATTTGGGTAGTGAGCAGATCTTCTCGTGCTCTGAGACGATAGTGTCAAAAGCACTACGAAGTCGCTCCCCCCTGCAGAGTACTGTGTCACAGTACATACATACAACTGTGACCCTCGAAAGGTAAGGGTCATCAGCATTCTGTATGGCCTGTGAGGCAGCTTGAGGAAGACGCTGTCCCACAGAGGTGGTCCTTGTGGTGACAGGATCAGAAACAGAGGATGAAGTAGAGGAAATCAACCTGCTACGTTCTTCGCAAGGTACAACCCTGCAAATAGCCCCAGAGTGAAATGACCTCAGGTGTCGCTTCATAGTAGTGGTCCCAAAGCTGTACTTACCGTGCTTCCCTCGACTGAGTATCATTTTGCACTCATTGCAGGTAACATGGTTCGCACGAGCCTTAGGAACATTACCATGAATGGTAAATAACCACCACACCCAAGACTCACGTCTAGTGCGGGTAGTAGGGTTTTCCTCTACCTCATTCTCATCATCCTCTTCTTCCTCCTCTGCATCCTCACTCCTGTTCCCCTCTTCAGGCCCTTGGGGAGGTGGTGGTGGTGGAGGGGGTGGTGGTGGTGCTGAAGCAGGTGCAGCACCAGGTGGCAGTTCAGCAGCCAGGGATTCCATCAAAGATGCGATGGAAATCTGCAGTTGGCAGCAAAAATCGCTGTGTTTCGAAGAATAGCCAGAAACACAATGAGAATAAGCTCTAGGGCGTGGTCTTTTATAGGGGTGCTTGTGCGCGGTCCGCGGACATGCGCACTGTCCGCGGACAGATCGAACACAAAAAAAAGTTTGAAAAGTTTCAAAAGGTATGTAGAAACTCAGGATTACTATGTGGGACTTGTGCCATGGTGAGATTTTATTGAAAAATATTATGGATTAATTGAAAATGTACTTTTAATTTGTTCAAGGACCCGAACAGTGTCCGCATTCAGAACACGTGATCAGCATGGGCGCGGTCATATGATAAGTCCGCGAAGGAAGCGCATTTCCGCAGGACACCAAATGCACGATTGGCTAGCGCATGCGCGTTGATGTTCTACGGACACTGTTCGGGTCCTGAACTAATTAAAATTGCGTCACACGTGAAACAAACATTTCAGGACACTGCGTGTGTTCTTAGAACAGTTTAAATTTGCTAGCGAACAGTAAGGACAGATATACTGTTCATCAGGACACGTTCAATTTCGTTTATGTACGAACATTTCAGGACACCAATTGTGTTCTTAGAACATTTTCAAGTTGCTAGCGAACAGTACGGACAGGTATAGTGTTCTTTAAGACACCTCCATTTTCGTTTAATTACTAACAATTCAGGACACCGCGTGTGTTCTTAGAACACTTTGAACTTCCTAGCGAACACTAAGGACAGATATATTATTCTTTCGGACACTTTAATTTTTTTTTTTACAAACATTTCAGGACACTGCGTGTGTTCTTAGAATAGTTTCATCTTGCTAGCGAACAGTACGAACAGGTATAGTGTTCTTCAGGACACCTCTATTTTCATTTATTTACGAACATTTTAGAACACCTGCACTGTCCGCGGACACCTACATTGTTTTTTTTTTTAAAAACAAAACTATTTACAACACAATATGAAAATTTAACTTTATTTAACATATATTAATAATTTATGACAGAGAAGGTGAGGCAGAAACAGAAACAAAAACAGGAGAATTACGGGTTTCATCATGATTTTTATTAGGTGAAGAAGGGATGGAAGTCTCATCAAAATGTTTTGGGTTATGGAGAGTGTTTGGGGATAATTGACCGGGATATGGTGAGGGTGGACAAGTACATGTGGGGCAATGGTATGACGTTTTTGTTTTAAAATGATCTTCAACAAAAGTTTTCAAATTATTAAAATTGGTCAACAATAAATCAATGTTTTCTTTTATGTTGTCAAGCGTGTTTTCCATAACAGCTTCTTCAGAGGAAGTTTCTATTTTGTTATGCTCTGTACAAAAAAAAAAAATAGAAAAAGCTGTGTTAAAGGGACATTATGGTTAAGTTGGACTAATAAAAACCTAGGAAATTCAAAGAAAAAACTTTGTTAAACGGAGGTTATGGTTCGAAGTAAAACCGAAAAACACTCGAAATTCGCCAGTTATGGTAAGCTAAGCAACCATAACTCACTCCACCACCATGCACTGCTAAGGCTAACACCCAGGACATCAAAGATGACATCACAAATGTCATTGATGACATCACTGATGACATCACATGTGATGAAAAGTCCCTACAAGGAGATGTGTTTATATTGTTGGTAACAAGATGTCAGGGGTGATCGGGATACCTATAATGAACTACTGAATCTATTAACGAATGTACTCATCTAATATCATTGTTTTGGAGTGTTGTCATTAATACAGAAACCTAATCATATATAAACATAGGCAAGTACTGCAGCATGCACCATAGAAGTACACTTTTTATAATCTTGTAATTTTGGATAGTACAATAATGAATGCTACCGTATCAGAGTTTTGAGTAATGTTAAACATGTAATAACTAGCTAACAATTCAAGACTTACAGCACTTGTGCTGGTACAAACAATACATATGAAGAACCCCAATGCATACAAGTCAGAGGCACATACAGGGAATCTAAAGTAAAGAAGAAAGAAACTGCATCATCAAAAAATGTTAATGACATTAAAGTTTATCTTCATGTATACAAATGAATTGTGTGTTTGAGGCCTGCTCATTTCCCCATGTATGTGCACCATGAGCTGAGAGCAAACGATAAAGAAAGTACTCAAAGAACATATGACAAGGTTAACTTCTAGATATATAGCACCTTTTTCAATTTTATTATTCTGAATGCCAGTGAACAAAACCACCTGGCCTATATATGTCAATAAACAAAATCAAGTGGCCCAGATATGTGATGTAATCAGTGATGTCAGTAATGACATGTGTGATGTCATCTTTGATGTCCTGGGTGTTAGCCTTAGCAGTGCACGGTGGTGACGCGAGTTATGGTTGCTTAGCTTACCATAACTGGCAAATTTCAGGGGGTTTTTCGGCTTTACTTGGAAACATAACGACCGTTTAACAAAGTTTTTTCTTTGAATTTCATAGGTTTTTATTAGTCCAACTTAACCATAATGTCCCTTTAACAAAGTTTTTTCATTGAATTTCATAGGTTTTCATTAGTGCAACTTAACCACAGCGTCCTTTTAACAAACCATAATGTCCCTTTAACAAAGTTTTTTCAGTGAATTTCATAGGTTTTTATTAGTGCAACTTAACCATAACGTCATTTTTAACAAAATGTTTTCATTGAATTTCATAGGTTTTTACCAGTGCATGCTATTTACCTACAACTTACTAATATCATACTTACCCAATATAGCAATATTTGTGTCCAATTACCAAAGTTCCACCTTAAAACTGTGCCATTTCCCACCATCTGGAATAATTTTTAACATTTCTATACACTTCTTGAAACTATTTCAACTAGTTTTGTATCCGTAGACTTCTACGAACATCTGACTTCATAGCGGACCTTCCAGACCGGACCACATGACCATACGATGGCGCGCGACATGATGACGTGTCTGAGAACCCGTCCACACTTCACGATAAGATCTCTGCTTGGCGGACAGTTTGGAACTGCATTTTCTACTGGTCTACGAACTTCCAACTTCAAAATTTCCCTTGCATAGCTCCAACACTTATTCCTACTCATTATCCATTAACAATCTAGTACACAGTACATACTTTTAGCAAAACTGCTATTTATCTTATAATGACATCAGCTAATGCCATCCCTCCTCCCTAAGAGCCACCACCACTGCTGTAATCAAGGAGCATGAGAAACCGTGCCCCCTAACTTAGAAAAAACACATGTGCAACATTTTCCCTTGTTCACCTACCCCTCCATATTAGTGTTTGGTTGCTCTTCCCTCATTTCCCTCCCCACCTTTCGTTCTCAGCTCTCCTGCCAAAAAAAAATACTTCCAAAAACAACAAACAACATATTCCTTTAGGAACCACCTTTCACAGTTAAAAAATAGAACTAACAAAAAAAATGTATAGACTCCATCTACTTTATATTTCTCAGTAAAGTACATAGACTAAATAAGATTTTCCAACATTTCCATTTGCATTTTGTGTTATGCTAATGGGAATATTGTGGCGTTCATCCTCTGTTCCAGGGACTGGAACGGTGGACACCGGCTCAGCAGCCCATGTTATCAGCCAAGCAAAGCGAGGGTGGATAACGCGGTCTCTGGACCATTATCCCCCCCATTCCAGCCCCTGAAATGGAGGATGAAGGCCATTAGCACCCTAGGTTCCCAAAGCGGGATCCCGGGGTGCTAAAAAATAGGATTTTTCTTCCAACACTGGGATGCCTGTGGCGTCCCGGTGTAGGAAGGAAAATCCTTTTCCAGGATGGCCACCATGGACTGGGAAGGTGAGGGTGCCATACAGGGCCCCTCTTCGCTTTCCATAGCAGCCTGCAGAAGGCAAAAAGAGAACCCTATGACCATATTACCACAAGCACATTTTTCTTCTCTTTCAAATCTATCCTAATTTCGAATAACTTTACCACAAAGCCAGTCCCAGGTGGACATGGCCACTTTAATCCTATGTTTTGTCCCTTGTGGTCATGGCCAGTAGCCAGATTGTCCGGATCATGACCTATTCCATGACCCGGACAATCTGGCCACTGCCCATGGCCACAAGCTACCCCTCAGTCACTAAAGGTATACCGCTATTTTTTGTAGCTACATTATGACACTTGTCAAATAATAAAACACTGGCACATTTGCAAAACCATGCTTGTAGGTCCTTGCCAATGCTCCTTACGCAAGTTTGCTGGAAATCCACCCATGTTTTATTTTTTCAAAAGTGTCAAATGTATGCACATATAATCGTCATATAACCTAGCCCCCACTTGAAAAAATCCATTCAGACTTTACGAAAACATCTAAATCTAGATCTATAATCTTTTTGCAAACCTTTGTGTAGATTTGTCAAATGGCACCACATTTATAAGCCTTTACAATATTTTGGGACCCCCACTCTAATTTTGCCCCTCTCGACAGAATCCCACCAAACTTTGCAAAAACATGTATATCTTGATCTATTATCAGTTTGCCAATTGAAGTGTAGATTCATCAAATGGCACCTCATTTATAAGCCTTTACATTATTTTGGGACCCCCCCTCTAATTTTGCCCCCTCTTCACAAAATCCTATCAAACTTCAGAAAAACATTCATATCTAAAAGTATTATCAGTTTCCCAAATTAAGTGAAGATTCATCAAATGGTACCTCATTTATAAGCCTTTCCATTATTTGGGGACCCCCCCTCTAATTTTGCCCCCTCATGACAGAATCCCACCAAACTTTGCATACTTACTCAGAATCAGCCCAGGAATATACATGCAGTTCCATTAAGTGGCGCCAAAGTTATAAGCCATCCAAGAACTGCATTTCATCATCCCTGTAATGCTAAGGTGTCCGTGAACTTTCACAGGACTGTTCACGAACATGGGATTTTCGCGGCAAAAAACACCCGTTTTTTGGCTTCTTGCAGCCATATCCCATCCCATCCTCATCACCCCTCACCTCCCCAGAGATTATTTGATAAGTTTGACAAGTGGAATGCTGTGTTCTTTCATATGTTTTTACCGCGATATCCGAGGACATCGGCCGATGTATGCGAATCCAAGATGGCGGGTGTTTCCAAAAATCTGACCTACTTCACACTCCTCACCATCCAATCAGCGAACACGTTGCATGTCCGCGGACATGACGTAAGCCGATTAGCCAATCGAGCGAACAGGGAAGTGTGTCCGCGGACCGGACATAGATCTCACTACATTTTTTGTGACCTACTTTTTGGTCATTTTAAAAAAAAAACTACTGGATGAATTTTCACCAAATTTACAAAAGCACACTTTCGGGACCAAGCCGCTGCTCCTGCCGCAAATCTGGTGAAAATCCTTCCAGCGGTTTGGGCTGTAGGCGTGAGCAAAGTTTTTCCCCCATTCAGTCTATGGGAAAAAAAGAAATTTTGGGACCCCCCTATAACTTTGCCCCTCCTGACCAAACCTCACCAAACTTTGCAAAAAAATTCAGAGTGGGCCATATACTTTTTTTTGCAAAGTTTGGTGAGGATTCGTCCAGGGAGAACGAACTTATAAGCTGCCCAAAAAGTATTTAGGTCACTCTGAATTTTTTTGCAAAGTTTGGTGAGGATTCGTCCAGGGGGGCAAAGTTATAGGGGGGGTCCCAAAACTTTTTTTTTCCCCATAGACTGAATGGGAAACATTTTTTGCTCACGTCTACAGCCCAAACCGCTGGACGGATTTTCACCAAATTTGGACCAGGAGCAGCGGCTTGGTTAAAATCCGTCCAGTAGTTCTTTAAAAAATGACCAAAAAGTAGGTAAAAAAAAATGTGTGATATCCGTGTTCGGTCCGCGGACGGACTTCCCTGTTCGCTCTGCGGACAGTGTCCTGATTGGCCAATCAGCTTGTGTGATGTTCACGGACATGCAACGTGTTTGCTGATTGGACGGCGTGGAGCGTGAAGCGCATCAGATTTTTCGGTAGCGCCCGCCATCTTGGATTCGCGGTTGTCCGCAGACAGCGCGGTGAAACTTTGTTCAAAATTTGTATTTAGTAGAGTGTGTTGGTGTGTAGGAGTGTTTGGGGAGGGTGGGAGTGTATGAGATAGGATGAAAGTTGTGTTTTTTATGTGTTAGACATTCTTTTTGTGTTCGATTTGTCTGCGGACATCACGGGTGTTCTGAAATGTTCTAAATAAACTGAATGGGGGGTGTTCTGAGGACTCAATATGTGTCCGTTGTGTTCGCAAGCAAACTGAAACTGTTCTAAGAACACTCCCAGTGTCCTGAAATGTTTGCAAATAAACAAAATGGGGGTGTCCTGAGGACGCTCTCCATATTGTTTGTTGTCAAGTTGAATATGTTCTAAGAACACTTGCGGTGGCCTGAATTGTTCGCAAATACACAAAATGGGGGTGTTCTGAAGACGTTGTCGAACACTCGCTGTGTCCTGAAATGTTTGCAAATATGAATGGGGTTGTGGCTGACAAGTTGAATGTGTTTTAAGAACACTCGCGGTGTCCTGAAATGTTTGCAAATAAACAAAATGGGGGTGTCCTGAGGACGCTGTCCGTATTGTTCTCTGTCAAGTTGAATGTGTTCTACGAACACTCGTGGTGTCCTGAAATTTTCACAAATAAACAAAATGGGGGTGTCCTGAGGACGCTGTCCGTATTGTTCTCTGTCAAGTTGAATGTGTTCTTAGAACACTCATGGTGTCCTGAAATGTTCGCAAATAAACGAAATGGGGGTGTTCTGAGGACACTGTCCGTATTGTTCGTTGTCAAGTTGAATGTGTTCTAAGAACACTTGCGGTGTCCTGAAATGTTCGCAAATAAACAAGATGGTGGTGTTCTGAAGACGCTTCTAAGAACACTTGCGGTGTCTGGGGAATGTTCGTAGGGGGTATCCTGAGGACGCTGTCCGTATTGTTCTCTGTCAAGCTGAATGTGTTCTAAGAACACTCGCGGTGTCCTGAAATGTTCGCAAATAAACAAAATGGAGGTGTTCTGAAGACGTTTCTAAGAACACTCCCAGTGTCCTCGAATGTTCGTAGGGGGTGTCCTGAAGGCGTAGTCCGTATTGTTCGCTGGCAAGTTGAATGTGTTCTAAGAACACTTGCAGTGTCCTGAAATGTTCGCAAATAAACAAAATGGGGGTGTCCTGAGGACACTGTCCGTATTGTTCTCTGTCAAGTTGAATGTGTTCTAAGAACACTCGCGGTGTCCTGAAATGTTCGCAAATAAACAAAATGGGGGTGTCCTGAGAACACTGTCCGTATTGTTCGTTGTCAAGTTGAAAGTGTTCTAAGAACTATCGCGTTGTTCTGAAATGTTCGTAGGGGGTGTCCTGAAAACGCTGTCCGTATTGTTCGCTGGCAAGTTGAAAGTGTTCTAAGAACACTCATAATGTCCGCGGACATTAAAAGTTTCCATAGACCATAGTTGAAATGTTTGACTCTATGGATGTGATATGCTGCAATGGTTGTTGCCAGGGCATAGAGTCTTGGGTGCATGGCCATTTGGCCATGCACCCAAGACTCTATGCCCTGGCAACAACCACTGCAGCATATCACATTCATATTTGCTTATAACTTTGGGTGAAAAACAAATGTATAAGGAACAAAGGTATTAGATACTATGGATGTGATATGCTGCTATGGTTCTCCTTATTATTGTATACTTACTGTTTGGTCTAGTAACGGAAGTCCATGTTTTTCTTGTTAATTTCTGTGATAAAAGAAAATAGCATGTTAGTATTAGTATTTTGTAATGACTTATTACATTGTATAATCAATATACTTTTTTTTTGGACCCTCATATTTAGTAGATTACAAATCAGAGTACTGTGCAATTTGTTCAGTTACTGTTTTTGTTGCTAAAATCATTGGGTCTGTGGGAGAAAAAAAATCCATGTTGGATTAAAAAAAAACCTTTTCTGTTATGCTTCAGTTTATTTGTTTGTTTGTTTTCAGTGTTCACTTGTTGTTTCTGGCTAATGCTTAATACTTTGGCTTGTTGTATTTTTTGGAGCAGTAACATATTATTTATTTGATTTGATATTATAAAATTTTGGAGCACTTAGATACCAATTGGCGTATTCTAACTGTCAATATTTTTGATATATTTTAGTGGTATTGATTTATCTATTTGGATATTGTTAAATTTTGGGACAGTTAGATACCAATTGGCGTACTCTAACTGTATATTTTTTGGTCTAATTTAGTGGTATTCATTTATCTGATTAGTTGTTGTAGAATCTTTGAGCAGTTAGATAGTTTTTGGAGTATTTTAACAGTTTATATTTTTTTAACACAAGTTTACTTAGGGTTTAAATACAGTTTAGTTATCAAATTTTGGTTTTAAGAACATCAAATAAGCGTTTGTAAGATTTGCTGGTAATCTCTGCTTTAGAGTAATGGTACTATCATTACATTCAAAACATCCACATTTCTTTTTTATATATGCAGTGTAGTGCCCTGAATTGGGTGTGGCTCGTGCGTGGTAGATTATACCTATTGTTGTGAAGGTTTTCTTACCAAGTGATATTTGACCATGTGTGAATCCAGTCAGCTTGCAGTTGTTTTTGGTACCATCTGCATTGTAACATAGAAGCATTAGTGTTATGTATTTACTATGTGTTTGTATTACTAATGTGGAGCGATTATCTGAATTGCAGGTAGAGCATAATCTACCATGGTTTGCATTTTGTACAAGTCGCTGAAATGGAATGAATTCACAATTTGGTATAGATATATATATATATGAAGCGTTCATTGGGGATTTCCTCTTGTGTCACATTGTTGCAGAGAGTGCATGTATGTTTCCACATGTGTGAAATCTGAAAGATTTCATTTATAGGTATGTTTTTGTTTTCCAGTACTTGTAGTAAGTACATTAGAAATTCCTGTGGATCTTCCTGTGAATTTATAGTGAATTTCACCATTCCAGCACAGTAGTCCAATTGTTGTCTTATTCCAAAAACACTATACGTGTTGTCAGGATTGTTTGCTGCATTTCTGTGAAGTACTAACATTTGCAAACACAATGGGTCTGTACTGTGTAAGTAAATGTTGTCAACAATTGGTGGTAATTGAAATAGAATATTCATTGCTACATTTGCATAGCAACTTACACCAACTATATTTGAGAATTTAAATGGTCCAGGTAGTTCTGTATCTAACTGGAGTTTGTCTTCCTTCTTTAAAGAAGTACTTGGTTTACTTTCCCTAATTGATTCTTTTTTGCTTGTGGTACTTGATGAAGTATTAGTTTCTTTTACTCTCTTTGGAGGATTTTCAATGACATCCTTTTGCATTTCTGTTTGATTTATTTTTCTTTTATAACGTTTTACTTTTTGTGGAACAGAATATGTGTTTAGGTGGGGGGTGTATAGTGAGCGAAGTCTATTGTATTCTAAAATGCAAGGAATATCAGCGTTTATTTTACTTGCATCAAAGTTGATTAGAAATAGACCGTCAAGTGTACGTAAGCGTGATAGTGCTACATAGCTCATGCCTTCTTTGAAGACTGTGTTACCAATATCTATCATTGCTTTGTCTATGGTAAGACCTTGTGATTTATGAATCGTGACTGCATATGCAAGAGTTAGAGAAAATTGTTCTCTGCGTACATACATATCTTTGAAGAGAAGGAATCTAGCTGTTGAGCGTCCTATCCTTTTTACTTCTGAAAGTTTGTCAAAGAGTATATTGACAAACTGAATTTTGTTGTTGCGTGGGTATGTTTGAAAGCCAACAACTGTACCCAGTGTTCCATTAACTAGTCCTTGGTCCACGTCAAGGTTACGTTTAAGCATTACTCTGCAATTTAAGGATAATTTTAATATCTTTTCTAATCCTGCTGTGTTTGAGATTGATTTTTCTAAACTATTTATTGTTGTTGTGGCTTGGTAACACATGGGTAGTGTCATACCATGTACATCTAGTTTGTCTGTGGCGCTAATTTCCATGATTGGTTGCATTTCTTTACTTAGCATGATGTCATTGAATTTGAAACAGCTTGCAAGAGTTGGCATTAAGGCCATACAATTGACATTTTTGTGGGCTAATTGTTCCATAACATCTGTAGCACATGCATTATCGCCATAAAGTGCATTAATGTGCCGGGTTTTCAATATTCCTTCTGCTTCTTTAGAAAGTATACCAACTCTGATACTTTTTAAAATGTTGGCATAAGTGAGATCTGCGGATTGCCGCATGTTTTCTGTTAATTCTCTGGCCCTCATTACAACCCACGCGGTAAGTATTCAACATTACCGGCATGGCGTAATTAATGTTAACGCCCTGGTCCGATGCCGTAAAGTCCGGCACATTCTGACCCATCGCGCACAAGCATTACACCATGCCGGTAATGTAAACTACTTGAAACAAGTGGGGGGGCGTCCTGCCACTTACTTTAGGTCCATTTACCTGTATGGTAAAGGCTGAATTTCTTTGCATGCTAATTATGACAGTGGTTATATTATTTAACTGACTGTCATAGGTTTTCTTAAAAGATGAGCACGAAATAGACCCTTATGGAAATGCATCATAGCATACTTTTATTATTCTGCTAGTGCTAGTAGGTACATAACATATTTTATGCTTTTAAGGTTTTTACAAAAATAAGTGTAGAAAATGCTATTTCATAATATGCATCTTAAATCAGAATACATTCATTTTGTTTTACAAATGCATTGGAAAAAAGAAAGAGTGAGTGACAAACATGGTTGTGACAAACATTCAACAAATGCACTAAAAGAGTGTAACAAATGTGATATACAAAATCACCATTAATATTGTTTGTTCGTGTCTTGAATAAAACATATAATCAAGACTGTATGGTGTTTGTAAGCTCTAGAGAAGACAGGGACCTCTTAAGAAAACCTATGACAGTCAGTTAAATAATATAACCACTGTCATAATTAGCATGCAAAGAAATTCAGCCTTTACCATACAGGTAAATGGACCTAAAGTAAGTGGCAGGACTCCCCCCCACTTGTTTCAAATATTATTAGCTCCCAAGTCCTTCCACTTGTTCATGAGCTTACCCTCCAGTTATAATAGGTAATGTAAACTACGCCATGCCATAAAAGACCACAAAACGTCCCCTACCGGCATCGTACACCGCGCAAGGTGCACTACCGCCATCCATCACAGCGGCGACCGTAATTAGCGGTCACCGTAATTAGCGGTCACCACAATTAGCGGTCACCGTAAATAAGTGGAACCGGAAGTAGCGTCATCGCAGAGGAACGGGAAATAGCACAGTGGCCATCTTTAAAAACACAATCCATTGGCATCCTCCCCAACCAGTCTACATCCGCCCCTGAGACCTGTCAAAACCCATTACGCACCCATTTTCCCACTACAAAATGCCAAAAGTTGTCAAAAAAGCCTGCGATCAGCAGCGGCAGGACCGCCTCACTCGGGAGGAACTCACTATGCTGGCGGAGACCCTCCAGGAGAATGCTGCAGTGGTCTTCTCCACACAAATGACCAGGCCAGCAATTGCCAAGAAGAAGGCCATATGGGCCCTGGTGGCACAGCGGGTCAGTGCGGTGGGAACCGTACCCCGCAACGCACAGCAGTGTCGAAAGCGGTGGGACGACCTGAGGCTCCACGTCAGGAGCATCCTCTCTGCAAACCGCAACCTGGGACTGGCAACCGGGGGAGGATCGGATTCCCCAATTAAACTCCAGCCATGGGAGGAAATCTGTGCCTCCACAATCAGCATGGAGAGCATAGAAGGGGTAGGAGGGATGGAGAGAGGAGCACCAACATCAGGCGATGCAGGTAGGTGCCTCAAATCAAGCCATGCAATAGTCACTGAAGTCCATTCATGTGTAGCACAATGTTGCCCTAGAGTGTAAATGCAACACATCAGCAGGAGACTGCCCACAGCCACATCCGACCTCCACCCTGTACAACACTGTACACATGTAGTATGCACACCCTAACTGCAGGCACCCACATACCTCCATGCTAAAGCCACACAAAAAGGAGACAACCTGCATGCCCCTGCCTCAAATGTGCTGCATCTAGTAACCAAATTGATGTCAGTCATCGCGATTCCAATGTCCGCAGACCCATCAATAACACTCTCCCTCCTTTGCTCAAGCACAGGCTCCAATTCCAACCCCAAGGATGAGGACACCCCTGCCACGAGGGCCAAGACCGCTGTGCCAAAACCCTCCACCTCAGCTGTAGTGAACAAGACACCGCAGCAGCCGAAATCCGTTGCCAGTACACAGGACGGGCCACTGACAAGCACCCCAGCAGGCAGCATGGCAGCAGCAGCAGTACCACACATCCCCACAATGTTCGCCACAGAAGACACAGGTTCTGCAGGAAGCAGTACCATAGGCGAAACTGCTGCCATTGCAGCATGCTCTGAAAGTGACACAGAGGAGCCCGATGTCGGACCCCCCACTGACCACCATCATTCCCCCTGTCTGTCCCAGAGCAGCCCCCATGAGGATCCCACACAGGGGCATTCAGAAGATGAGGACTGGCCATCCACCCCATGCCCTGTCGAAAATCAGCAGGAGTGGAGCAGCCCCTTCGTAACACCATCTGCAATAGGCATGAGCCAGCAGAGCCAACATTCCCTGGAGGAGATAATCACACGCCAGCAACAACTCTCCTCGCTTCTGAATGAGCATGCTGCAGAATGTGGGGGGGCAAGGGCAGCTATGGAACAATGTACAGAGACCCTGAGGGCTGAAATGGAGCGGAGCACTGAGACCCTGAGGGCTGAAATGGAGCGGAGCACTGAGACCCTGAGGGCTGAAATGGAGTGGAGCACAGAGACCCTGAGGGCTGAAATGCAGTCCTCCTCAAAGGACATGTGTGCGGAACTTGCCGCTGTGCGGCGCGTGCTCTCAGAGCTAGCCAACTCCATTCGGGACATGTGTGTACATGAGCAGGCAGGGACCTCCTCCACTGCCAGTTCCACCCAAAGCAGCCCCATCTGCCGATCGGGAAGGAACCTGCGCAGCACAGGCAGGGGTGCCCCGGGGGCCGGGAGAAGAGGCTTGCAATAGCAGCTGCCCACCGTTATCATGCAACATTAGCCACTTAGTCACAGGGTGTGTTTTGGGGAGTCCAGGGGGGGTGTGGGTGTGTTGGGGTGTTCAGGGGGGAGGGGGAGGGGGGAGTGGGTGTGTTGGGGTGTTCAGGGGGGAGGGGGGAGTGGGTGTGTTGGGGTGTTCAGGGGGAGGGGGGAGTGGGTGTGTTTGGGTGTTCAGGGGGAGGGGGGAGGGGGGAGTGGGTGTGTCACAACAATTCACATTTAAAATACACATTTTCCTTTTGCACAAATAAAATGTGTGGACACTGTTCATTGCGTATGTGTGCTTTATTGGTGTACAGTCCACAGTGTGCATGTCCCCGACACACACAGTGCCCCAAGTGCCGTCTCCATGTCATACACACCAGCTGTGTGTGCTAGAAGCATTGGTTGATGATATCTTGACGCATTTCACGCCCTCCTGTGCATCACCTCCTCCATGAGGTGTGGCCCCATCTGCACCCTCCTCATCCTCATCGTCAGGTGGTTGCAGTTCTGCGTCAGGGGGCAGGGGCACATTTCGTCTGACGCACATATTGTGTAGCATGACACATGCCATGACGATCTTTGCCACCTTCTCATGGCGGTACAGGAGTGCCCCATCAGACCTGCTGAGGCAGCGAAACCGTGCCTTCAATAGGCCGAATGCCTGCTCAATGACCACACGGGTACGTGTATGTGCACGGTTGAAGTCCTCCTCGTGCTGGTTCTGTGGGTTCCGGACTGGTGGGTTCTTCAGGGGATAGCCTGCATCATCTGTATGTGGGCGAGAATGTATGTGTCAGTCATGACGTCTAATTCGAAACATGATGTGCCACCATGGCTTGCATTCAACTGTTACTTTGGACCACTTCTAACTAAATGCACTAATTGATTCACACTATGCGACCGGTATATGCTCATGGCTCTCATGGCCTGTTTTGCATGCCATCAACCAATGTATGCAGGGGGGTCAAATGCCTTGTGAGTGCCCATCCACTGTGTTCATTAATGCCTTTGTTTTGGCGGCCTGTGAGGTCAATGCTCACATCATTGCAACATTGCTGTCGGCCTCATCATGACCCAGTGAGCAATACTGATGTTTATAGGGACATTTTGGGGGCCCTGCTGTCTGTGTGATGGTGTGTTGATGTTTCTGTCCGTCATGTGCCTCCTTCGTGCGCAGTTATGGGGGACAGGCCTTTCGGTTGATGGTGTTTGGTGACGTGCATGTAGGTGCATTTCGTTGTAGTCAATGTGGTCTGAATTGGTACAATGCACTTGCAGATGGTTGTGTCATGGTTGGGACACACCCTCATTCACATGGTAGGGCTGCATACATCAGGCATTGGGTTTACTGGTGTTGGGTGAAGTTTGTGTTGCTTTAGGGTATGATCTGGCTCCGTTGTCTCTGCTACTCACAGCCAGGTGGAGTGTGCATCATTCCCCCCCCCTTTCAGCCAGGTGGAGTATTCATCATTCCCCCCCTTTCAGCCAGGTGGAGTATGCATCACCCCCCCCCCCCTTTCAGCCAGGTGGAGTATGCATCATTCCCCCCCTTTCAGCCAGGTGGAGTATACATCATTCCCCCCTTTCAGCCAGGTGGGCTATGCATCATTCCCCCCCCTTTCAGCCAGGTGGAGTATGCATAATTCCCCCCCTTTCAGCCAGGTGGAGTATGCATTGGTACATCGTTCACCTACCCACTTCACATTTCCATGTTCAAGACATTAGACTCACCGAGTAGCCAGGATCTTGGGCCTGCATGTCGCTCCAGGTAGCGTGGTATTGTGGAGTTCCTCAGGACCATTGAATCATGGGTTGCTCCGGGGAATCGGGCACAACAATGTGTGATGATCCTGTTGGAGTCACAGACCATTTGCACGTTGATTGAGTGAAATAGTTTACGGTTGCGGTACGGTACCTCCATGGCATGTGGAACCACCAATTCCACATGGGTGCAGTCGATGGCACCAATGCAACCAGGTATGCCGGCTAGTGCATGGAAACCCACTTTGGTGTTTGCAATCTCCTGGGCAGTCTGTGGTAATGAGATGTGGTCGTCTGTGTGCTTGAGAAGGGCATCGAGCACTTGGATCAGTGTACGTGAAAATAATGGTTGTGAAATGCCATGCAAGTGCCCCACTGTGTGCTGGTAGGTGCCTGTGGCCAGGAAGTGGAGTACAGACACTACCTTCAGTAAGGGTGGGATAGCCGTTGGTGTTTCTATCATGCTGACGATGTCGTTGTGTGTCATGTCTACGATGGCGGTGATGGTGTCCCGGTCCAAACGGTACAGGGTGTGGATCTGCTCAGCAGTGAGGTTGAATCGACTGGCTCTGATGCGTGGGATTGGGGGCTGCCTGCGTGGTGGCACTGGCTGCGCTGGTGGGGCTTGCTCGCCCTGCCTTGCCCTCCTCTCCTCCTGCGTCTCCTCTGTGCTGCCTGTTGTTGTTGTTGTTGTTGTTGTAGCACTTGCATTGCTATCAGGTCCTCCAGCCCCAACATTGCTAGTCCTATTGGTATCATTGTGGAGTGTGACTGGGTGTGGGAAGGGGTGGGGTGTGCTCTTTTTGTACTTCCTGAGTCTGTATTGCCTCCACCTGTGCTGATTCTGTGCACCTGTGGCAGCTGGGTTCACTTTACATAGCCATTTACTGTTGGTTCGCGATGGCGTAATTAGCACCATGGCGGTAAGGTACTTAACGGGCTTTGTGATGGCGTTAGGTGCATATCTGCTTGGGTTGTGATCCGCTTAGCTTTGCGCCATGCCGGTATTTACGGTGTGGCAGGTCGCGTACGCGCAACCTTGGTGCAGTTAGCGGGAGCGTTAACTACGATGCCGCTAATGGCATCGTAGTTAACGGTCACGGGTCATGATCGGACCTAGCGGAAAACGATGCCGGTAATCATTTACCAGCATCGTTTTTCGCTTACCGCCAGGGTCGTAATGAGGCCATCTGTATTGGAAATGTTGCCAAAGGTTGACATTTCCAATGCTGCCAACAGTTTTACGGCAGAGTTTGTATCCTAATGTTTTAAAAATAGGCTCACCTTTTACTGGTGTTAATTGAAGCAGATCTCCAAAAACAATAATGTGTTTTCCTGCAAAGAGCTCTTCATAGTCTGTTTTGAGTACTTCTTGTAATCTGAGGTGAATCAAATCTAACATCAGGTTGGAGACCATGCTCACTTCATCTATTAGTAGCATTCTCATTTGTTTCAATACTCTGCGTAATTCCATTGTAGCGTCTGCTGTAAGTTTGTAATAGTCTAATTTGTTCTGGTGTTCTACTGGTAATAGTAGTAATCGGTGTAATGTAACACCACCTATGTTGTAGGCAGCTAAACTTGTGGGGGCAGTGACAACAGCTGACAGTTTGTTGTTTGTCAATTGTTGAAGGAACTTACTAATGATTTTGATTAGGAATGTTTTGCCAGAACCAGCTTCACCACTGACGTACAGTAGTATAGGTTTATAATTATGGCAGGAACATTCTTTATTTTCATGTTTTACACCATGTGCAATTTGTTTTGTTACTTCTTGAAAAATGCTACTTTGCTCATTGTTTAGTTTTGATTGTAGTATAGTTAAGTCTTCCTTATCTTCATACTGACACATGGTGTTTTCTACTTCTATCATAGCTAATTCTGCCTCATTTATTATTAGTGGTTCTCCCAGTGGTTCTTGGCTTCCTGTTACAGAAGGTTGACTACTGTCAGGAGTGTCCTTATCTAGTTGGGCTTGGAGTTTTGCCCGGGGCATAGTGGAGTGCACATTCGGAGTGCTCAAGTCACTCTTTCGCTCCCTTGACCGTTCTGGCGGGCAGCTGTTATATGCGCCCCCAGTAGTGTGCAGGATCATAGTGGCAGCATGTGTCCTGCACAATGTTGCAACATGCCGTGGCCTGGCTGTGGACATGGTGGTGCCCCCACATCCCCAACCACATGCACGCCCGCTGCGCATGGGAAGGGATAGGGCATGGGGTGAGGCAGCCCGTACGCAGCTGGTGGCTAATTACTTCACATAGAAATCACACCAGGGGACAGCAGCAGTGGCCGTGGGTTACCAAAGGAGGAGGAGGAGGACAGTGAGGGCGCGAATTTTCACTCCCAGAACCAGCCTTTTTGGGATGCCTGATGACCAGGTGTATGGGAGGTACAGGTTTCCCCCACACATAATACTGGACCTGGTCAGTGAGTGGGAGGATGACCTCACATCACCCACCCTGTGCTCCCAAGCACTCAGCCCCCTGGAGAAGGTCCTCAATGTACTGCACTTCTTGGCCACAGGATCATTTCAGCGGACAAGTGCCATAGTGGGTGGGGTGTCACAGGCCACGCAGTCACGCTGCCTATACCAGGTCTTGAACATCATCACTGCACACCCATCAGTCCGTAGGCACATATACCTGCCCAGGACACCTGCAGAAAGGCAGGCTGCCACCCACGATTTCTACGGAGTGGCACAATTCCCAAAAGTGCTAGGTGCCATTGACTGCACCCATGTGGTACAATGCACTTGCAGATGGTTGTGTCATGGTTGGGACACACCCTCATTCCATGGTAGGGCTGCATACATCAGGCATTGGGTTTACTGGTGTTGGGTGAAGTTTGTGTTGCTTTAGGGTATGATCTGGCTCCGTTGTCTCTGCTACTCACAGCCAGGTGGAGTGTGCATCATTCCCCCCCCTTCAGCCAGGTGGAGTATTCATCATTCCCCCCTTTCAGCCAGGTGGAGTATGCATCACCCCCCCCCTTTCAGCCAGGTGGAGTATGCATCATTCCCCCCCTTTCAGCCAGGTGGAGTATACATCATTCCCCCCTTTCAGCCAGGTGGGCTATGCATCATTCCCCCCCTTTCAGCCAGGTGGAGTATGCATAATTCCCCCCCTTTCAGCCAGGTGGAGTATGCATTGGTACATCGTTCACCTACCCACTTCACATTTCCATGTTCAAGACATTAGACTCACCGAGTAGCCAGGATCTTGGGCCTGCATGTCGCTCCAGGTAGCGTGGTATTGTGGAGTTCCTCAGGACCATTGAATCATGGGTTGCTCCGGGGAATCGGGCACAACAATGTGTGATGATCCTGTTGGAGTCACAGACCATTTGCACGTTGATTGAGTGAAATAGTTTACGGTTGCGGTACGGTACCTCCATGGCATGTGGAACCACCAATTCCACATGGGTGCAGTCGATGGCACCAATGCAACCAGGTATGCCGGCTAGTGCATGGAAACCCACTTTGGTGTTTGCAATCTCCTGGGCAGTCTGTGGTAATGAGATGTGGTCGTCTGTGTGCTTGAGAAGGGCATCGAGCACTTGGATCAGTGTACGTGAAAATAATGGTTGTGAAATGCCATGCAAGTGCCCCACTGTGTGCTGGTAGGTGCCTGTGGCCAGGAAGTGGAGTACAGACACTACCTTCAGTAAGGGTGGGATAGCCGTTGGTGTTTCTATCATGCTGACGATGTCGTTGTGTGTCATGTCTACGATGGCGGTGATGGTGTCCCGGTCCAAACGGTACAGGGTGTGGATCTGCTCAGCAGTGAGGTTGAATCGACTGGCTCTGATGCGTGGGATTGGGGGCTGCCTGCGTGGTGGCACTGGCTGCGCTGGTGGGGCTTGCTCGCCCTGCCTTGCCCTCCTCTCCTCCTGCGTCTCCTCTGTGCTGCCTGTTGTTGTTGTTGTTGTTGTTGTAGCACTTGCATTGCTATCAGGTCCTCCAGCCCCAACATTGCTAGTCCTATTGGTATCATTGTGGAGTGTGACTGGGTGTGGGAAGGGGTGGGGTGTGCTCTTTTTGTACTTCCTGAGTCTGTATTGCCTCCACCTGTGCTGATTCTGTGCACCTGTGGCAGCTGGGTTCACTTTACATAGCCATTTACTGTTGGTTCGCGATGGCGTAATTAGCACCATGGCGGTAAGGTACTTAACGGGCTTTGTGATGGCGTTAGGTGCATATCTGCTTGGGTTGTGATCCGCTTAGCTTTGCGCCATGCCGGTATTTACGGTGTGGCAGGTCGCGTACGCGCAACCTTGGTGCAGTTAGCGGGAGCGTTAACTACGATGCCGCTAATGGCATCGTAGTTAACGGTCACGGGTCATGATCGGACCTAGCGGAAAACGATGCCGGTAATCATTTACCAGCATCGTTTTTCGCTTACCGCCAGGGTCGTAATGAGGCCATCTGTATTGGAAATGTTGCCAAAGGTTGACATTTCCAATGCTGCCAACAGTTTTACGGCAGAGTTTGTATCCTAATGTTTTAAAAATAGGCTCACCTTTTACTGGTGTTAATTGAAGCAGATCTCCAAAAACAATAATGTGTTTTCCTGCAAAGAGCTCTTCATAGTCTGTTTTGAGTACTTCTTGTAATCTGAGGTGAATCAAATCTAACATCAGGTTGGAGACCATGCTCACTTCATCTATTAGTAGCATTCTCATTTGTTTCAATACTCTGCGTAATTCCATTGTAGCGTCTGCTGTAAGTTTGTAATAGTCTAATTTGTTCTGGTGTTCTACTGGTAATAGTAGTAATCGGTGTAATGTAACACCACCTATGTTGTAGGCAGCTAAACTTGTGGGGGCAGTGACAACAGCTGACAGTTTGTTGTTTGTCAATTGTTGAAGGAACTTACTAATGATTTTGATTAGGAATGTTTTGCCAGAACCAGCTTCACCACTGACGTACAGTAGTATAGGTTTATAATTATGGCAGGAACATTCTTTATTTTCATGTTTTACACCATGTGCAATTTGTTTTGTTACTTCTTGAAAAATGCTACTTTGCTCATTGTTTAGTTTTGATTGTAGTATAGTTAAGTCTTCCTTATCTTCATACTGACACATGGTGTTTTCTACTTCTATCATAGCTAATTCTGCCTCATTTATTATTAGTGGTTCTCCCAGTGGTTCTTGGCTTCCTGTTACAGAAGGTTGACTACTGTCAGGAGTGTCCTTATCTAGTTGGGCTTGGAGTTTTGCCCGGGGCATAGTGGAGTGCACATTCGGAGTGCTCAAGTCACTCTTTCGCTCCCTTGACCGTTCTGGCGGGCAGCTGTTATATGCGCCCCCAGTAGTGTGCAGGATCATAGTGGCAGCATGTGTCCTGCACAATGTTGCAACATGCCGTGGCCTGGCTGTGGACATGGTGGTGCCCCCACATCCCCAACCACATGCACGCCCGCTGCGCATGGGAAGGGATAGGGCATGGGGTGAGGCAGCCCGTACGCAGCTGGTGGCTAATTACTTCACATAGAAATCACACCAGGGGACAGCAGCAGTGGCCGTGGGTTACCAAAGGAGGAGGAGGAGGACAGTGAGGGCGCGAATTTTCACTCCCAGAACCAGCCTTTTTGGGATGCCTGATGACCAGGTGTATGGGAGGTACAGGTTTCCCCCACACATAATACTGGACCTGGTCAGTGAGTGGGAGGATGACCTCACATCACCCACCCTGTGCTCCCAAGCACTCAGCCCCCTGGAGAAGGTCCTCAATGTACTGCACTTCTTGGCCACAGGATCATTTCAGCGGACAAGTGCCATAGTGGGTGGGGTGTCACAGGCCACGCAGTCACGCTGCCTATACCAGGTCTTGAACATCATCACTGCACACCCATCAGTCCGTAGGCACATATACCTGCCCAGGACACCTGCAGAAAGGCAGGCTGCCACCCACGATTTCTACGGAGTGGCACAATTCCCAAAAGTGCTAGGTGCCATTGACTGCACCCATGTGGCACTACGTCCCCCCAGGGCATCTGAGCACATCTATAGGAACCGCAAGCACTGGCATTCCATCAACATGCAGGTAGCATGTAATGCTAAGGGAATCATCACCTCAGTAAATGCCAACTATCCAGGGTCCACCCCGACAGCTTCATTTACCAAATGTCTACCCCAAACCGGGACCTAAGCTGGGCGGCATGGCAATACATGGCTGCTTGGTGAGTATGAATGCCACTGCACATGCATGCAAGTCAGATGCAGAGTTATGTCACTACCCCACTAATGATACCCATCACCTCCTCACCAGGGGACAGTGCCTACCCTCTGAGCACCCACATGATGACGCCAATTCGGGACCCCATCACGCCTCCTGAGGTAAGATACAACACAGCCCATATTGCAACCCGGGGCATAGTGGAGCGCACATTCGGAGTGCTCAAGTCACGCTTTCACTCCCTTGACCGTTCTGGCGGGCAGCTGTTATATGCGCCCCCAGTAGTGTGCAGGATCATAGTGGCAGCATGTGTCCTGCACAATGTTGCAACATGCCGTGGCCTGGCTGTGGACATGGTGGTGCCCCCACATCCCTAACCACATGCACGCCCGCTGCGCATGGGAGGGGAGAGGGCAAGGGGTGAGGCAGCCCGTACGGAGCTGGTGGCTAATTACTTCACATAGAAATCACACCCCAGTGGAGTGCACACAGGCCTGGCACATACCACCTGATAAGCAATGATGACTCGACCTGACAATTAAGACGAACAAAGGGACTGTCAACTGTCAGAACCATAGCAGCCTGAGATAGCAGCCTGAGATTGTTCATGTGGAAGTGTCACAATGTGTGCATCCCTACCTACACAAACACCACCAATGCAGTGTCATGAAAGACACTTCCATGCTGCAGAAATGAATACCCACTTGCAAAATACTACATGAAAACAGTGCCATGTCACCCACCCCCTCCCCGGCACGGCCACACAACACACCATGGCATGTCATGCAATGTGAGAGGAAAGAAATTAATCCCCACAACATGCCCCAAGTGTCACCAGCTACAGTGTCCCTAATGGAACCATGTTCACACATGAAATGCTCACAGTAATGCAGGACCTACAACCCACATTACCAAATACTTACCAAGAATACCAATCACCTACACAACCTCCAACCTACCTTAAACATGACATTACAGACCTAAAAATTAGCTAGCCTCACCACCTGATGATGACATCCCTCCGAACACTTCCAAGTATAGTGTCCAGTTCCAAGGTGGACCGCATTGTGAAGACATGAGGAATAGACCTGCAAATATGGAGGATGAGATGGATGCAGAGGCACATATCAATACACCATGCAGTGTACAATACAACAGCAATATGCACTATGAATGTATACACAATATTGACTACAGACTGCCCACACAGCTCATGGGAGTCCAATGTCACCATGTACGTCAATGTCACTTGGGCACACCCTTTGCAAGCCCATGGAAACAGGAAGCAGGAGGGGTGTGTGTGACAAAACCCCAAGCATCTGAACCAAATCCATGACAAGCCTGCATGTGCCCAGCCACAATGCAGTGTATGCCCACGGGAGCCACACAAGGCAACACACTGTCCCAAAAAAAAAAAAAATTAAAAAAAAAAAAATGGCCATTAATGGGCCCGGTGGGGGGGGGGGGTGGGTTCCGGCCACCCAGGAGGTCTGAGGACAGGGTGCACACCAAAACCCACCTGTGTGGATCTTGCAAAAAAAAAAACACCTCCATTGGCTCATGGCCTACACGGCTACCCTATTGTGGGAGTATCACTGCTGTCGCTATCCTCACCCTCTGCAGCTGCATCAGGAGGTGGTGGCACTATGGGAGGCAGCCCACGCAAAGCCCTAGTCTGTTCCTCCATGGCTGCAAGCATGCGGGTGTGGTAGGTCTCGTTCTGGAGGATAAGTGTGCGGAGGTCCCCATGCAACAACTCACGGGATGCCCGGACCTCCGCCCTAGTTGCCTGCATCTCAGCTGAGAGCGTACGGGTGAGACGCTCCAGCTGCTGTTCTGTCCTTCGGTTTGTTGAAGCCTCAAGCTCAACAAGAGTCGTCCTGAGGTGAAGGAGTTCCAGCCTCAGGGCTTCCCTGTGGCCCTGGGACTCTAAGTAGGTGGCTTCCTGCAGAGTCGCCAGTGCCGCCCGCCTGTCCCTGTCAGACGCCAACCCTGTGTGACTGGCAGATGGAGTCGGTTGCCTGCTGTAGTCGCTCCATCAGCCTTTCGGGGGGGACAATGGAAATGGCCACCCTATCCATGGCCTGAGCCATCATCTCAGATGATCCTGCCTGTTGGGTTGCCATACCGTAAAAGTATTGCTCCCATGCGGTATTGCCAGGTGGCATACGGCCACCACGTCGGCGGGCACCACACCTGATTGGGGCAAGGCGAACTGCGCCTTGCTGTGCCGGCACTGCCTGAGGCTGCAGGACTGCATTCCCCCTCTGATCTGCTGGCCCAGGAACAGGATCAGATGTCGCGGAGTGTGACCCTGCATCCGTAACCATCAAAGGCGTACCTGCCAACACTGACATCCCCATTGAGGGTTCTAACCCTGGTGCAGGTAGGTCGGACAGAACAGAATCCCTCCCAGGAACACTCACCTGCGACGGCACGTAGGTCTCATCATCCGAATCGACACCTGAATACAGCTCGGGGGAGGTGCAGCCAGAGACACCCCTTGAGAGCACGACCTGCAGCAGTTGTGGGTTCTCACCCACCACCACACCACGTCCCTCACTGGTGGTCGGTCGGCCCTCAGACCCCTCCTGGGTCTGCACCATCTCCACAACCCCAGCAGTATCAAGTGCGCCTTCCCCTGAAAAGACATAAAATAAAACAAATGGAAAGAGGCTACAAAAACAGTACTTGATTGACACATGTCCCACATGACTAAAACACTCCCATGCATGCACCGTCGCTGCGTGTGATGGGGAGGCAGATGGCACACATTGATGACACCAAGATGGAAGATGAACACATTTGCTGCATGCTGCCTAGCAGTGGCATTACACATTGGCCAGTGATTGGCAGGTCAAATACACATGCCATCACACAGATGGCATGTACCCTAGCCATGAAGTGAAGAGGGAGAGGAGGTCACCAATTGTTCATTCAGTCCAGTTTGCTCATATAATTGATTATTTTCATTGTAATGGTTCAAATGTTTAACCTGCAGCTGCAAGTCAAAAATGGTCCTACAGCACAGGGACATGTCTAAACTAATCATGTCCAGGAAACTGAGCCAGTCTACTGTACCATAGCCATGTCAGACATGTGACAATAGGACTGAGAAATCCCGAGTAAAAGTGGTGGTATGCAAACAATCTGCCTGAATAAACAGAGGTAAATAAGCAACAGTGTTGTGGCAAGATGACACTCCAAGGGCAACAGGCGTGGTGTTGGGCTGGATGTCTAATGTTGGCCGAAGGGATGCTGCGATACCAAATGCTGGTGCCAAGAATGTATAGGAAGAGGCACATGGGTGACCCAAACCACTCAGGCACACACACCCTCCCCTGGCACCCAAACAGAAGCCCTCCCACACACACCATGCAAATGGATGACACACACATGCATGTGCACTCACCGGACAATGCCTCGTAATCTGCCAGTTCTCCCACGCCTTGGATCTGTTCCCCCGTGACGTAGGTCCCAGCAACCTGCTCATGTGGAGTTAGTTCTATGTGTCTGCTGGAGACCCACCTCCAGTCACTAGAGTTGCGGCATGACTTGAGGCCAGCTTATTCTTTGCCCTGCGCTTCAGGTCATTCCAGCGTTTGTAGCATTCATTAGCTGTGCGCCTCACGATTCCAAGGGCACTTATGATGTCCGCAATGGTCTGCCAGTGTGCCTGACGTTGTGCAGGTGTGGTCTTGGATCCTTCAACAATCACCATTTCGCGGTCATGTGCGGACACATACTCTACAAGTGCATTCAGTTCGGCCTCATTGAAGCTGGCCTTCCTTCACGGGCCGGACTGTGTAGCCATGCCTGGGGCATCAGCCTCTACTGGATGAGCACTCTTCCTCTTCTGCTTGGAAGGTAGTGGGGATCCTGAGTGTCCTACTCCGCTCTGGACACTAGGGGCAGGAGCGTGGGATTGCACACTCAGCATGGGAGTTGGTGCAGGCATTAGCTCAAGTGTGATGGTGTCAGGGGGAATGTCAGCATGATGGACTTGGACCGACACTGTCCTGGATGGGTGTGTGAGAGGTGGGGTGGATGGAGCCGCAGCTGCCCCTGCAGCCTCCCCAGCCTGCCTATGCGGGGCAGCAGATGACCTAGCTGCCCCTGATCCACGTGGCCTGATGACACCAACGTTCACCGGCGCACATGGCGTAGACCTGCTGACCTGGAAGTCAGCCATGGAGTCACCCTGTGCCAGGTCTGGTTCCACAGTGGGCTGGTCCAACAAGGGCTGAGCATGGATGGTGTCAGCCACGGTTACCTCAACCAGGGGGGGGCATGGGTGTCCCTGACTGCTCCTCCACACATGGGGGGTTAGGGGCACCCTGCAAGTCATGGCCACGTCCCCTACTGGATCCACCACGGCCACCACTTGGGGCTCGACCACCTTTGCCACCCTTACGGCTTGGTTGCCTCCCAGCCATGGCACTGATGTTATTGTGCATATGGGAGTCGATGTGAACTATTGTCCTGGGCAATTGGGGGTCAATGGGGTTGGGTACCAGATGGTAATCGTACCCTAGTGCTCTAGCAAGGCTGTATGTCACCGCTGGGGAAAGATGACGGGTCATGCAATGCACAGGCACCCCAAAAAAGCGAAGTAAGGTACCCCTCCTAGACCACGTGCGTGGAAAAATAAACCTGCACTACGCTGTGGCACCCAGAAACACAAGAATGAACGTATGCGTGTCACACGCAGCCTAGAATGACCTCTGAAGGGGTACGCGACACACGGGGCAAGCTCAGATGTTAAATACGTGCGTGACTCACCGTCTGCCAGGAACAAAAGCGTGAAAAATATGTGCGTGTGCGTGTTGGCAACACCCCCGCCAAAAGAAGAATTGTACGCTGTCTGAGGAGACAGGACAACAGTAGAAGGGAACGCTGTTTGAGGAAACAGGCCCAGGAAAAAGAGGAAATAAGAAAAAGCTGTCAGAGGTAACAGGGAGTACGCACTGGAAACGCCGTGAAGTAAATCGCGTGTGAACCGACAAGAAATACAGAATTCTCCCACTCGCTCTCCACGAAAAGCACGTACAAGGAAATGGCGTCCTACATATACCTTTTATACCCACGTCACAGACGCGCATACGCGATGAGGACATTTCCACCAATTACGCGCTTTGACACTTGGACGTGTATCTCTTCATTTTTACATGCGCCATTCTCTACGGCCATGCGCGTGATGTCACAGCTGCTCATGGTGGCCTTTGGGCCAATGAAATCGCATATGCGAGCACACGTGGTAAAACTGCACGTCCGAGTGTCATCGCGTGTAATTGGAGGGAAGTGAGCGTACACGCGATTGGCCTGGGTACGTGTATTTCTGGGGTGCGCAGGAAGTTCCACACGCGATTGGTTCAAATCCATGTGTGCTCTGTCATCACGTGTAATGAGGGAAACACCTGCACGCGTCACGTCACAGATGCGATTACGCGCTAAGGGCCTTTGGTCCAATGAAATCGCATATGCGTGCTTACGTGCATACGCGCTAAGGGCCTTTCCTCGATTCACACGCAGACATGCAGGATTTTCACGTGCCAAATCACTCCGTATCAAGCTGGCCACGCGTAAGCACAGGGAAGACCACGCTCCTTCCCAGAAGGCCGAATTACTGACCCCCAGAGCCCCGAGCATGCTCCCACCTGCCATCTGCTGCTGCCTGACTACCTGCTGCCCACGTGCCCTGCCATTTTCTGCCTGCACATCAGCCAGGGGTGCTGTTGCTGTGACCACCCCTGCTGGAACCGAAGACTCCCTACTGGGATTCCATCGCTCCACAGCCCAGCCCCAGGACCCAGTTGCCCACCCACTCCTGCCTCTGGGGTTGTCATGTCGGGCACTGCAACATCTGGCACCACTGACACCCCCGGTCAGAGAGGCAGAGGGGCACCAGCTTCAGTGCCAGGGAAGTTGGTGTCCTGGTGGAGCAAGTCCTGGGGCAGTATGATGCCCTCTACGGAAGTGTGCGCGCCGACAAGGAAGGACGGACTCGGATCTGGACGGACATCGTGACTGCCATCAACGCGGAGGGGGTGGCAGTCCGCGACTTCCAACATGTCAAGAAGCGCTGGGAGGACTTCAGGTCCAGGACCCTGAACAAGGCCCAGTGCCTCTTGAAGGCAGCGGATGCTAAGGGGCGCCGGGGCCACTTGCCGGAAGATCAGATGAGGGTCCTGGAACGCATATCCCCAGCGCTCCACGTCCAGGTCCTTGAGAGGCAGACCCGCCTGGAGTCGAGCGGTAAGTGTACATGCATCATGATTGTAAGCTGTGCGTGTGGTGATGTGCCAGTAGTGTGCCGGATGCACATCTGTTTGTATGGGGCCGAGTATGGGTGGGGGTGTACAGGGCTGTGAGGCTAACACATGCGAGGGCTGTCATGTGTGAGACATGGATGGTGCTTGTGTGTGTAGGCTTTTATGCCAAATGCAGTTGTGTGGGCACACATGTTTGGATGAATGTGTATGTAAGTGGGCATGTTTGTGATGTCACAGATGTATGTTGTTTTCAGCTGCATGTATCAGCACTGTGTACATGTGCATGTGTGTGTATTTGACAAGGGTGCAACAGTGATGCAACATGGATGCATGTGACAGCGGGATGTGGAAGCCTGATTGGCAGATGTGACATGGATGCCCATCGGAACACTGCGACAGTTGGCTGAGGTGTACACATGCATGCAAGTGTGGTGGTGTGCATGCATGTGTAGTGCACTCCCTGTGTTGCATGTGATGTCTGGCTCACCTTTGCATGCTCATGCTGTTGTATATGTATGGATGGTGCTGGCAGTTGCAATGTGGCTGTGGTATGACTCATGTGTGCAAGTCGAAATGACATATGTGTTGCCGATTGTGATGCCATGTCTGAGGTTTGCCAATGCCACTCATGTGCAACTGTCATGTGTGTATGTGCCCATTGTACAGTGCCCTGATGCCTGTGCTTTATTTCTCCCTGCCTGCAGCGTCAACTGATGAAGAGGGCGGAGAAGGTGCTGTGGAGCACGGCGGCGGAGATCGCACCGCCAGCCCGAGACGCAAGACTCGGCTCCCCTCCCAGGTTGTCATCTCGTCGGGGAGTGAGGAGTCCGGTGCTGCGTCCCAGGCCGCAGCTGCCGGGGGGAGGTCCAAGAGGCGGAGGTCAGAGTTGGACTCCTCGGCAGCAGAAGGGGCAGCTGGGACCCCACAGGGCCCAACGGGGGAAGATGGCACGGAGTCATCCAGGTTGGTGGGGGGTTTGGTGGAGGAGGAGGCCGTGCAAGCAACAAAGACGGGGTCTGGAGGTGGGGATTCCACTGGTGCTAGTGGTGCAGTGCAGGACCAGGGACAGGAGGCAGCACAGGTTGCCGCGGAGGTGCCTGTGTGCAATCCTGTCCCTGATCCTGTCACTGCATCATCTTGCACCAGCAGGGATGCCTACGTCCAGACCTGTTTTCAGGCAGGGGATGAGCTCACGACAACTGGCCTTCCTCTGCCTGCGGACGTGGCTATCCGGGTCCGGGTTGAGCCTGTCCTGACTGGTGTGGCGTTGCGTCAACGGGCCATGCTAGGTGACCTGCAGTCTTTTCATGAGGAGACTGCACGTCATCTCGAATGGCTCGTTGACCCCGTCAGCCTACTGGGACAGGTCACCCAGGCCGGATTCCTCCGTTTGATGGGGCTTGCTACGACCCCCTCCTCAAATGAACCCCCTATGCGCCAGTCGTCCTCCGTGCCATCTTCCCACCCATCAGTCACCTGGGTGCCCTGTGGAGCTGCCTCTGACGGTGCTGCCAGGCTGGTGGAGGAGGCATCCCTGCCACAGTCGGGAGTCGACGTCCAGCAGGGGTGGCCACATCAACAACTGCACCCCAGCCAGCGGAGGATGTGCAGGCAGCAGGAGGCAGTGCACGGGCAGAGGCGCAGCAGCAGCAACGTAGTGGGAGCCATGATGGCTCTGGGCCTTCCACATCGGAGGGGTAGGCATCGGCCGGAGGGCAGGAGGACCCAGGACGGGAAGTGTCGTCCGTGTGGCAGCGGTTGGGCCACGCCATAGATGCGGAGCGGCAGCAGGCGGAAGAGGCACGGCTCACGATGGTCAGGGCGGAGAACTCCATGCAGAGGGCCCTGAGGCGTGCCGAGTGCCTCGAGGCAATCCGCAGGGAGTTTGGAGGGAACGTGTGGACGGCCCTGCGGACCCTCGGGGCCATGGAGGAGGAGCGCCTCTGGGATATTGAGCAGGAGTTCGATGATGCCCTGGCCCGGAACATCCCGAAGTGAGCCGTCGGACTAGCCCGCTGCCCTTGTAAATAGTTATATAGTTAGTGTTAGGTTTTCTTTGGTTTGGCTTTATTTTTGGACCTTTTGGACAATGGGCCACATTTTTGTATATAGTTTTTTTTTAGATAGTGTTATTAGATAGGTTTCATTTCTTCGGTTGGGATCATGGACCCTTGATAGTTATCTGTACATAGTTGACTTTTGGATTTTCAATTTTTATTATGATTTCGCCATGGAGCAATGGTTTTCGATTTTAATTTGTGACTTTGGACACCTTTTCTTTGCATTATGATTTGTGGTTTAGCAATTTTTTCACAGGCCTGCTGTTTTTTTTGTGTTAAATTTCTATTATTGTTTGTTTATTTTTGATTCAATTTATGTTGCTTTTAATACATATTTTTTCTTCAAAGTTCAATGTGTAGTATCATCTTATTGGTTTCATGCATATCATGATATGGGTTTTGACATTCACTGACACCCATTGGGTGTATGTGAGGGACATGTGTTCATTTCAAAACTTGCAATTGGGCTTCTGTCATGTTTTTGCAATTTCTAAGTGGGTGGATGCAATACTCGGGTGGGTGTTTGCCATTTGGAGGCTGACCATAAGGGCCAGGGATCTACATTGTGGTGACATGTTGGCTGGGAGACGTGAGTGGGGGCCTGGTGGAGGCTGCCCCTGCACTGCTGGGGGGTGGGGGTTATGGGAGACATGGGTGGGGGCCTGGTGGAGGCTGCCCCTGCACTGCTGGGGGGTGGGGGTAATGGGAGACATGGGTGGGGGCCTGGTGGAAGCTGCCCCTGCACTGCTGGGGGGTGGGGGTGATGGGAGACATGAGTGGGGGCCTGGTGGAGGCTGCCCCTGGTGGCAGGGGGTGGGGGTGATGGGAGACATGGGTAGGGGCCTGGTGGAGGCTGCCCCTGCACTGCTGTGGGGTGGGGGTGATGGGAGACATGGGTGGGGTCCTGGTGGAGGCTGCCCCTGCACTGCTGGGGGGTGGGGGTGATGGGAGACATTGGTGGGGGCCTGGTGGAGGCTGCCCCTGGTGGCTGGGGGGTAGGGGTGCAGGGAGATATGAGTTGGACAGGAGTGGGGGCCTGGTGGAGGCAGCCCCTGCACTGCTGGGGGGTGGGGGTGGTGGTAGACATGGGTGGGGGGCTGGTGGAGGCTGCCCATGCACTGCTGGGGGGTGGGGGTGGTGGTAGACATGAGTGGGGGCCTGGTGGAGGCTGCCCCTGCACTGCTGTGGGGTGGGGGCGGTGGTAGACATGAGTGGGGGCCTGGTGGAGGCTGCCCCTGCACTGCTGGGGGGTGGCGGTGATAGGGGACATGAGTGGGGGCCTGGTGGAGGCTGCCCCTGCACTGCTGGTGGGTGGGGGTGATGGGAGACATGAGTGGGGGCCTGGTGGAGGCTGCCCCTGGTGGCAGGGGGTGGGGGTGATGGGGGACATGAGTGGGGGCCTGGTGGAGGCTGCCCCTGCACTGCCGGGGGGTGGGGGTGATGGGAGACATGAGTGGGGGCCTGGTGGAGGCTGCCCCTGCACTGCTGGGGGGTGGCGGTGGTGCTAGAAATGGGTGGGGGCCTGGTGGAGGCTGCCCCTGCACTGCTGGGGAGGTGGGGGTGATGGGAGACATGAGTGGGGGCCTGGTGGAGGCTGCCCCTGCACTGCTGGGGGGTGGGGGTGATGGGAGACATGGGCGGGGGCCTGGTGGAGGCTGCCCCTGCACTGCTGGGGGGTGGCGGTGGTGGTAGACATGAGTGGGGGCCTGGTGGAGGCTGCCCCGGGTGGCTGGGGGGTGGAGGTGCAGGGAGACATGAGTTGGACATGAGTGGGGGCCTGGTGGAGGCTGCCCCTGCACTGCTGGGGAGTGGCGGTGATAGGGGACATGAGTGGGGGCCTGGTGGAGGCTGCCCCTGCACTGCTGGGGGGTGGGGGTGATGGGAGACATGAGTGGAGGCCTGGTGGAGGCTGACCTTGGTGGCTGGGGGGTGGAGGTGCAGGGAGACATGAGTTGGACATGAGTGGGGGCCTGGTGGAGGCTGCCCCTGCACTGCTGGGGGGTGGGGGTGGTGGTAGACATGGGTGGGGGCCTGGTGGAGGCTGCCCCTGCACTGCTGGGGGGTGGGGGTGTTGGGAGACATGAGTGGGGGCCTGGTGCAGGCTGCCCCTGGTGGCAGGGGGGTGGGGGTGATGGGAGACATGGGTGGGGGCCTGGTGGAGGCTGACCCTGCACTGCTGGAGGGTGGGGGTGATGGGAGACATGGGTGGGGGCCTGGTGGAGGCTGCCCCTGGTGGCTGGGGGGTGGGGGTGCAGGGAGACATGAGTTGGACATGAGTGGGGGCCTGGTGGAGGCTGCCCCTGCACTGCTGGGGGGTGGCGGTGGCGGTAGACATGGGTGGGGGACTGGTGGAGGCTGCCCCTGCACTGCTGGGGGGTGGGGGTGATGGGAGACATGGGTGGGGGCCTGGTGGAGGCTGCCCCTGCACTGCTGGGGGGTGGCGGTGGTGGTAGACATGGGTGGGGGCCTGGTGGAGGATGCCCCTGCACTGTTGGGGGGTGGGGGTGATGGGAGACATGGGTGGGGGCCTGGTGGAGGCTGCCCCTGCACTGCGGGGGGTGGGGGTGATGGGAGGCATGGGTGGGGGCTTGGTGGAGGCTGCCCCTGGTGGCTGGGGGTGGGGGTGCAGGGATACATGAGTTGGACATGAGTTGGACATGAGTGGGGGCCTGGTGGAGGCTGCCCCTGCACTGCTGGGGCTGGCGGTGGTGGTAGACATGGGTCGGGGCCTGGTGGAGGCTACCCCTGCACTGCTGGGGAGTGGGGGTGATGGGAGACATGGGTGGAGGCCTGGTGGAGGCTGCCCCTGCACTGCTGGGGGGTGGCGGTGGTGGTAGACATGGGTGGGGGCCTGGTGGAGGCTGCCCCTGCACTGCTGGGGGGTGGGGGTGATGGGAGACATGAGTGGGGGCCTGGTGGAGGCTGCCCCTGCCCTGCTGGGGGGTGGGGGTGATGGGAGACATGGGTGGGGGCCTGGTGGAGGCTGCCCCTGCACTGCTGGGGGGTGGCGGTGGTGGTAGACATGAGTGGGGGCCTGGTGGAGGCTGCCCCTGGTGGCTGGGGGGTGGAGGTGCAGGGAGACATGAGTTGGACGTGAGTGAGGGCCTGGTGGAGGCTGCCCCTGCACTGCTGGGGGTGGGGGTGATGGGAGACATGAGTGGGGGCCTGGTGGAGGCTGCCCCTGCACTGCTGGGGGGTGGGGGTGATGGGAGACATGAGTGGGGGCCTGGTGGAGGCTGCCCCTGCCCTGCTGGGGGGTGGGGGTGATGGGAGACATGGGTGGGGGCCTGGTGGAGGCTGCCCCTGCACTGCTGGGGGGTGGCGGTGGTGGTAGACATGAGTGGGGGCCTGGTGGAGGCTGCCCCTGGTGGCTGGGGGGTGGAGGTGCAGGGAGACATGAGTTGGACGTGAGTGAGGGCCTGGTGGAGGCTGCCCCTGCACTGCTGGGGGTGGGGGTGATGGGAGACATGAGTGGGGGCCTGGTGGAGGCTGCCCCTGGTGGCTGGGGGGTGGAGGTGCAGGGAGACATGAGGTGGACATGAGTGGGGGCCCGGTGGAGGCTGCCCCTGCACTGCTGGGGGGTGGCAGTGGTGGTAGACATGGGTGTGGGCCTGGTGGAGGCTGCCCCTGCACTGCTGGGGGGTGGGGGTGATGGGAGACATGAGTGGGGGCCTGGTGGAGGCTGCCCCTGCACTGCTGGGGGGGTGGGGGTGATGGGAGACATGAGTGGGGACCTGGTGGAGGCTGCTCCTGGTGGCAGGGGGGTGGGGGTGATGGGAGACATGGGTGGGGGCCTGGTGGAGGTTGCCCCTGCACTGCTGGGGGTGGGGGTGATGGGAGACATGGGTGGGGGCCTGGTGGAGGCTGCCCCAGGTGGCTGGGGGTGCAGGGGGACATGCGTTGGTGGGCAGTAGTGCAAGGTGAGATGTGGGTTGGCTGGGGGGCATGGCCATGGTGGATGGGGTGCCTGCAGGACATGTGCAGGGTAGGCCCCTGTGGTGTGGGCCACCTGCAGGGGCCGTGGAGGGTGTAGAGGGAACACATGGGAGGACCCACACGTGCAATTCACGTGTGGGGCTCACCGCGCGCCCCTGTAATACACGTACCCGGATGGAATCGCGTGTGATACTTCCCGTGCCTTCCTGGAATACACGTACCCTGCTGTTTTTGCATGTGATACTTCCCGCGCACCCCTGGAATACACGTACCCTGATGGGATCGCCTGTGATACTTCCCGCTTACCCCTGAAATACACGTACCCTGCTGTTTTTGCGTGTGATACTTCCCGCGCACCCCTGAAATACACGTACCCTGCTGTTTTTGCATGTGATGCTTCCCGCGCACCCCTGGAATACTCGTACCCTCATGGAATCGCGTGTGATACATACCGCGCACCCCTGAGATACACGTACCCTGCTGCTTTTGCGTGTGATACTTCCCGTGCACCCCTGGAATACACGTACCCTGCTGTTTTTGCGTGTGATACTTCCCGCGCACCCCTGAAATACACGTACCCTGATGGAATCGATTGTGATACTTCCCGCGCACCCCTGAGATACCTTACCCTGCTGCTTTTGCGTGTGATACTTCCCGCGCACCCCTGAAATACATGTACCCTGCTGCTTTTGCGTGTGATACTTCTCGCGCACCCCTGAAATACACGTACCCTGCTGCTTTTGAGTGTGATACTTCCCGCGCACCCCTGGAATACACGTACCCTGATGGAATCGATTGTGATACTTCCCGCGCACCCCTGAGATACACGTACCCTGATGGAATCGATTGTGATTCTTCCCGCGCACCCCTGAGATACACGTACCCTGCTGCTTTTGCGTGTGATACTTCCCGTGCACCCCTGAAATACATGTACCCTGCTGCTTTTGCGTGTGATACTTCCCACGCACCCCTGAAATACACATACCCTGCTGCTTTTGCATGTGATATTTCCCACGCACCCCTGGAATACATGTACCCTGCTGCTTTTGCGTGTGATACTTCCCGCACACCCCTGGAATACACGTACCCTGCTGCTTTTGCGTGTGTTACTTCCCACGCACCCCTGATGCACACGTACACAGGACAATCACGTGTGGAACTTCCCACGAACCACTGAAATACACGTTCCCCGCTTGGCGTTTGCTGTGTGCCAGCCCTGTGAACTGGTCCAGGGTTGGCGCAGCCCTTTGCGATTATTTGGGGATTTTGAAGGCTTTTCCTTGCGCGACGGCGTTCTTGGGGGCGTAACTGGCATTTGCTGCAGGGTCGCTGCGCCACGCAGCGCCACGGCTGGTTTTGGATGCGAAAATCCATGAATACGCTGTGCGCGGAAATCGATTTTAGCGCACGCGGCTGGCGCAGACATTCGCACAGGCACGCTGTGCGCCAGCCGCATGCGCCACTTTTGTGCGAATTTCTATGAATTACCCTGAAAGTTGCTAGTTCACTTTCAAAGAGTAGGTGGAATATGTATTCCACATTTTGTCTAAATCTGGGATCTTCAGAATACATCCGTAATGAGTGGTATTCTGAAGCTGATATTTGAATAGGTCTATCATCATACCTTCCTCCTTTGCCAGTAAGAAAGAATAGACAAAAAGCACATGCTTCTATACTTTTTTCCCATATGCTGATTGGCAATCCTTTTGTTTGACGCATTTGGTAAGTTTCCAGTGCATCTTCTACGGTGTCATTACAGTGCAAAGGATGAATTGTATAATGGTCTAAAGTATTTGATATTGTAGCAGGATCTAGTAGCTGAAATTGACCACTTTCTTGTGTTTCTTGAATTATTTAAGTTGTATCTTTCAAGTTTTCTTCAATATTAATTTCTTTGTAATATTCAGTATTCTCTTTAAGATATTGGAAGGCTTGTCTAACTTTATATAAATCTACCAGTTGTTGCCATATTTTTTTGTCTTTGTAGGTACTCCATTTACTAAGATAATTAAAGATTGCTGCATTGGATGTTGCACTCCTAGAGTATGCACATTTTCTTTTAGATCTAATGGTAAATAAACAACTTTTCCACAAATGCCTTTTACCAATTCAGAAGGAGGTAATTTTGCTGTTTTTGGTTGAAGGCGTATTATTGATTGAAATGGGTGTACTGTTTGAATTATGATGCTCTCATATAAATTAAGTTGTTGTAGGGGTTTTGGTACTGGGTATAATTCCAAATTATTTGTGATAGCATGTGAAGGAGTTTGGTTGTTGTCAAGTTTTGTAGTGCAGTAACTGCAAAGTATTAAGGGCTCAGTTATTTCGTATTTGTTTTCTGCTACAAGGTAGAGAGCTAATTCAAACCATTTAGAATCTTCATTGTCTTCTATTTTGTATGATAGGTCTACAGGTTTTGTGTTACTTTTATAAAAAGTTCTACGGCAACATACACATACATGGTTTGGTACTTCAGCTGATGTACTTTTAAATTTTAGTATTTCTTTTTTGTATGTGTTTAGCAAAAAGTTGCCATGTGTAGAATTGTTGCTTAATTGGTTTAAAGCTATTTCATTCTGTAAATGGCTTTCACTTCCAAAATATTTTTTCTGGATATAGTGCATTTCTTCAAGTAGGTCTTTTGCTGTACCATGTAGAAGGATGTTATTTAACTTTGCTAGTGCTAAAGCAGGACTTTTAGCATAGTACAGTGTATAGACTATATTTCTTATAGTTGAATGATGTGTTGATATCCTTTTGATATCATAGAAAGTGGTTTTACAAGTAGGTCATGTAATGCAGGCCAATGAATGTCCTTGTAGTCCTCTGTACTTGCGCACTGGACAGGTATCCAAATTTTGCAGTAATTTAATTTTGATTTTGTCTTTGCTTTTTACATATTTATTGAGGAATTGGCGTAAAGATTTGAAACATTGTTTGGGAATGTTACACATTGACGTTCATGGCCATTTGTACAATAGACGTTCTGATTCAGTTGAATGGAGGGGTAACTCTAAGTTTTCAGGGCATATTTTTGTAAGGAGTACTTCTTGTTCCATAATGGTATTATTCACTTTTTCATAACTTCGACCACTGCTATGTATGGCAATTGTATTTGTTTGCTACTGTTTGTACGCTTCTTCATTAAAATATGGTTCTGTGCTCGTAGTGTGATTCCATTCACCTCTGCAGATACTTAAGAAGTTCTTTCTGTTGACATTTCGCTTTTTGAGAAGTCTTTTTTGTAATTTAGTTATTAGTTTTGTTAGTGGTTTCATTTTGTTTAACAGTAAAATAAATAACTTTCTTTTCAGAAGAATTGCACTGTCCATCAACGCTTCTAAGATTAATTTCCTACGATAGGTTTTAAGCATTGAACCTGATTTCTCTCCTGTTTTTATAAGATTTTGAAGGACTTTGTGACGGTACATTTTGGCTAAAATACTTTTCTTGGTATGCTTACTTTGCACTATATTAAAATTTGAAGAAGTAGTTTTATCTGTAGTGATAGCTGATTTTCTGTTAATTGTTTTTTGGTTTGTTTTACATTTTGATAGAGGAGGCAAAGTTTTTGTACTTGAAACTTCTTGTGTTTCACTAAATGAATGTTTTGTTTCAACTTTTTTTACAAATTCTGCTAGAGATGGATGCTTATGTTGGACACTTTTATTTTCATTTGCTCTAGTTTTGCGTTGCTTTCTACGGACTTGACTTTTGGTAGGCATTCTTTAGGGTCTGTTGAAAAAAATAAAGAAGATATGGGTTGGGGTGTTCTGGAATGTATGTGTGCTGTGTGCATGAGTGTTTGAGTAAGATGATAAAGATGTATGTAATGGTGTGTGATTGTGCATTGGGAACTACAACTGGTAGGGATAGGTATACTTGAATTTATGTGTTACTAAACTGGGGTTCAGATGACAAAAAAAAAGTAAACTACTGGTGTGGAAAAGTACAAATAGTAACTCTAATGTATACAATTAAAACAGATGTTTGTTCTATAATATGAAAATTATAGTGGTTCAGTTGGGTAATTTGTGTGTCCAAAAATAGGAATTTGTGGGCCATTCTGGCTGTAAATCGCTGTTTAAGACATGGAGATGTTTGGAATAAATGGTACACAATCTCTATTTTTAGGCACCAAAATAGCTTGTATTAATGTTATAGTATGTTTGATTAATAATACAAATATTATGGTGATATTCTAATTACTTCTTTTCTTAAATTAACAGGTAACTTCTTAGTTCTTCTTTGTTCTTCGAATTTGGCTGCTTCTTTTCAGTAGACTGGTCTTCACTGCAATTGTAAAAGCTTCATATTAGTAACTTTGTTTGTATATAGCG
Organism: Ambystoma mexicanum; assembly: GCF_040938575.1. Lineage (NCBI taxonomy): Eukaryota > Metazoa > Chordata > Amphibia > Caudata > Ambystomatidae > Ambystoma > Ambystoma mexicanum. Next base: position 771,365,698 of record NC_090923.1, on the reverse strand, counting down.
CTGTTTTTAATTTAGATATTGATTTTTTAAATTGAAATCCTCAGTGCCTTCTTTAAAACCATTAAACTAATTTATTTACATAAGATACATTGCATCAGTTCACTACATATGATATGTTCTTAATGAACAAATTGTATTGAATGACTAACTGTAGCAAAAAAAAATATGTTTACTATGTCTTGTGAAATTTATAATATACCAGTGAATACTACTATTCCTGTAAGTAAGCTGTTCTAGGTAATAGCGCCTCAATGTCATGTCTAAATTAAAGTAATTAAATAAATAAATAAATAAAAACAAAAAATATGAAATTGTATAAGTATTTTTTTTAAAGATTTAAACATAGATTGTGTTTGCATGCAATTTTGTTTGAATATATGTAGTCTATATATTTCATTTAAAAAATGTTAGTTTAACACAATTTCAGTGTGTGTGTAAATAGTATAAAGGTTTATAAGTTGATTTTAGGATATTGAAAAAAATACAGTAAATTCATTTTACAGATTACACAAGCTAAAAGTCTGTTTGAAAATGTGTTCATCTACTGTACAGAAAATATGCATACCTGAAGTTTGTGTTCATGCATGTGGATATGCATGGAGCTGCAAGTAGAAATCTTGGAGACTTGTACAGTATTTCTGGTAGATGGTGCTTGCCAATGATATGACACTTGTACTCAGAGTGATTCACAGAACATTTGCAGTGCTGATCTATGATGATGCAGTTAGATCTAGAGGTCTTGAATGTGATTGGTGCATGGTCATGTGATTTTTTAGCTACATCCAATGAGAGAATGGCAGAGAGCGTGAAGTGGAAATGGTAGAAGGGCTGTTCATGTTACGATATGTCCGCGGACATGGCGGTAGTTCGCGGACATCGGGAGTTACATCCAGGGATTTTTGGGTTCAGAAGTCATGCAAATGAGAATAAGCACTGAAAGGGATTGGTCAGGAAAGTTTAGTGGGTGTGTTGTGCCAGGAGAGAGTTTCTCAGATACTCTTTTTGCTGAGAGAACAAAAGATAGCTATGGCTGTTTGTTTCAGAAAACAGATTGATTGGATTTTGGGAGATTCGTGGATACATTGGTTGAAGGTGCATGCAGAAAGCTGTGGAGTAGCCGTAGATCTTGGATTCCCACATGTGGAAGTACACTGGCATGGAGTACGTGGAATTAAGTGGTTGGACTTGCTATCTCTCTGTGCTACTTTGGAGACAGAGCAACATCCAGACATAATTGTAATTCATTCTGGAGGGAACAGTTTAGGACATGTGACTGGAATTTCTTTGCAATTTGCTATGAAAGAAGGACTTGGGAAGGTTATGGACATGTTTCCTAATTCTCAAGTGATATTTTCACGGATTGCGCAGAGACAAATGTGGCTTTGTTCTTCTTCATTTGGTCCACAAATGGAAAAAGCAAGGCGCAATGTTAATAAGGCTGTTTGTGCCTTTCTAAGAGATTTTGGCATGTCCTCTTTTCACAATGAAAATATTATGTTTCGTAGTACATATATTTTTCACAGAGATGGAGTCCATCTTACTTATGCTGGCAATCAGATTTTTCTGAGAAATGTACAAAATGCATTGCAACCTTTTTTCGAATTACAACAACCATTTTGAAGTAGGTGTTAAGCATTTATAATTTTTGACTTACAAACACCACCCAAAGGCTCTTTTCAGAGCCACCACTTCTTCAAAGAGAAAATTGCAATGTTTGTGATGGGGTAGCAATCCAATTTTTTAAATGTTCGCGAACTGTCCGTGGACTTCTAAAAAACACAAAGGGCCCTGCTTCATTTATTTTCAATTCTATCTTTTAACTGTGAAAGGCGGCTCTGAAAAGAGCCTTATTATTTTTTTGATTTTTGATATTTTGTATTTTTTTTGTTTTTTTATACACGCCACTCTAGGAGAGGAGGGGAAAGGAAGGTAAAGGGGGGGACACCAACCACAGGGATAAGAAAGGGCAAGCTGAGAGAGGAAGATGTAGAGTGGGTTTTATTTTGGTAGTGAGCAGATCTTCTCGTGGTCTGAGACGATAGTCTCAAAAACACTACGAAGTCGCTCCCCCCTACAGAGTACTGTGTCACAGTACACACATACAACTGTGACCCTCGAAAGGTAAGGGTCATCAGCATTCTGTATGGCCTGTGAGGCAGCTTGAGGAAGGCGCTGTCCCACAGAGGTGGTCCTTGTGGTGACAGGATCAGAAACAGAGGATGAAGTAGAGGAAATCAACCTGCTACGTTCTTCGCAAGGTACAACCCTGCAAATAGCCCCAGAGTGAAATTACCTTAGGTGTTGCTTCATAGTAGTGGTCCCAAAGTTGTACTTACCGTGCTTCCCATGACTGAGTATCATTTTGCACTCATTGCAGGTAACACGGTTCGCACGAGCCTTAGGAACATTACCATGAATGGTAAATAACCACCACACCCAAGACTCACGCCTAGTGCGGGTAGTAGGGTTTTCCTCTACCTCATTCTCATCATCCTCTTCTTCCTCCTCTGCATCCTCAATCCTGTTCCCCTCTTCAGGCCCTTGGGGAGGTGGTGGTGGTGGAGGGGGTGGGGGTGGTGCTGAAGCACCAGGTGGCAGTTCAGCAGCCAGGGATGCCATCAAAGATGCGATGGAAATCTGCAGTTGGCAGCAAAAATCGCTGTGTTTCAAAGAATAGCCAGAAACACAATGAGAATAAGCTCTAGGACGTGGTCTTTTATAGGGGTGGTTGTGCGCGGTCCGCGGACAGATCGAACACAAAAAAAAGTTAGAAAAGTTTCAAAAGGTATGTAGAAACTCAGGATTACTATGTGGGACATGTGCCATGGTGAGATTTTATTGAAAAATATTATGGATTAATTGAAAATGTACTTTTAATTTGTTCGGGGACCCGAACAGTGTCCGCATTCAGAACACGCGATCAGCGTGGGCGCGGTCATATGATCCGTTCGCAAACAAGTCCGCGAAGGAAGCGCATGTCCGCAGGACACCAAATGCACGGAGATTGCCTAGCGCAGGCACGTTGATGTTCTACGGACACTGTTCCGGTCCTGAACTAATTAAAATTGCGTCACACGTGAAACAAACATTGCAGGACACTGCGTGTGTTCTTCGAACAGTTTAAATTTGCTAGCGAACAGTAAGGACAGATATACTGTTCTTCAGGACACGTTCAATTTCGTTTATGTACGAACATTTCAGGACACCAATTGTGTTCTTAGAACATTTTCAAGTTGCTAGCGAACAGTACGGACAGGTATAGTGTACTTTAAGACACCTCCATTTTCGTTTAATTACGAACAATTCAGGACACCGCGTGTGTTCTTAGAACAGTTTGAACTTCCTAGCGAACACTACGGACAGATATATTATTCTTTAGGACACTTTAATTTTTTTTTTACGAACATTTCAGGACACCGCGTGTCTTCTTAGAATAGTTTCATCTTGCTAGCGAACAGTACGAACAGGTATAGTGTTCTTCAGGACACGTCCATTTTTGTTTATTTACAAACATTTTAGAACACCTGCACTGTCCGCGGACACCTACATTGTTTTTTTTTTTAAAAAAATAAACTATTTACAACACAATATAAAAATTAAACTTTATTTAACATATATTAATAATTTATGACAGAGAAGGTGAGGCAGAAACAGAAACAAAAACAGGAGAATTAGGGGTTTCATCATGATTGTTATTAGGTGAAGAAGGGATGGAAGTCTCATCAAAACGTTTTGAGTTATGGAGAGGGTTTGGGGATAATTGACTGGGATATGGTGAGGGGGGACAAGTACATGTGGGGCAATGGTATGACATTTTTGTTTTAAAATGATCTCCAACAAAAGTTTTCAAATTATTAAAATTGGTCAACAATAAATCAATTTTTTCTTTTATGTTGTCAAGCGTGTTTTCCATAATAGCTTCTTCAGAGGTAGTTTCTATTTTGTTATGCTCTGTACAAAAAAAATATAGAAAAAACTTTGTTAAAGGGACATTATGGTTAAGTTGGACGAATAAAAACCTATGAAATTCAAAGAAAATGTTTTGTTAAACGGAGGTTATGGTTCCAAGTAAAACCGAAAAACACCTGAAATTCGCCAGTTATGGTAAGCTAAGCAACCATAACTCTCTACCTTTAGCAGTTACTGCACTACAAAATTTGACAACAACCAAATTCCTTCACGTGCTATCACAAATAATTTGGAATTATTCCCACTACCAAAACCCCTGCAACAACTCAATTTGTATGAGAGCATCATAATTCAAACAGTACACCCATTTCAAGCAATAATACACCTTCAACCAAAAACAGCTAAATTACCTCCCTCTGAATTGGTGAAAGGTATTCGTGGCAAAGTAATTTATTTGCCATTAGATCTGACAGAAAACTTGCACACTCTAGAAGTACAACGTCCAATAGAGCATTCTTTAATTGTCTTAGTAAATGGTGTACCAACAAAAGACAAAAAAATTTGGCAACAACTCGTGGACTTACATAAAGTTAGACAAGCCTTGCAATATCTGAAAGACAATAATGAATACTACAAAGAAATAAATATTGAAGAAAGCTTAAGGGAAACAACTGAAATAATTAAGAGTCATCAGAAACTGGTCAATTTGAACTTCTGGATCCTTCTGCAGTATCCACTCTTTTGGACCATTATACAATTCATCAATTGCACTCTAATGAGAGCATAGATGATGCACCTGAAACTTACCAAATGCGACAAACCAAAGGTCACCAATGAGCATGTGGGAAAAAGGTATAGAAGCACGTACTTGTCCACTGCTATTTCCTACTGGCAAAGGAGGAAGATACGATGATAGACCCAGTCATATAACAGCATCAGAATACCGCTCTTTACAAATGTATTCTGAAGATCCCAGATTTAGACAAAATGTGGAATACATATTCCACCTACTCTTTCAAAGTGAACTAGCAACCCTATGTTACGGAGTTGTAAACATATTGAAATATGGAACCCACTTTCAAAATATGTCAGCTATGCAATTAATACAATTAATTTCAAAATGTTAATACAAAAAGTTAATACAACAATACATGAATACAAAAAGTGTTAGAAAAAGATGAGGTTTTACAATCAAACAAATCTGTTTGCAAACATGCGTGGTACGAAAGAATACTGGTTCCGACGGCACAGAGATGTACGTTGTATGATCAGAAACCTTGGACCACCCACTTGGTTTGTTACATTAAGTTGTGCAGAATATGCATGGGAAGATTTACCTGATTTCCTACGCATATCAAACAACAACAAAAGCAACATAGATATACTAACACCTGGAAAACTTTGCTCTCTAGATCCTGTTAATGTTTCAAGATAGTTCCAAAATCGTTTCATTGCTATGCTACACTTTATTTGTAATAAAACTGTTCCTCCCCTCGGAGAAGTGCAACACTTCTTTTGGAGAAAAGAATACCAAGCCAGAGGAGCACCACATATCCACATGCTTTTATGGATTAAAGGTGCACCTAAATTTGGTCAGGACAGTGATGCCACTGTTTTGCAGTTCATCCAAAAATATGTCACTTGTGAAATCCCTTCACAAAGGACACATAGTGACCTTCATGGACAGATTGTACAATTTCAAAGACACAAATGTGGCAAATATTGTCGTCACAAATACAAAAGCAAAGGGAAATACTACACCAAATGCCGCTTTGGTTTCCCTAGACCAGTTACAGAAACAGGTGAAGTGAACAAATTCATATCTTCAGTTCGACATAGTGTTAAAGTTAAATCACCTAAGCACACGTATTACATAAAAAGAACAGAAGAATCAAAATATATCAATGATTACAATACAATCATTGCCCTCTTATGGAATGCATACATAAATGTGCAGTACATTGCAGACAATTCCACTGCAGTTGCACAATATGTTACAGCCTACTTAACAACAGCAGAAAAAACAGAGCTTCAAGACCTCTGGAATGACCTATCATCAGACAAAACACTATCTCAGAAATTGTACAGCCTAGGCATAAAAATGCTCTCTCATAGAGAATGTGGTACCTATGAAGCTGCAGATCGTTTGACCGGTACTACTTTGTATGGAAAATCTGAAAATATAGTATGGCTAAGTCTTGGTCCTGCTAAATCTAGAAAAAGAGTTCTCAAATCATATGAGGACATAGAAACAATTGCCAAAAATTATTCCAACAGCCAAGACATTTTAAAAAACAATTTACTAGACACATACTAGCCGAACAGGAGTACCACTTTGGAAACCATGTGTCTATACCACATAGACCAAAACTTTGCATCCAAAATGATATAAAACCTGATGAAAGCAATGGTAGATATAGAGTGACAGATAGTGAAGGCAGCTTAGTGAAACTTAGCAAACAAAGCTTAATTAATCATGTCAAATTGTCATTAAAAACTCCTCAACAGAAAGAACTAAATTACATGTCCCTGCTACAACATTTAAAACCATGGAGACAAGAGGAAGAGATAATAGATAACTATGGCCCTCATTCTGAGTATGGAGGTAAGTACCGTCCTTTACCGGCATTGCGCAAATAGCATGTCCGAGCTGGCAGTAGCCGCTAAAAGCACACTATTACGAGTTCGCGGGCACAAGCTTTGCGCCATGCCGGTAAGGGACATAGTGCCATGCCGCAAAAGGGCCAGAAAACACCCCTAGCGGCATGAATCGCACCATAGACAACACTACCGCCATAGACCAACGTGGCATTAACGGTGACCGTAAATAGCAGTCACCTTTATTTACAGTCACCGTTAAATTGCGGAACCGGAAATAGCGTCATCGCACAGGAACGGGAAGGAGCAAGGCGGCCAACTTCAAAAACACAATCCATTGCCATCCTCACTACACAGGACCCCTGGCACACTGCTGACCGACCGGAAAGTTACTACAACCACCCAGGAATGCCCAGAGCACCAAAGAAGGGAGCTGCCTGCCTCCAAAAGGAGCGGTTCAGCCCAGATGAGCTACAAATGCTCGTAGATACCTGAGCATGCTGGGACTGTGTTTAGCAGCAACATGCGGAGGGAGGCGGTGCTGAAAAAAAAAAGAAATCTGGGCACTAGTATGCCAGAAGGTGAGCGCAGTGGGCAACACCCCCCCACACCGTAAAGGTTTGCCGCAAAAGGTGGGATGACCTGCGGCTGAGGGTCCTGAGCATCCTTTCTGCGAACCGAAACCAGGCATTGGAGACCGGAGGAGGACCAAGTTCACCAATAAAGCTCATGCCGTGGGAGGAGGCTTGTGCGGGCATGATAGGGGCAGAATCCATTGAAGGGGTCGGAGAAATGGAGTGTGGCGCCACGTCATCCACTGATGGAGGTGATTGTCCAAAGTAAATACTGCTAAGGCAAATGTGATGAAAGACACTGCTAACGTCTGGCCAAAGAGTGACGCCATGGTCGGCCACACGCACCCCCCCTGTAAATTATGCAGAAGCAAGTGAGACCCAAGCCAGTGCCTGGTGCAAGGCCGTAACGTACATGACAGATACCACACAAAGTTGCTAATTCCATGAGACACACAGGGTCGTAGATGTAAACATTGTTCATGTTAGACAGCACAGTACCTGGCCAACATGAGTGACACTGACATATGTATGCATTTACCACCCATGTATGGAATGACGTGCCGTTCCCTACACAAATGCTGATTGCCCACAATTGTCTGAATGTGCATTCGTAGCCATGTATGAATGCTGGCTATCCAAACATCACTCATGCCGTCCCTCTCTTCCACCCCCACAGGCAGTGAGCATGACAGTGAAGAGCAGGACAGCAACCGTCCCAGCACATCCAGGGGCCAAGGCCGTGTCCCAGCGACAAAGACACCACTGGGATGTACACCACGAGCACCAGCAAGGCCCGTGGAGGGTGCACCACCCCCACCCCTCCCTGCACTGCCTGCAGACACATGCACAACGCCACGGTCTGAGGAGTCCAGTGTGGCTGGGGAGCTGGCAGCCACGGCCCTCCTTGAAGTTGAGGACAGCCCCAATGACATCTGGGGAACAACTGAGGACGACACTGTGATTTCTCAAACCCCCAGGTGTCCTTCAGTGACTCTGGTGAAAATGACACGCTGGAGCAGTCTGGCCAAGAACAGACAAAGGGATATGGCAGTCCGTGTACAGTCCCATTGAGGAAGCGCCGGCCGGACATGTCAGCCCGATCCCCAGCAGGGCCACTGCTTAATCCGCCGGTGCACAGCGGGCTGACTAGTTCTCTGCCCTGATATTGGAATTCCTGCAGGACAATCGCCAGGCCAGGGAGGAGTGGCATGCTCATTTGAGGGCACTGGGCCAGTCCATAACCGAAAACACTAACCACCGCTGCGAGGTGCTCGGCCACATAGCCGATGCTTTGGAGTCTGCTCATCCCAGCCAACAGCCTCAGCATGAGGACACACCATCCATGAGCAACTCCACCCAGACCAGCCCGCTCCGTCAGTCACTCCGTGTGCAGCGCCGAAGGGACATGCCTCCCCATGGCTCCGGGAGCGCAGAGTGACTATACTGGCAGCCTCATGTGGGCTACGTGGACCCTATGGGACTAGTGTGGGGTTGTTGTGCTGGGAGGAGGAGAGGAGTGAGGGTGTGTGGGGGAGTTGTGGGGGAGGGGGTGAGGGTGGTAGAGGGTTTGTTTTTCACGTTCATATTTTCACTTTTAATACACCGGTTTTGTTACAAAAAAATAACCAGAGTGGACATACATCGTTGCGCATGTGTCATTTAATCTTGCACAGTGCATAGTGTACATGTATCCCCACACCCAGTGCCCTATGTCCTAACATTATGTCACCCTCTGCTGACTTGTGTGTCAGAAATATTGTACGATCAATGACTGCCGCACAGCACGTCCCTCCTGTGCATCAGCACCATGATGATGTCCTGCCACATCTTCCTCCTCCCCTTCATCATCATCAGGTGGTAGCAGTTCCATGTCAGGGGAAGGGGCACGTTCTGACGGATGCACACATTGTGCAGCATTACACATGCCATGTTGATCTTGGCTACCTTCTCATGGCTGTAGAGGAGTGCCCCACCCAACTGGCTGAGGCAGCGAAATTGTGCCTTTAACAGACCAAAGGTCTGCTCAATCACCACATGTGAACGGGTATGGGAACGATTGTAGTCCTCCTCGTGCCTGTTCTGTGGGTTTCGGACCGGGGTCATGAGCCACAGCTTCAAGGGATAGCCACCATCACCTGCATGAGAGGGCAATGAAGGTAAATGTTTGCACATTCATGTTGGATAACTGTACTAGTCTCACATGGATGCGTTGACCCCATTTCTGGCCCCGCTATGTGTCCTGGGCAATGGACTAATGGTGTGGGTTGCATCTTCAAGATGGGTCATGGTGTGCACTGACATCTTGTTTCATGTGCATTGTATATGCATACAGCAGTGTTGGTGTAAAATCAGTGATGTGTTGTGTTCTGTGGGATATGTTAGTAGGGAGCGTTGGCTGTAGTCATTTCTATATTGGGCATTCTGCACTGATCAGTTCCATGGTGACATGCAGCACTCCTATGGGTGTGCCAAACCAGTGACACACTGTGGTATCCCTGGTTAACTCAGTTCACTGCACGCCCAGGGATGACTGTCCTGTGTGGTGATATGTTATGTTATGTTATGTTATGTTATGTTATGTTACTTTGCATTTATATAGCGCCTTATATACCATTGGTATGGTCTGAAGGCGCTGGTAGGTTGAACGCCCTTGGGAACCGAAGTTCAGGTCAGTAGAGAGAGTAGAAGGAGTCAAAAGGTGCTTGTGAGCACCGGGTATGTGTGCAGCTCATGCGATATTCATGTAATAGCTGCTTCATAGCGGTAGGTGTGATGGAGAGAGATCAGGTGTATGTGTTCGCTCTGGTAGGATTTATCCAGACCGGATGTGGCTGCTTTAGGGCTGAGAAGAACGCCTGGCTGGGGGGTGTGTAACCAGCAGTGTTTACTTAGAATGATGTGGAGTGAGCGGCGGATGTTGGTATGAGAACAGTTATACCGAATGGTGTCACAGTATCCCTGTGTTCTATTTGAGTGGTGATGTAAAGGCGAGAGTAAGCAAGGTGGTGTGATATTATGAGTTGTATGCTCTTTCAAACGTTCTCTGCATTCCAAATCGTACTATATACGTCACGCAAGTCTATGCGCTCCAGTCCGTTCCTTGCACTCCTATCCGCTCCATGCACCCAGTCTGCTCGATACACTCTGGTCTGCTCCACGCACTCATGGATTCCAGCCCGCCCTGCGCGCTCCATCCGCCCTGTGCACTCCAGTCCGCCCCGCGCATGCACCCTTGTCTGCTCTACACATGTACTCTTGTCTGCTCCACGCATGTACTCTAGACTGCCCCACGTAAGTACTCATGTCAGCCCCACGCATGCCCTCCTGTTTGCCCCACGCATGCATTGTCTGTCCCATGCTCTACTCATCCATTCTACTCATCAGTATTGGACGCAATCAGTGCTCGTTCGTTCTACGTACTCGTCCTCTCTACGCAACAGGTCCGCTCACTCTGGCTCCGGCACTCATTCGCTTTATGCCTCACACGTACTGTGCATTCACCTGTTTTACACACTCATCCCCCTCTAGGCACTCATCCCCCTCTAGGCATTCATCCCCCTCTAGGCATTCATCCCCCTCTAGGCATTCATCATCCTCCAGGCATTCATCCTCCTCTAGGCATTCATCCTCCTCTAGGCATTCATTTCATTCATATTTGTTGATATAAAATATTGCTGTGGTGCTGTCTGTTAGGATCTGTACCGACATTGGGGTTTGAATGCTTGGAGGGCTTTGAACACTGCTAGAAGTTTTAGCACGTTGATGTGGTTCTGACCCGTTGATTGAGACCAGACCCTGAGCTGTGTTGTGAAGGTAGTGCGCCCCCACCACCCTGCTAGTGAGGCATCTGTTGTGTTGTGACCACTGCTTGTACCTGAGGATCATAGAAGGGTTTCCCCTTGGTCAGATTCTCTCTCGTCCACCAGCGAAGATTTTGTACTAGTGTTGGCGAAATGACCACTAGATCGTCCCACTGACCGCTTGCCCGAGACCATTGTTTCGCCAACCATTCTTGTAGCGCATTGCTTTGCATACCCTTATCTGGCAGCCAGCCTGATAGTGTGTTATTTGCAGTAACAGGTTCTTTACTCTCTCTCCTCTGAGGGAAAGACTAACCCTTCCTCTGTGTTAAGAATAGCTCCTAAGAACTGTTTGGAGGTGCTGGGCAACAGGCTTTATTTTTTTCTCATTGATCGAGAAGCCCAATTGAAAGAGGAGGTTGATTGTTGTCTGAATGTTTTGTCTGCAAATCAGAGATGATTCCCCTGTTATGAGCCAGTCGTCCAAGTAAGGGAACACTGGGATTGTACTGGGATATGCTGGAGACAGCAACATAGTGCATATGCAGTGCAGAGTGCAGGGTGACCTTACGGTGTGTGAGGGCCGCTGATGAGTGGTGCATGTGTTGTGGGATGTGGGATGGTCACCTGTAAGTCATGTAGTGATAGGTGTCAGCCTTACTTCATCACTATGGGATTTGGTTGTCATGTACCATTTCAGTTGCTTTGGGGCACAGTGTTTGATGATGTGCACATCGTGCACTGGCGTCAACATTCCCAGCCAGGTGGAGTATGCATCCCCCCCTTCCCAGCCAGGTAGAGTATGCATCCCCCCTTCCCAGCCAGGTAGAGTATGCAACCCCCCCTTCACAGCCAGGTGGAGTATGCATCCCCCCCTTCCCAGCCAGGTGGAGTATGCATCCCCCCGCCCCATTCACACCCAGTTGGAGTATGCAGCCACCCACCTCACAACCCCGATGCACTGCCATGGCCCAGTCAGGCAACTCACCAAGCAGCCAGGCACGTCGTCCAGCATGTCGCTCCATGTAGCGTGGTAGCGTGGAGTTCCGCAGTACCAAGGAGTCATGAGTTGATCCTGGATATCGGTCACAGCAATGTGTGATGATCTTGCTGGCGTCACATACCATCTGCACATTGAAGGAGTGGTATTGCTGGCGGTTGCGATACACCACCTCCATGGCATGTGGGACCACCAACTCCGCGTGGGTGCAGTCGAGGGCACCTACACAATTTGGCATGCCTGCCAGTGCATTGAAGGCAAATTTTGTATCGAATATCCCCTGGGGAGTCAGTGGTAGGGATATGTAGTCCCTTGTGTGCTTGAGGAGGGCATCCAACACTTGGTTCAGTATCCGGGAAAATAAGGGTTGTGATATGACATGCATGTGCCCCACTGTGTGCTGGTAGGTGCCTGTGGCAAGGAAGTGGAGCACAGACACTACCTTCAGTAGAGGGGGGATGGCGGTGCGTATTTCTATGAGGCTCACTATGTCATTGTGTATCAGGTCCACTATGGTGGTGATGGTGTCACGGTCAAGCCGGTACAGGGTGTGGATCTGCTCAGGTGTTAGGTTGAAGGGGGTGGCTCTGATGCGAGGGATTGGGGCTGCCGGCGTGGTAACGGTGGCTGCACTGGTTGGGCATGCTGGGCCTGTCTCACCCTCCTTCTCCTCCTGCGTCTCCTCTGTGGTGCCGGATGTTGTTGTTGTTGTTGTTGTTGAGGCATTGCAAGCAAGGCCTCCAGCTCCAGTAATGCTACTACTATTGGTATCATCTTGGTGTGGGAGGGGGTGTGGTGTGTGGGTGTGCTCCTTTTGTACTGGCCCTGACTCCATTGCCTCCACCTGTGCTGATTGTGTGCACCTGTGGCTCTTGGAAACACTGCTCAGGGTTCTTAACGCATGGTCGGCGATGACAGTATTTACACCATGCTGGTATGCACTTTTTCAGCCTTCAAGAGGCCATTATTTGCATGTCCGCATCACTTGTGATCTACACCGGTTTACGGCATGCCGCTAATGCCGGCATGGTGTGTCGCGTGTGCACGCCCTGACCGCTATTTACGGCATCGTACTTTACGGTGCCGTAACTAGCAGTCTGGTTGGTCAGAATAGCCTGTAGCGGTATGCGATGCCAGTAATCCTTTACCGGCATTGTTTAACCCTTACCTCCATACTCAGAATGAGGGCCTATGACTGCTATGAAGACGCTTTCAAAGCAAATGAAAGCACTATCACCGATGTGAACTTTACGCAGTACAAAACAATGTTGCACAATGAACAGCAACACGAACAAGAACTCCAGGCTCAACTAGATAAGGACACTTCTGACAGTAGTCAACCTTCTGTAACAGGAAGTCAAGAACCACTAGGACAGCCACTAATAGCAAATGAGGCAGAATTACTTATGACAGAAGTGGAAAATAACATGTGTCACTATGAAGAAGATATAGAAGACTTAACTGTACTACAATCAAAACTTAACCAAGAGGAGCGCACCATTTTTGAAGAAGTAACAAAAGAAATTGCACATGGTGTACAACACGAAAATAAAGAATGTACCTGCCAAAATTACAAACCTATACTGCTGTACATCAGTGGTGAAGCTGGTTCAGGTAAAACATTCTTAATCAAAATCATCAGCAAGTTCCTTCAACAATTGACAAACAACAAACTGTCAGCCGTTGTAACTGCCTCCACAGGTTTAGCTGCCTACAACATGGGCAGTGTCACTTTACACCGATTACTATTCCTTCCAGTAAAGCACCAAAACAAATTAGACTATTACAAACTTTCTGCAGAAGCTGCAATGGAACTACGCAGAGTATAAAAACAAATGAAAATGCTACTAATAGATGAAGTGAGCATGGTCTCCAACCTAATGTTGGCTTTGATTCACCTCAGATTGCAAGAAGTACTTAAAACAAACTACGAAGAACTCTTTGCAGGAAAACACCTTATCATTTTTGGAGATCTTCTACAATTGACACCAGTGAAAGGTGAACCTATTTTTAAAACCCTAGGACACAAACTCTGCCGTAAAACTGTTGGCAGCATAGGAAATGTCAACCTTTGGCAACATTTCCAATACATAGAATTAACAGAAAACATGCGTCAATCTGCAGACCTTACTTACGCCAACATTTTAAAAAAGTATTAGAATTGGTGTACTATCTCAAGAAGCACAAGCAATATTGAAAAACCGGCACATCCATGCACTTTATGGCGATAACGTATGTGCTACTGATGTTATGGAAGAATTAGCGCACAAACATGCTCCACAGACAAACTGGACGTACATGGTATGACACTACCCATGTGTCAGCAAGCCACAACAACACTAAATACCTTAGAAAATTCAATCTCCAACACAGCTGGGTTGGAAAAAATATTAAAATTATCCTTAAATTGTAGAGTAATGCTTAAACGTAACCTTGACGTGGAGCAAGGACTAGATAATGGGGCACTGGGTACAGTTGTTGGCTTTCAAACATACCCACATGACAACAACATTCAGTTTGTCAATATTCTCTTTGACAAACTTTCAGAAGTAAAAAGGATAGGGCACTCAACAGCTTGATTCCTTTTCTTCAAAGACATGTATGTACGTAGAGAACAATTTTCTCTAACTCTTGCATATGCAGTCACCATTCATAAATCCCAAGGTCTTACCCTAGACAAAGCATTGATAGATATTGGAAACATAGGGCCTCATTACGGGTCGGGCGGTCCGGATATAACGGTGGCGGTAAACCCGCCGCCACCGTTGTTTCTGGACCACCTGATCCCGACTCCTGCAGGCGGAAGGTGATGTTCCCACCAGGTCTGACCTGCGGGTTGAACACCTCCCGCCTGCAGGCGGACGTGGAAACACCGGCACCATCACAAGATGTTGCCGGTGTTTCCACTTCCCCATTCCCATTGAGTCCTATGGAACTCAATGGTAATGGGGATTAACACCATTCCACCTCTGTGACTCCCGGGACACCGGGGCTGTAATGCCCTGGTAATTCCGGGAGTCACGGAGGCGGAATGGTAATACGAGTCCGGTGGTAACCGAGGCGGTTTTACCGCCTCGGTTACCACCGGACTCGTAATGAGGCCCATAGTCTTTAAAGAAGGCATGAGCTACGTAGCACTATCACGCTTACATACACTTGACGGTCTATTTCTAATCAACTTTGATGCAAGCAAAGTGAACGCTGATATTCCTTGCATTTTAGAATACAATAGACTGCGTTCACTGTACACCCCCCATCTGAAATCATATCCTGTTCCAGAAAAAAGAAAACATTGTAAAAGAAAACTAATTCAAACAGAAATGCAACAGGATCTGACTGCAAATCCTTCAAAGAAAACAAAAGCTAAC
Source organism: Ambystoma mexicanum (assembly GCF_040938575.1). Lineage (NCBI taxonomy): Eukaryota > Metazoa > Chordata > Amphibia > Caudata > Ambystomatidae > Ambystoma > Ambystoma mexicanum. The sequence goes on along the minus strand of NC_090923.1, from coordinate 771,350,448 downwards.
ACTTCATCAATTACCACAAGCAAAGAAGAACCGATTAGTGAAAGTAAATCAAGTACTTCTTCAAAAAAGGAACAGAAACTCAGAAAAAATCAATCGGACACAGAACTATCTGGTCCATACAAATTTTAGAATGAAACTGGTGTAAATTGCTGCGCAAATGTAGCAATGAATATTCTATTTCAATTGCCACCAATTGTTAACAACATTTACTTACACAGTACAGACCAATTGTGTTTGCAAATGTTAGTCCTTCATAGAAATGCAACAAACAATCCTGACAACACGTACAGTGTTCACGGAATAAGACAAGAATTGGATTACTGTGCTGGAATGGTGAGATTCCCTATAAACTCACAAGAAGATCCACAAGAATTTCTAATGTACTTACTACAATACTCGAAAACAAAAACATACCTATAAATGAAATCTTCTAGATTTCATACATGTGGAAACATACATGCACTCTCAGTAACAATGTGACACAGGAACAAATCCCTAATGAGCGATTTGTGTATGTATCCATACCTAATTGTGAATCCATTCCATTTCAGCAACTTGTACAAAATGCAAACCATGGCAGATTATGTACTGCAATTCAGATAATCGCTCCACCTTACTGATACAAACACATAGTAACTACATAATACTAATACGTCTACGTTAAAATGCAGATGGTACAAAAAACAACTGCAAGCTGACTGGATTCGCACACGGTCAAGTGTCACTTGGTAAGAAAACCTTAACATCAATAGGTATACCACGCAGGAGCCACAACCAATGCAGGTCACTACACTGCATATATTAAAAAGAAATGTGGATGGTTTCAATGTAATGATAGTAGCATTACTCTAAAGCAGAGATTACCAGCACATCTTACAAACGCGTGTTTAATCTTCTTAAAGCCAAAATTTAATAACTAATCTGTACTTCAACATTAACAAAAATTCAATTAAAAGACTATAAACAGTTAGAATACGCCAGCAGGTATCTAACTGCCCAAGATTGTATAACAACAACACAGACAAATGAATACCACTGATTTGTAACAAAAAATACACAGTTAGAATACGGCAACAGGTATCTAACTCTTTAAAAAAACTGCAATAAGCTAACATACAGAACATTAATCAGAAACAACAAGTGAACACTCAAAGGAAACAAAGAAATAGTTTGTAGCATAGCAAAGAAAGGGTTTTTTTAATCCAACGAGGATTTTTTTCCCCCAGACCCAATGATTTGAAAAACAAACACAGAAACTGAGCAAAATGCACAGTACACTGGTTTATAAACTAAATATGAGGCTAAAAAAAAGCTAAAATGTCTATTATACAATGTAATACGTCTTTATAAAATACAAACACTAACATGCTCTTTTCTTTTATCACAGAAATTGAAAAAGAATATTTCCTCCAAGTACTAAAGTCATGTAAGAAATATATTGAATCTCAACAAATTAAATAGTAAGTATAATTTCACACATTTCATACATAATCAAATCTATACGTCTGATCTATGGCAGTAATATGGTGCAGTGGCTGTAGGCAGGGCCTAGAGTCTTGGATGTATAACCTACGGCCTACACCCTGCGGCCATGCAACCAAGACTGTAGGTCCTACCCACAACCACCGCAGCATATCAAAACCACGGTGGCTTATAACTTCACTGCTTATAACTTTGGTCTTTGGTGCATGGCCTGCGGCCATGCACCTAAGACTCTAGGTAGTGCACACAACCACCGCACCACATCACACCCATGCTGATTTATAACTTCACTGCTTATAACTTCAGTCTAGGGTGCATGGCCTTTGGCCATGCACCCAAGACTCTAGGTCCTGCCCACAACCACCACAGCATATCACACCCATTCTGGCTTATAACTTCACTACGTATAAATTTGGACTTGGGTGCATGGCCTTTGGCCATGCACCCTAGTCTCTAGGCCCTCCCCACAACCACCTGATCGATATGCAATACTACGGGTGTATCTATTGCTGTGATATGCTGTGGCCAGGGCCTAGAGTCTTGGGAATATGGCCTATGGCCTATGGCCAAGCACCCAAGACTCTAGGCCATGGCCACAACCACCACAGCATATCACACCCATGGTGGCTTATAAATCATTAGCACACCCATAGAATGAAACATTTTAACTGCAGCATACACTCAATTTGCACCCAGGACTCTAGGCCCTGCCCACACCTACCAGATAGATATTCAATTGTATGAATGTGATATGCTGCAGTGGTTGTGGGCAGGGCCTAGAGTCTTGGGTGTATGGCCTATGGCCTTCGGCCATTCACCCAAGACTCTAGGCCCTCCCCACAACCACCTGATCGATGTTCAATTCTACAGGTGTATCTATTGCTGTGATATGCTGCAGTGGTTGTGGCCAGGGTCTAGAGTCTTGGATGTATGGCCATAGATATTCAAATCTATGTGTGTGCAGTATATAAAACCCATGGTGGCTTATAACTCCTGTGCTTATAACTTTGTTTTTGGGTGCATGGCCTTTGGCCATGCAACCAAGCCTCTAGGCCCTCCCCGCAACCACCTGATCGATATGCGATACTACTGGTGTATCTATTGTTGTGATATGCTGTGGTGGTTGTAGCCAGGGCCTAGAGTCTTGGGAGTATGGCCTACGGCCTACGGCCATGCACCCAAGACTCTAGGCCCTGGCCACAACCACCGCAGCATATCACACCCATGGTGGCTTATAATTCATTAGCACACCCATAGAATGAAACATTTTAACTGCAGCATATACTCAATTTACACACAGGACTCTAGGCCCTGCCCACACCTACCAGATAGATATTCGATTGTATGGGTGTGATGTATGAATGTGATATGCTGCAGTGGTTGTGGGCAGGGCCTAAAGTCTTGGGTGTATGGCCTACAGCCTGCAGCCATGCACCCAAAACTCTACGTCCTGCCCACAACCACCGCACTATATAAAACCCATGGTGCCTTGTAACTGCAGTGCTTATAACTTTGTTCTTGGGTGCATGGCCAGAGGCCATGCACCCAAGACTCTAGGTCCTGCCCACAACCACCACAGCATATCACAACCATTGTGGCTTATAACTTCTCTACGTATAAATTTGGTCTTGCGTGCATGGCCTTTGGCCTACGGCCATGCACCCAAGACTCTAGGCCCTGGCCACAACCACCGCAGCATATCACACCCATGGTGGCTTATAATTCATTAGCACACCCATATAATGAAACATTTTAACTGCAGCATATACTCAATTTGCAGATTTGCAACCATGCACATTCAGTATATTTGCTGCAAGACTCTAGGCCCTCCCCACAACCACCTGATCGATATGCAATACTATGGGTGTATCTATGGCTGTGATATGCTGTGGTGGTTGTGGCCAGGGCCTAGAGTCTTGGGAGTATGGCCTACGGCCATGCACCCAAGACTCTAGGCCCTGGCCACAACCACTGCAGCATATCACACCCATGGCGGCTTATAAGTCAGTACCACACCCATAGAAACAAAAATGTTAACTACGGTATGTACTCAATTGTAATATGCGCTAACACCACGCGTGTCCTGAGAACAGTTTCAAGTTGCCTGCGCACAGCACTGACGGAAGTACTATCCTTATGAGACCCCTCATTTCAGTAATTAGAAACATCCCGGACACGGCGGGCATGGCGAATACATCATTAGCACCTGCCGCCTAAACAAATACAGTATTTCACCCATCTCTTACTCTCTGAACCTCCCCAAGCACTCTGACACACCAAAACACTTTCCGAAACAGCATTTCATCTCTGGTCGCCGCCGCGCTGTCGGCGGATCCAAGATGTTGGGCGCATCCAAACAATCTGACACACATCACGCCTCACTCCAGCCAATCAGAGGACACGTCGCGTGTCCGCGGTCATGACGCGAGCCCCTTAACCAATCGGTATCTTGTCTGCGGAGCGAACAGGGAAGTGTGACCGCGGAGTGGACATAGATATCACTAATTTTTTGAGACATACTTTTTGGTCATTTTAAAGAAAACTACTGGATGGATTGGCACCAAATTTACAAAAGAACGCTTTCGGGACCAAGGTCCTCCTCCTGCGCAAATTTGGTTAAAATCCGTCCAGCGGTTTGGACTGTAGGCGTGTGCAAAGTATTTCCCCCATTCACTCTATGGGAAAAAAAGATGTTTTGGGACCCCCCCCTATAACTTTTCCCCCCCTGGACCAAACATCACCAAAATTCAGAGTAGCCCATATACTTTTTTTGCAAAGTTTGGCGAGGATTCTTCCAGGGGGAGCAAAGTTATAAGCCGCCCAAAAAGTGCTCTTCCTATGGAAACAGCAACTTAACCATAACTACACAGCCACTACTGTGGCTGTGTAATAGATACATACACATTGCCTGAATAAGAACTGCACACAACTAGAAAGACTTAAATAAGTCCAGTTTAAAGTTAACAATCAACTAGTGCCTACATGCTATAATCTAAGGAATAATTCCATTATAAATAGATTAGAGGCAGTTGCAAAACCGTGAATGACTTCATCTGTTATTTTACTTTTACCCATATGTAACTAAATATGTGAGGAATGAAACTACACATTTTATCTTTCCTTAAATGCACTAAGCACTTTATATACATTTTATAAAACAAACTTGGTAGTTCCTCTGCTACATTTATATATTCCAGTAAATACAGGAAATATAAGGAATACTGTGTGAATACGAAACGCACACATAAGGTGATTTGAATCAATGGTGAAATGTATATAAAACCTATTACAAAATGGCTGAATGCGTTCGCCAAAGGAAGCTATAGAACCTATTGAGGGTAAAAAGTGAAAACGGACAAACCAAACTCACAATACCATAGAGTGTTGCATGCGTATATATTTAATGGCGGTTTTTAACTGTTGTTCATTTGTACGTGATCAAGCAACAGGAGTGCTGCGAAACGCGTTGTACCGTGGCTAATCTATCTTGTGGATGCCTAATAAAACTGGATATTTGAAATACACCCGGCGTTGTATGATGGGCTGATTTATGAAAACTGGCGTAAGGCCGCAATTTGGAGAGTGGTGTCCCATTGTTGATGAAGTGGAATTACTTCTTCTTTTTGTTGAAATATATATATATATATATATATATATATATATATATATATATATATATATATATATTACATGGACGCGGTAGCGTTCATGTAGTTATGGTTAAGTTGGTGTTTCCATAGGAAGAACATTTTTTGGGTGGCTTATAACTTCGCTCCCTCTGGACGAATCCTCACCAAACTTTGCAAAAAAAGTATATGGCCCACTCTGAATTTGGAGAGGTTTGGTCCAGGGGGGGCAAAGTTATATGGGGGGTCCCAAAACTTTTGTTTTTTCCCATAGACATAATGCGAAAAACTTTGCGCACGCCTACAGCCCAAACTGCTGGACGGATTTACACAAAATTTGCGGCAGGAGCGGGGGCTTGGTCCCGAAAGTGTGCTTTTGCAAATTTGGTGTAAATCCGTCCAGTAGTTTTTTTTTAAAATGACCAAAATGTAAGGCAAAAAAATTAGTGATATCTCCGCGGACTGACTTCCCGGTTCGCTCCGCGGACAGTGCCCTGATTGGCTGAGCGGCTTGCGTGATGTCCGCAGACATGTGACGTGTTCACTGATTGGACGGCGTGGTGCGTGAAGCGCGTCAGATTTTCTGTGGTGCCCGCCATCTTGCATTCGCCGATGACCGCGGACAGCGCGGTGAAACTTGGATTAAAAATTGTATTTAGTGGAGTGTGTTGGTGTGTAAGAGTGTTTGGGGAGGGTGGGGGAGTATGAGATAGGTTCAATGTTCTGTTTTTTTTAATGTGCTAGACACTTTTGTTGTGTTCGATTTGTCTGCGGACAACACAGCTGTTCTGAAATTTTCTATATAAACTAAATGATGGGGTGTTCTGAGGACAGAGTATGTGTCCGTTTTGTTCGCAAGCAAGCTAAAATTGTGCTAAGAACACTCAAGGTGTCCTTAAATGTTCGTACATAAACAAAATGGGGGTGTTCTGAGGACGCTGTCCGTATTGTACTCTGGCAAGTTGAATGTGTTCTAAGAACACTCGCAGTGTCCTGAAATGCTCTGATTACTTACCGGTAATCTTCATTACTCCTAGTTCTACTCTTCCTCATCACAGTACTGACGACCCTCCTCACCCTCCCTGCGGGGAAGGTCCCATGCTTCGGCTTGGTAATATGAAACTGAGTGATGTGGATGTGGGGGAGGAGTTATAGGAATTTAAAGAAATAGAAGAATGTCCTGTGTCGGAGGCAGGGGCCTCATGAAGTAAGTACTGGGACGAGGAAGAGTGGACGTGGAGGTAATGTTTGCAATTAAACAAAATGGGGGTGTTCTGAGAACGTTGTTCGCATTGTTCGTTGTCAGGCTGAAAGTGTTCTAAGAACCCTCCTTATGTCCATTGACATTACAATTTCCTATGGGCCTTACCCGACTTTTTGTCCACTAAACAAACGATAAATCAGGTTGCTGTGCGCCGACATTATGTGATAATCCTATCACTTGCCCCATCGACCTGGCTGACCTGCTTTTGTGACACTAAATCATATCTCCCGCCCCTAAGCCTGACATTATCAAAGCATTAATATTCCCCGTCTCTCTCCGTGACGTTACAGGGTGCGTAGCCAAACGCGCCGAGTCGTCTCCAGTCCTACACGACTTTACACATAACCCAGAAAACAACACAGATCATCTCACAACACAGCGCGCCACAATTCGGAATATGAAACTGTGATTTAAAAGCAAACAGCAAGATTGTACATTTCGTAAAGTACTTTTATTTGACATCAAATGTTTAGAGAATATTCAGCGATTTGCATCTGTCTTTGCTGTCGATCCGCAAAAGTTCATCTTGAGTCACGCGCTGTTCCTTTGCGGTACACAGGGTTTTGGTTTATGATAAAAGAAGCACTATGGTCGCACTGATAATCGGAACGCTGTTCCAACAACGAGGCATTAGACCACCATAATGGTTGGTATGTTGCTTCTAGCCGCTAGTACCGCGTAAGGGTACCGCGTAAGGGCATATTGGTCCTTGGCGATTATCCCATAAAATGGTGAGGGTCATGAAGTTGTTTAGAAGTAGCTCCACCTGGCAGTTAAAAAATCCGTCGGCCGGGGTCTGAAAATCGTGGCATTGACAGTAGGGAAGGATGTACCTGTTTTAAAAACATAAATTAACCTCACGAGCCGATCTTCATTAAAAATATTCATTTTATTTATTAGGGCGTGAAACTATTTGCTAGCGAGGATAGTGCAACGGAGTATGTTAACTTATTCCCACTAACCCACCCTCTCTCCTCTGCCTTTTTCAGAGCCGTCTGAGCGCCACGGGGACCAATTTGGCAGTGATAGTGCGCGGTACAAAACAATATGCCACATTGAACGAACAAGTATAACTTAACCGGGCTTTAACGCCACGCTATTGTTACTATATTCCGCTATAAAATAATCTAAAGGGTTACTTACATTATATTGACATTTTCCATTGTCTACGCGTAATGCAGTCCCTAAATACGACTCTGTCTGTGCCAACGATCTTTCTCATAGTGATATAATATATAAAAGCGGTTTAGTTTCAGAAATGTCATCCTTATTGTCTCTTACGTGTTTGCACCCCTCCTTCAAAAGAAGTCTTTTGGCACGATCCCTGTCTGTCAAGGTCAAAAAACAATAGAACCTTATATTGCGAGTCGTGGGCCACTCCGGCCCGCGAGCAAAAAATGGAAGCAGTTGACCTTCACTGTGAACAAGCATAAATTCTTACGTTGCAACATTCTGTGTAAAGCCATCCCTGAGAAATTGCTTTTAACAATCCATCTTTGTATATTGTCTGCGTGCTAATGAAAAAACTTTGTTAAGGGGACGTTATGGTTAAGTTGCACAACTAAAAACCTATGAAATTCAGTGAAAAAACTTTGTTAAAGGGACGTTATGGTTCCAAGTAAAACCGAAAAAACCCTGAAATTCGCCAGTTATGGTAAGCTAAGCAACCATAACTCGCGCCACCACCGTGCACTGCTAAGCCTAACACCCAGGACATCAAAGATGACATCACAAATGTCATTGATGACATCACTGATGGCATCACATGTGCATTTACCTTTCATGAAAAGTCTGTACAAGGGATTCTTAGTGTAATGTTAATAAAAAAAAGTGTTAAAGATTATTTGAATAAATATCAAGTGCTAATCAGTGCATTAAGCTATGCATTGATATAAATAGCATTCTATTATTAATCTTGCTATGTTGGATAGTGAAATGATAACTGCTTTCTTATCACAAAGCAGCACACATACAAAGTAATACTTAAGAAATGTAACACATATATGTAACACACTAACCATTAATTTAAATACAATAGGTTCTAAAATGGAATATACCAAAAGAAGATAAAGTGGCTTCCAACATAATTACCACTCCACAACTAAGAGCAAGACCAGACGTACAGACTACTCATCACATACTTTCCTGAAATAGTAAGTGCAATTCATTTTACTCATATATTTATAAACTTTCTGTATTAGATAAAAAAATATATATTACTTTTTTGTTTTCTCACAGAAATGTGTAGTACTCTGGAGCGGCTAGAGGAGCATTTCCCATGATAGGAAATGTCAGAAGATAGTGCACCTAATGGTACACACTTTACTATATAAACCAATCAATAAATATTATTTTGTATACATTTAACATATATATTTCTTTTTTTACAGACCATACAAAAATTGCAACTACCACAGAAAAAGAAGCGGTGGATAACACTCTGGAACACATTAACCAAAAAATGGACCAACTTATGACAAATTTTACCGATTTAAAGAACTTTGTGGAAGATCACCTAAAACTACCAACAACATACCATTGTCCCACCTGTACTTGTCCCCCCTCACCATATCCCACTCATTTAACCCCAAACCCTCTCCATGGACCAAAACATTTTGATGACATTTCCATCCCTGCTTCACCTGATCCCAATTATGTTGAAATCCCTAATTCTCCTGTTTTTGTTTCCGTTTCTGCCCCACCTTCTCAGACATAAATTGTTTATATATGTCAAATAAAGTTACTTTTTTTATATTGTGTTGTAATTACTTTCAATTCTTTGTGTTAAAACCAATTTAGTGTCCACGGACAGCGCGGTTGTTCGGAAATGTTCGGAAATAAACGAAAATGTAAGTGTCCTGAGGACACTATATCTGTCCGTAATGTTCTCATGCAAGTTGAAACTCTTCTAAGAACACTCGTAGTGTCCTGAAATGTTTGTAAATAAACGAAAATGGAGGTGTCCTTAAGAACACAATGCCTGTTCGTAGTGTTCGCTAGCAAGTTGAAACTGTTCTAAGAACACTCGTGGTGTCCTGAATTGTTCGTAAATAAACGAAAATGGAGGTGTGCTTGGGACGCTATGCCTGTCCGTATTGTTCGCAAGTAAGTTAAACTGTACTAAGAACAAACGGCTGTCCGTAACTGTTTGTTTTACGTGTGACACACTTTTAATTAGTTCAGGACCCGAACACTGTCCGTAGAACATCAACACGCATGTGCAAAACAATGTCCGTACATTGGGTGTCCTGCGCACGGCCGCTTCCTTAGCGAACATGCTCATGAAGCAATCATGTGACTGCGCCCACGCTGATCGCGTGTTCTGAATGCGGACACTGTTCGTGTCCCCGAACAGTTTAAAAGTACATTTCCAAGTAATCCACAATATTTCTCATTAAAAACTCACCATACCTCAAATCCCACATACTAATCCTAAATTTCCACATAGTTTTTGTGACTTTTTGAAACTTTTTTGGTGTTCGATCTGTCTTGCGGACGGCGCGCATGTCCGCAAACAGCGTACAAGCACCCCTATAAAAGACCACGCCATAGAGCTCATTCTCATTGTTTTCTGGCTATTCCACAGAGCACACTTCATTTTGCTGCATACTTTGCACATTTTGAGATTTCCATCTCCAAGCCGATGACATCCAAGGCTCCACTATTGCCACCTGGTGCTACATCTGCCTCAGCACCACCCCCACCCCCTTCACCACCACCATCTCCCCAAGGGCCTGAAGAGGGGAACAGGAGTGAGGATACAGAGGAGGAAGAAGAGGATGACGAGAATGAGGTAGAGGAAATCCCTACTACCCGCCCTCGGTGTGATTCTTGGGTGTGGCGGTTGTTTACCGTTCATGGGAATGGTCCTAAGGCTCGTGCGAACCGTGTCACCTGCAATGAGTGCAAAATGGTACTGAGTCGCGGGAGGCATGGGTCGTATAGCTTTGGGACCACGACCATGAAGCGACACCTGAACTCATTCCACACTGGGGCCATTCGCAAGGTTGTACCTTGCGAAGAGCGTAGTAGGTTGATTGCCTCTACTTCATCCTCCATTTCTGATCCCGTCACCACAAGGAACACCTCTGTGGGACAGCGTCTTCCTCAAGCTGCCTCACAGGCCATACAGAATTCTGTTGACCCTTACCTTTCGAGGGTCACAGTTGTATGTATGTACTGTGACACAGTACTCTGCAGGGGGAGCGACTTCGGAGTGCTTTTGAGACTATCGTTTCAGAGCACGAGACGACCTGCTCACTACCCAAATAAAACCCACTCTACATCTTCCTCTCTCAGCTCACCCTTTCTTATCCCTTTGGTTGGTGTCCCCCCCTTTACCCTCCTCTCCTAGTGTGTCGTGTATAAAAAACCAAAAACAATACAAAATAACAAAAATGAAATAAAATAAGGCTCTTTTCAGAGCCGCCTTTCACAGTTAAAAAATAAAAGTGAAGATAAATAAAGCAGGGCCCTTTCTATTTCTTGAAAGTCCGCGGACAGTTCGCGAACATAAAAAGAAATTGGGGTGCTACCCTATTGTAACCATTGCATTTTTCTCTGGAAGGAAGTGGTGGCTCTGAAAAGAGCCTTTGGGAGGTGTTTGTATGTCAAACATTATAAATACTTAGCACCTACTTCAAAATGGATGCTGTATTTCTAAAAAATGTCGCAATGCATTTTGTACATTTCTCAGAAAAATCTGATTGCCAGCATAAGTAAGATGGACTCCATCTCTGCGAAAAATGTATGTACTATGAAACATAATATTTTCATTGTGAAAAGAGGGCATGGCAAAATCTCTTAGGAAGGCACACACAGCCTTATTGACATTAATTACGTCTTGTTTTCTCCATTTGTGGACCACATGAGAAAGAACAAAGCCACATTTGTCTCTGTGCAATCCGTGAAAAAATTACTTTGGAGTTTGGAAACATGTCCATGATCTTCTGAAGTCCTTCTTTCATTGCAAATTGCAAAGAAATTCCAGACACATGTCCTGAACTGTTCCCTCCACAATGAATTACAATTTTGTCCGGATGTTCCCCTATCTTCAAAGTTGCACAGAGAGGTAGCAAGTCCAACCACTTAATTCCACTCACTCCATGCCAGTTCACTTCCACATGTGGGAATCCAAGATCTATAGATACTCCAAAGCTTTCTGCATGCACCTTCAACCAATGTATCCACGAGTCTCCCAAAATCCACACAATCTGGTTTTTGAAACACTCAGCCATAGCTATCTGTTCGTTTCTCAGCAAAAAGAATATCTGAGAACTCCTCTCCTAGCACAACACACTCACTAAACTTTACTGACCAATCCCTTGCTTCATTCAATCTCATTTGCATGCCTCCCCACCCCAAATACCCCAGATGTAATACGCGGTGTCCTAGAACTACCGCCATGTCCGCGAACATATCGTAACATGGACAGCCCTTCTACCATTTCACTTCACTCGCTTTGCCATTCCCTCATTGGATGTAGCTAAGAAATCACATGACCATCCACCAATCAAATCCAAGACCTCTACATGTAACTGCATCATCATAGATCAGCACTGCAAATGTACGGTGAATCTCTCAGAGTACAAGACTCATACCATTGGCAAGCACGATCTACAAGAAATACTATACAAGTCTCCAAGATTTCTACTTGCAGCTTCGTCCATATCCATATGCATGAACACAAACTACAGGTATGCATATTTTCTATACAGTACATGAACACATTTTCTAACCGGCTTTTACCTTGTATAATCTGTAAAATGAATCTACGATCATTTTTTCATTGTCGTAAATGAACTGTGAGTTACAAACCTTTATACCGTTTAATTTCTTCCTACACACACACACACGCAAATAATGTTAAACAAACATTTTTGAAATAAAATATATAGACTACGTATAATCATACAAAATTACATGCACACTCTATGATCAAATCTCAAAGAATAATATTTGTACTAACACATAATTGGTTTGAATTTTTTTAGTTTATATAATTACTTACATTTATATAGGACAAGCAGGCTATGACATTGACTCACTATTACGTGGAAAAGCTTAGTTACAGGAATAATGGTATACAGTGGTACATTATGAATTTCACAAGCCATAGTAAAGATATTTTCTTTCCTACAGTTAGTCATAAGATAGTTTTAATGGTTTTGAGGAAGTCGCTGAGCATTTCAATTTAAAAAATCTATGTCTAAATTTAAAAAAGTGCTATATACAAACCAAATTACTAATTTCATTCTTTTACAATTGAAGTGAAGACAATTCTCCTGAAAAGAAGCAGCCGAATTTGAATTACAAAGAACAACTAAGAAACAAACTGCTCATTTTAGAAAAAAAGTAAGTAGATTGTTACCGTAATATTTGAATTATTACTCAAACACACTGTAAGGTTAATTCATGTTATTTCGGTGCCTAAAAATAGAGATTCTGCACCATTCTGACCAAAAATCCCCACATCTTAAACATTGATTTACTGGCAGAATGACCCACAAATTCCTTTTTTTCGCCACACAAATTACCCAACTCAGCCGCTAGAATTTAGATGTTGTAGAAGAAACAACTGTTTTAATTGTATAGCTTTAGATATACTATTTATACTTCTCCACACCACTGGCTTACTTTTTTCTGTCATCTGAACCCCAGTTTCGTAACACATTAATTCAAGAATACCCATCCCTAATAGTTGTACTTCCCAATGCACAATCACAGACCATTACATAATCTCTATCATCTAACTCATGCACACAACACACATGCATTGCAGAACACCCCAACCCATACCTTCTGTATTTTTTTTAACAGACCCTAAAGAATGCCTACCAAAAAGCAACTCCGTAGAAAGGAACGCAGAAGTAGAGCAAATGAAAAGAAAAGTCTCCAACATAAACATCCATCTATAGCAGAATGTGTAAAAGAAGTTGAAACACAACAGCTAATACAGTCATGTAGTGAAACAGAAGAAGTTTCTAGTACAACAACTTTGCCTCCTCTATCAAAAAGTAAAACAACTCAAAAAACAATTAACAGAATATCAACTATCACTACAAATAAAACTTCTTCTACAAATCCTGATATAGTACAAAGTAAGCATACCAAGAAAAGTATTTTAGTCAAAATGTTCCGTCACAAAGTCCTTCAAAATCTTATAAAAACAGGAGAGAAACCACGTTCAACACTTCAAACCTATCGTAGGAAAGTAATCTTAGAAGCGTTGATAGACAGTGCAATTCTTCTCAAAAGAAAGTTATTTATTTTAGTGTTAAACAGAATGAAACCACTAACAAAACTAATAACTAAATTACAAAAAAGACTTCTCAATAAACAAAATGTCAACAGAAATAACTTCTTAAATATCTGTGGAGGTGAATGGAGTCACACTACAAGCACAGAACCATACTTTAATGAAGAAGCGTACAAACAAAAGCAAACAAATACAATGCCATACATTGCAGTGGTTGAGGTTATGAAAAAGTTAACAATACCATAATGGAACAAGAAGTACTCCTTACGAAAATATGCCCTGAAAACTTAGATTTACCCCTCCATTCAACTGAATCAGAACATCTAGTGTAAAAATGGCCATGCACGTCAATGTGTAACATTCCCAAAAAACTGTTAAAGTCTTTAAGCCAATTCCTCAATCAATATGTGAAAAGCAAAGACAAAATCAAAATTAAACTACTGCAAAATATGGATGCTTGTCCAGTACGCACGTACACAGGACTACAAGGACATTCATTGGCCTGCATTACAGGACCTAGTTGCAAAACAACCTTCCATGATATCAAAAGGATATCAACACATCATGCAAGTATAAGAAATCTAGTTTATAAACTGTACTATGCTAAAAGTCCTGCTTTAGCACTAGCAAATTTAAATAACATTCTTCTACATGGTACAGCAAAAGACCTATTAGAAGAAATTGACTATATCCAGACAAAATATTTTGGAAGTGAAACCCACTTACAAGATGAATTAGCTGTAAACCAACTTCGTAACAATTCTGCACATGGCAACCTTTCACTACACACATACAAAAAAGAAATACTAAAATTTGAAAGTACTTCAGCTGAAGTACCAAACCACGTGTGTGTATGTTGCCGCTGAACTTATTATAAAAGTAAAGCAAAAAATGTAGACCTATCATACAAAATAGAAGACAATGAAGATTCTAAATGGTTTGAATTAGCTCTCTACTTTATAGCAGAAAACAAATACAAAATAACTGACCCCATAATACTTTGCAGTTACTGCACTATAAAACTTGACAACAACCAAACTCCTTCACTTGCTATCACAAATCATTTGGAATTATATCCACTACAAAAACCCCTTCAACAACTTAATTTATATGAGAGCATCATAATTCAAACAGTGCACCCATTTCAAGCAATAATACGCCTTCAACCAAAAACTGCAAAATTACTTCCCTCTGAATTAGTGAAAGGTATTCGGGGAAAAGTAGTGTATTTACCATTAGATCTAAAAGAAAATGTGCACACTCTAGGAGTGCAACATCCAATGCAACAATCTTTAATTATCTTGGTAAATGTAGTACCTACAAAAGACAAAAGAATTTGGCAACAACTGGTAGATTTACATAAAGTTAGAGAAGCCCTGCAATATCTTAAAGAGAATAATGAATATAACGAAGAAATTAATATTGAAAAGAACTTGAAAGATACAACTGAAACAATTCAAGAGACACAAGAATCTGGTCAATTTGAGCTCCTAGATCCTGCTACAATATCAAACACTTTAGACCATTATACAATTCATCCATTGCACTCTAATGACACCATAGAAGATGCACTGGAAACGTACCAAATGCGTCAAACAAAAGGATCACCAATCAGCATATGGGAAAAAAGTATAGAAGCACGTGCTATTCCTCTACTCTTTCCTACTGGAAAAGGAGGAAGATACGATGATAGACCTATTCAAATATCAGCATTAGAATATCGCTCATTACGAATGTATTCTGAAGATCCCAGATTTCGACAAAATGTGGAATACATATTCCACCTACTCTTTGAAAGTGAGCTAGCAACTTTATGTTACGGAGTTGCACACATATTAAAATCAGGATCACACTTTCAAAATATGACAGCTACACAATTATTGCAAAAAGTTCAACAAAAAGATGAGTTATTACATTCAAATCTTACAAATCTATTAGCAAATATGCGTGGTACTAAAGAGTACTGGTTTCGATGTCATGGAGATGTACGTTGTATGATCAGAAACCTTGGCCCACCCACTTGGTTTGTTACATTAAGTTGTGCAGAATATGCATGGGAAGATTTACATGCTTTCCTACGCATATCAAATGAAACAAAACAAACATAGATATACTGACACCTGTAGAACTTTGTTCTCAGGATCCTGTTAATGTGTCAAGATATTTTCACCATTGCTTCATTGCTATGCTACATTTTATTTGTAATAAAACTGTTCCTCCCCTTGGAGAAGTGCAACACTTCTTTTGGAGAAAAAAATACCAAGCCAGAGGAGCACCACATGTCCACATGCTTTTATCGATTAAAGATGCTCATAAATTTGGTCAAGACAGTGATGCCACTGTTTTACAGTTTATTGAAAAATATGTCACTTGTGAAATTCCATCAGAATCCACAAATAGTGATCTTCATGCAAAAATGTTACAATTCCAAACACACAAATGTGGCAAATATTGTCGTCGCAAATACAAAAACAAAGGGAAATACTACACCAAATGCCGATTTGGTTTCCCTAGACCAGTTACAAATACAAGTCAAGTGAACAACCTCATGTCTTCATTTAGACATAGTGTTAAAGGTAAGTCACCTAAAAATACATATTGCATAAAAAGAAAAGAAGAAGAAAAATATATCAATGATTACAATGCAATCATTGCCCACTTATAGAATGCAAACATAGATGTGCAGTACATTGCAGACAATTCTACTGCACGATATGTCACAGCATACTTAAACAAATCAGAAAAGACAGAGCTCCAAGACCTCTGGAATGACCTGTCATCAGATAAAACAGTGTCTCAGAAATTATACAGCTTGGGCATAAAAATGCTCCCCCATAGAGAATGTGGATCCTATGAAGCAGCTGATCGATTAACTGGTACTGAAAATATAGTTTGGCTAAGTCTTGGTCCAGCTAAATCTAGAAAAAGAGTTCTAAAATCATACAAAGCTATAGAAACAATAGCCAAACATGATCCCAACAGCCAAGACATTTAAAAAACAATGTATTAGACACATACTACCCAAACAGGAGTACCACTTTGGAAACCATGTCTCTATACCACATAGCCCAAAACTACACATACAAAAATAATATAAAACCTGATGAACAAAACCGTAAATATAAAGTGACAAACTGTGAAGGCAGCTTAGTAAAACTCACCAAACCAAATTTAATTAATCATGTCAAATTGTCATTAAAGACTCCTCAACATAAAGAAGTATATTACATGTCCCTGCTACAACTCTTTAAACTAGGGAGAAAAGAAGAAGAAATACTAGATAACTATGACTCATATGAAGACGCTTTCAAAGCAAATGAAAGCAGTATAACTGATGTAAACTTTGCACAGTGCAAAACAATGTTGCACAATGAACAGCAATACGAAGAATAACTCCAGGCCCAACTGGATAAGGACACTCCTGACAGTAGTCAACCTTCTGTCACAGGAAGCCAAGAACCACTGGGAGAGCCACTAATAACAAATGAGGCTGAATTAGCTATGATAGAAGTAGAAAACACCATGTGTCAGTATGAAGATAAAGAAGACTTAACTATCCTACAATCAAAGCTAAACAATGAGCAACGTAGCATTTTTCAAGAAGTA
This sequence comes from Ambystoma mexicanum, assembly GCF_040938575.1. NCBI lineage: Eukaryota > Metazoa > Chordata > Amphibia > Caudata > Ambystomatidae > Ambystoma > Ambystoma mexicanum. The sequence goes on along the minus strand of NC_090923.1, from coordinate 771,333,212 downwards.
ACAAAAGAAATTGCACATGGTGTACAACATGAAAACAAAGAATGCACCTGCCAAAATTACAAACCTATACTATTGTATGTCAGTGGTGAAGCTGGTTCTGGCAAAACATTCCTAATCAAAATCATCAGTAAGTTCCTTCAACAATTGACAAACAACAAACTGTCAGCTGTTGTCACTGTCCCCACAGGTTTAGCTGCCTACAACATAGGTGGTGTCACTTTACACCGATTACTACTCCTGCCAGTAGAACACCAAAACAAATTAGATTATTGCAAACTTTCTGCAGAAGCTGCAATGGAACTACGCAGAGTATTGAAACAAATGAAAATGCTACTAATAGATGAAGTGAGCATGATGTCCAACCTAATGTTGGCTATGATTTACCTCAGATTACAATAAGTACTCAAAAGAAACTATGAAGAGCTCTTTGCAGGAAAACACATTATTGTTTCAGAGCTCTTCTTCAATTGACACCAGTAAAAGGTGAGCCTATTTTTAAAACATTAGGACACAAACTCTGCCGTAAAAATGTTGGCAGCATTGGAAATGTCAACCTTTGGCAACATTTCCAATACAGAGAATTAACAGAAAACATGCGCCAATCTGCAGATCTCACTTATGCCAACAACTTTAAAAAGTTTGAGAGTTGGTATACTTTCTAAAGAAACAGAAGCAATATTGAAAACCCGGCACATTCATGCACTTTATGGTGATAAAGTATGTGCTACAGATGTTATGGAACAATTAGCCCACAAAAATGTCAATTGTACGGCCGTAATGCCAACACTTGCAAGCTGTTTCAAATTCAATGAAATAATGTTAAGTAAAGAAATGCAACCAATAATGGAATTTAGCGCCGCAGACAAACTAGATGTACATGGAATTATACTACCCATGTGTGACCAAGCCACAACAAGACTAAATAGTTTAGAAAAATCATTCTAAAACACAGCAGGCTTGGAAAAGATATTAAAATTATCCTTAAATTGCAGAGTAATGCTTAAACATAACCTTGACATGGACCAAGGACTAGTTAATGGAGCACTGGGTACAGTTGTTGGCTTTCAAACATACCCACGTGACAACAAAATTCAGTTTGTCAATGTTCTCTTTGACAAAATTTCAGAAGTAAAAAGAATAGGACGCTCAACAGCTCTATTCCTTCTCTTCAAAGACATGTATGTACGCAGAGAACAATTTTCTCTAACTCTTGCATACGCAATCACCATTCATAAATCACAAGGTCTTACCCTAGACAAAGCAATGATAGATATTGGTAACACAGTCTTTAAAGAAGGCATGAGCTACGTAGCACTATCACGCTTAAAATAAACGCTGATATTCCTTGCATTTTAGAATACAATAGACTTCGCTCACTATACACCCCCATCTAAACACATATTCTGTTCCACAAAAAGTAAAACGTTATAAAAGAAAAATAAATCAAACAGAAATGCAACAGGATGTCACTGCAAATCCTCCAAAGAGAGTAAAAGAAAGTAATACTTCATCAAGTAGCACAAGCAAAAAAGAATCAATTAGGGAAAGTAAACCAGGTACTTCTTCAAAGAAGGAAGACAAACTCCAAAAAAAGCAGTCAGATACAGAACTACCTGGTCCATTTGAACTCTCAAATATAGTTGGTGTAAGTTGCTACGCAAATGTAGCAATGAATATTCTATTTCAATTACCACCAATTGTTGACAACATTTACTTACACAGTACAGACCCATTGTGTATGCAAATGTTAGTACTTCACAGAAATGCAGCAAACAATCCTGACAACACGTATAGTGTTTATGGAATAAGACAACAATTGGACTACTGTGCAGTAATGTTGAAATTCACTATAAACTCACAGGAAGATCCACAAGAATTTCTAATCTACAAGTACTGGAAAACAAAAACATACCTATAAATGAAATCTTACAGATTTCATACATGTGGAAACATACATGCACTCTCTGCAACAATGTGACACAAGAACAAATCCCCAATGAGCGCTTTGTGTATATATCAATACCTACTTGTGAATCTGTTCCATTTCAGCAACTTGTACAAAATGCAAACCATGGTAGATTATGTTCTGCCTGCATAGTAAATACGTAACACTAATGATTCTGCGTTACAATGCAGATGGTACCAAAAACAACTGCAAGCTGACTGGATTCACACATGGTCAAATATCACTTGGTAAGAAAACCTTCACAACAATAGGTATAATCTACCACGCAGGAACCACAACCAATTCAGGGCACTACACTGCATATATAAAAAAGAAATGTGGATGGTTTGAATGTAATGACAGTACCATTACTCTAAAGCAGAGATTACCAGCAAATCTTACAAACGCTTATTTAATGTTCTTAAAACCAAAATGTCATAACTAAACTGTACTTAAACCTTAAGTACACTTGTAGTAAAAAAAATATAAACTGTCACAATATTCCAAAAGCTATCTAACTGCCCAAAGATTCTACAACAACTAATCAGATAAATTAATACCACTCAAATAGAGCAACAAATAGACATTTAAAATATGCCAATTGGTATCTAACTGTGCCAAAATTTAGAAATATCCAAATAGATAAATCAATACCACGAAATTATATAAAAAAATAAACAGTTAGAATACGCCTACTGGTATCTACCTGCTCCAAAATTTTACAATATCCAAACAAATACCTAATATCTTACTGCTCCCAAAAACTGGAACAATCCAATGTATCAAGCATTAGCCAGAAACCACAAGTAAACACTGAAAACAAACAAACAAATAAACTGTAGCATAACAGAAAAAGGTATTTTTTTAATCCAACATGGATTTTTTTTCTCCCACAGACCCAATGATTTTAGCAACAAACACAGAAACTGAGCAAATTGCACAGTACTCTGGTTTATAATATACTAAATATGAGGGTAAATAAAAAGAAGAAAATGTTGATTGTACAATGTAATAAGTCATTATAAAATACTAATACTAACATGCTATTTTCTTTTATCACAGAAATGAAGAAGAAAAACATGGACTCCCGTCACTAAACCAAATAGTAAGTATATCATGATAAATACAATCATCGCAGCATATCACACCCATACTGGCTTATAACATTGTTCCTCATAAATTTGTTTTTGACCCAAAGTTATAAGCCACTATTAGTGTGATATGCTGCGGTGCTTGTGGCCAGGGCATAGACTCTTGGGTGCATGGCATATGAGTGTGATATGCTGTGGTGGTTGTGGCCAGGGCATAGAACCCAATATTGTGTACCCTGGCCACAACCACCGCAGCATATCACACCCATAGATTCAAGCTGTCAACTATTTTAATGTCCGCGGACACAAGGAAGTTCCTAGAACACATTCAACTAGCCAGAGGACGATACGGACAGCGTCCTCAGGACACCCCATTTTCTTCATGTAAGAACATTTCAGTACACCGCGAGTGTTCTTAAAACACTTTCAGCTTGACAACGAACAATACAGACAACGTCTTCAGGACACCCCCTGCGAACATTCCACGACCCCACAAGTGTTCCTAGAACACTTTCAACTTGACACCGAATCCATTCTGTTTATTTACGAACATTTCAGAACAACCGTGTTGTCCGCAGCCAAATCGAACACAACAAAAGCGTCTAGCACATAAATAAAATACAACATTGAACCTATCTCATACTTCCCCACCCTCCCCAAACACTCTTACACACCAACACACTCCACTAAATACAATTTTTAAACCAATTTTCACCTCGCTGTCCGCGGTCGTCTGCGAATGCAAGTTACGAACATTTCAGAACAGCCGTGTTGTCCGCAGACAAATCGAACACAACAAAAGCGTCTAGCACATAAAAAAATGCAACATTGAACCTATCTCATACTCCCCCAATCTCCCCAAACACTCTTATACACCAACACACTCCACTAAATACAATTTTTAAACCAAGTTTTACCTCGCTGTCCACGGTCGTCCGCGAATACAAGATGTCGGGTGCCACCCAAAATCTGACGCGCTCCACGCCCCATGTCGTCCAATCAGAGAACACGTCGGATGTCCGCGAACATCACGCAAGCCACTCGGCCAATCAGGGCACTGTCCGTGGAGCGAACAGGGAAGTCCGTCCGCGGAGCGAACGGAGATATCACTAATTTTTTTGCCTTACATTTTGGTCATTTTAAAAAAAATACTACTGCACGGATTTACACTAAATTTGCAAAAGCATGCTTTCGGGACCAAATCCCCACTCCTGCCGCAAATTTGGTGTAAATCCGTCCAGCGGTTTGGGCTGTAGGCGTGCACAAAGTTTTTTCCCATTATATCTATGGGAAAAAACAAAAGTTTTGAGACCCCCGCTATAACTTTGCCCCCCCTGGACCAAACCTCTCCAAACATTGCAAAACAATTCACAGTGGGCTATATACTTTTATTGCAAAGTTTGGTGAGGATTCGTCCAGAGGGAGCGAGGTTATAAGCCACCCAAAAAATGCTCTTCCTATGGAAACCCCAACTTAACCATAACTACATGGACGCTACCACGTCCATGTAATATATATATATATATATATATTCAGTGAAAACACACTTTGTTCTTTGTTTTAGGGATGTTATTGTTACAAGTAAAACCGAAAAACACCAGAAATTCACCAGTTACTCTGCTAAGAGTAACATCCAGGGCATAAAAGATGCATCACAAATGTCATTGATGACATCACTGATGACATCACTTATCTGGGCCAGTTGTTTTTGTTCACTGACATATCATGGCCAGTTTTTCCTGTTCACTGAGAGTAAGAGTTTCAAAACTTCAAAAGGTGCTATATATCTATCATTAACCTTGTGCATGTTCTTAAAGCACTTTCTTTATGGTTTGGCTTCAGCTCATGGTGCACATACATGGGGCAATAAACACGCTTCAAAAACACTGTTCATTTGTGTAAATGATTATCAACTCTAATGCTATTGACTTTTTTCTGGTGATATTGTTTCTTTCCACCTTACTGGAGTTTCCCTGTATGTGCCTCAGATTGCTATTTATTGTGGCTCTCTATATGTATTGTTTCTACTAACACAATTGTGTAGTTAGTCTTGTTTTGCTAGCTATTAATACCAACTTTAACATTAGTCAAGATGCTGATAGGTTTGCATTTATTATTTTACTGGCCAATAGTACCAGATTAAAAATACTGTACTTCTATGGTGGATGATGCACCCGTTGCCTATGTGTCTGTACTATCAGGTTCCTGTATTAACAACACTCCAATATAATGTTTTGTTTAGATAAGTACATTTTTTTTAATACAGTAAGTAGTTCATGAGAGGTCTACCGATCACCTTTGACATCTTGCTACCAACATTGTAAACACAACCCCTTGCAGGGACTTTTCATCAAAATGATTTTCATATGTGATGTCAATAGTGATGTCATCAATGACATTTGTGATGTCATATTTGATGATCTGGTGTTAGTCTTATAAGTGCACAGTGGTGGTGTGAGTTATGGGTGCTTAGCATACCATAACTGACACATTTCTGGGGGTTTGGGTTTTACTTGTAACCATAATGCCCCTATAACAACGTTTTTTCACTGAATTTCATAGGTTTTTTATTAGTGCAATTTCACATCATGTTCCTTTAACAACAGTGGTAAAGAACTGCCACACCCATGATTCTACATATAAATGAGCACAATAAATACAAATTAGAGGCACATACATCTAATACAGCTACTGACATCCCTACTCCCCAAGAGCCACCACCACGACCAGCTGGAGGGTGCAGACAATATAAGAAGAGCAATATTTCAGAAAACAATGAAGAGGACCAGAAATATGAGGTAGAGGAAATTCCTACCTCCATTACCCAGTTAGAATCATGGGTGTGGCAGTTCTTTACCACTGTTGTGGGTGTACCAAAGGCTAATGCTACCAAAGTGAAATGCACAGAGTGCAACATTGGACTCACTCACGAGCAATCTGGGCAGTACTCCCATGGGACCACCTCCATGTGCCGTCACACCAAATCCAGCAACAAGGATACTCACAGAAAGGCTGTCCCTTTCTCAGGAAGCTGTAGGCTGCCTTCCTCTACCTCATCTTTCTCAACCAATAGTTCAACCACACAGGCTACTCCTGTGGGGCAAGAAATCCCACCAGCTACCTTGCAAGCCATAAAATTGGCTGTTGATCCATGTCTTTCGAAGAGAACAGTAGTTTGTACAGACTACAACACACCACTCTGCAGGATGAAGCAGTGTTGAAGTGCTTTTGAGGCTGCAATCAAGGAGCATGAGAAGGACAGGCACTTTTTTTCTTAACTTTTGCCTTTCTGTGTTTTCATCATATGTCGTTTGCGTAGATATGTTGTAAGTTACCTCCACACAATGTACGACTCATTTTAGGCGTAAGTTGGACTAACAACACTTAGTACATTTGTGCCATAAATATATATATAGATATATATATTCAATTAAAACACTTTGTTAAAGGGAAGCTATGGTTACAAGTAAAACTGAAAAACCCCTGAAATGTGCCAGTTATGGTAAGTTAAGCAACCATAACTTGCACCACCAGCTTGCACTGCTAACACTAACCCCCAGAAAAACAAAGATGACATCACAAATATCATGTTCTACGACAAAGATACAGACTCAAATCCCCACTTGGGTGCTCAGACACATGACCATCACAGCATGTGCACCTCATCACTGGGTCCACACACAAGCAACAAGCACACATCCACCACCACACACGAAGGAACACCCAAATCACACTGACAGCATTAATTTCCTTCCTCATGCAGGTAATACCGGTTATACATTGTGCACCTACCTCATGACACCCTACAGGTGGGCCAGCCAGTACACAACAGGAATGGTACAGTACTGCATACAGGCCCACCAGGGCCATTATTGTGCGGTCCATAGGCATCCTTAATTCACGATTTAGATGCTTAGATCACTTTGGGGAGTCTGCTCATTTACAGACCACACATTAATTGCTATATCACACATGACTGTTGCATTTTGCATACAAATCGGTGCGCAAAGGTGTAAATGCAGAACTAGTTTCTGACCTCAGGGCAGAGCTACACATAAGGTCACTGATGCAGGGGGAGGCCTGTGCGGCAGCAGCATGAGTGAGAGAGCGGCTGACCAACAGCTTCTTCACATGAGCACACATGCTGTATAGGAACGGTGACTGCACACGCAGTGGTGTCCTTGATGAAAGGATGACAAGTGCCAGGGAGGGCCTGCACACACTCCACTGCCTGAGACAACCATGTTAACAGACCTGTGGCCATGCCAACACATAGGAAACATGCACGCCTCCAAATGCAGCCTCGCACTGCACAAAAAGGCTGTGGACACATACACACAATGATTCTGCCACGTCAGTACTGCAAATCCACAAAATCCCATCAAGGATGACTATGGAGCAAGTGGGGAACAAAAGCAGCTCCATGGAACATAGCATCTCTCAAACAACCATGCACCCAACATGAATCGTCATCAGTGTCCACACATAAACTCATACCACAACACATGCATCCTACATGACATGTCACACATGACCAATCACATACATGCTGTACCCACACCAATGACCTTGTGTGCACTACAAATTGTGAGACAACAACATTACAGTTGCAGAGTCACCAGCACCTTAACAAAATGTCAAATTGGAGGCTAATGAAACGACATTGGCTGGATTGACACGCCATGCACACTGCAGAGTTTGCTCATCATCTGGAGGAACATCTGCCACCCTCCTGTCAGCAGGAAGCAGGTAATGGCAAGAAAGCTCTACACAACTCTCAGAATGCACTTGCGCTGAAGGGGTATAGATACACTGGGACACAGAGAGTGTACATGTGGACATATGCATTCCCATTTAGCATGGATGTGGTGCCATTACGCACAGCTGGAACATCACCACAATGACATCCAAGAATGCAAGGCCAGTTTTTGGCACACACTACATTAGGTCAGCCCGGAGAGGACACTGCAACCAAATGGAGCAGGAATTGCAAAGTACACCCATGGAGTGAACAAAACAAATATCCCACCACACAAAATTGCAGAATAAAAAACTAGAGCATTATGGGCCTGGACCTTGGAATGCACACATGATGGACCATGGCCTGGTGAAGTGACAGCAAGCATTGTGCGAGATGCACTGGTCCCACCGATGACAAAGTCAGAAGGCAGACACATGATCACCTCTGCAATGGGGTGGGCACCACACGGTGAGCCGAGTGTGGATTCCAAAAGCAAAATCACCAAGAAACACCCAAGAAGAGTGCAGTGACATGTGCGAATATCTCACAGGCCATGATGCAATGAACTGACAAATGACCATGCTCAACGCCATCGTCAACAGTGGAGGGTGTGGATCAACATGGCTTGAATCAGAGACAGGATCATCGGCAGGTAGGTCAGGGAAGAGTACAGGCAAACATCCTGGGGATGCACTGATGACATAAGGCCCTGTAGCGGCAGGCTACAACAAGCTGAATGTCAGTAAGTATCAACACCTGCAGCCACACAGATCACAAAACTCATGATAGTACAACATTGCTGGCATCAAGGGCACTGATAGTGAGTACAGGTGTTGACATGCAAATGCTGATGAATACTGCATAGCTGCACTGCCTGGCATGAGAGATCAGAGGGGGAGGGCACTACTTGGAACAACGTTGTCTCATCTGAAATGTCCAGACCATTGCAACTACCCCAATTCACACACATAAGTATGTACAGCACCACACCCAGCAACAGCGGACAATACGTCTCCTTAATTGAGAACGTCCTACATCCTGTCATGTTTCACCAGCGTAGGATTGGAAACGCTGGTGGCTCCATTGATGTACTGTTACGTTTGTTCACGTTTCCTCAAGGTGCAGTCTAGTTCATTTCTAAAATGGCCGCCACCACCATTTACTTGTTGTCAGTACGAAACTCTGAGCGTTGCAACTCGTATAGTCTACTGGTGTGCACACTCGTAGTACATATCCTCCCTTGCCTTATTCCTATTTCCATGGACTTTCCTTCTTTGCCTCCCGCTCAGCATACTCTTGGGTTCTCTGCTCTCCCTCTCCCGATCGCTTGCGGTCGGTGGTCTCTCTCTGGCTTTTCTGTTCTCCTCCTCTCTCCTTCGTCTCGGCTTCAGTTTGAATTTTCCCCTTCTATCTGTATCTGCTGTTCCACTCACGGTCCAAGTGGTGCCTTGAATTCTCTTGCGGCCAGAGTGGCAGTACTGTTCTCTTCTCTTGTATTCCTTACCTGCCCTCCTTTGTATGAAGCACCACATAGCAGCCAGTCCTGGTACTCCTGCTTGAGGAAGGGAAGTGTCCCTGCTTATCCGGAGCAGCAGCCTAAGATGTTTCAGCTCCGGATTCACAGTGATTAAAAAACGCCTGTATTGTTTGGAATTGGTTCACCTCACCTCAAGGAACCTTACACCTGCATATCAACAGCCCAGTTTTTTTTTTAGCCATAATGATTTTCCCTGAATTGGGTTGGTTCCCCGGTGCCCCCTTTTGCCTGAGATGTTCGCCACCTCGGCAAGGTGGCCTTCGGGGGAGCTCGCCCTTATCTCTTCTACAAGAAGGAAAGAAAGACCAGGAAAAGCAAGTCCAGCATAAGAAAGAAGAAGATAGAGGTGTGGGGAAGCTCATCTGATGACCCAGGTGAGGAGGAACAGAGGGAAGGGTCATCAGACTTTGACAGTTTGCAACGCCCAGAACCCAAAATGGCTTCTCTAGAACAGTACCAGGAGTGGTAGCCCCATTACAAGGATTGACAGCTGAAGTACAGTCTCTTAGAGCTGAGAATGTGGCCCTAAAACAGCAGATAGCCGTACGAGACGAACCTCATGGCGACCTTCCACCTTAGTCTTTTCCTTTTGGAAAGTATGATGGCAATCCGAGACAGTTGAAAGAATTCCTGGATGCTTGTCTGGTGTATTTTACCTTTCGCCGTAGAGCCTACGAACTTGACATGGCCAGGGTAGGATTCCTTATATCCAACCTGGTAGGAAATGGATTGGCCTGGGCAACCCCAGGCAGGCCATTCCATGAACAATTACGCCTTATTGACTCAGTTGTTTGAGGCCCGATTTGATCGGCCAGAAGCCCAATACTCTAGTACGAAGCATTACTGCATCTGAGACAGGGCTCTCAGGATGTTCAATCGTATGTATCTGCCTTTGTGAAGATCACTACCAAAGCAGGATGGCCTGATTCTGCCCAGCAGACCTTGTTCCGAAGAGGGTTACATGAAGACATCAAAGATGAGCTCACCAGGGTGGCAAGACCGGCTATGTTCCAGGAGCTGCTGACCCTCTCCTTCCAAATAGAGTTTTGCATGTCGGAACGAAGACAGGAAAGAAGAAAGACCAGACCTTTCCAACCACCCATGCCGAACATGTTGTTACCATGGAAAGGACTTCGGGAGAGGAACCACACAGCTATCATGGTCACCATCAACTCATTCAATAAACTGGCACACTTTTCCCTCCTGAATGGCCTCCCGTCAGCACCAAGTTTCTGAAGGAAATCATCAGACTACTCAGTTTACCCCTCACCATTGTGTCCGACAGGGGCTCACAGCTTACCTCTGTATTTTGGTCTGCACTGTAGAAACACCTCAGTATCCACCGGGCATTGTCCTCAGGGTACCACCCACAAAGCAACTGGCAAAATGAGAGACTCAATGCTACTCTTGAGCAATACTTGAGGTGTTTTTGTAACCAGCAACAAGATGACTGGGTGGACCTTCTATCCCCGGCAGAGTTTACCTATAATAACTCCAAATACACACCCATCGAAATGAGCCCTTTTTATTGCACTTACGGTTATGACCCTAGACTTATATCAGAAACAGAATTTACCCTTAGCAAGATACCTTTGGTATATCAGCTGAAAGAGACCATAAGGAATGCCCATAAGGAAGCCGTCCAGAACCTTAAGACCAGTAAAGAAACATACAAGACATGTGCCAACAAGAAGAGAAGACAAGACCCTCATTGGGATACAGGCATCAGGGTTTCGTTGTCAATGAGATTTCTTCCCCGATAGGTTCATGCTGGCAAGTTTTCTCCTTGGTTTATAGGTCCTTTTTCTATTAAATTCTTGATGAATTTGGTAGCCTTCCGACTTCAATTACCCCAGAAATGAAGAAGGATACATCCGGTATTCCATACCTCCCTCCTAAAGGAGTATCCCTCAGATCCCTACGCCCGCAGGTCAGGAGGGCATACCTGATGAGTACAAGGTTTCCAGACTTGTGGATTCAAGGTATTAAAGGGGAACTTTACAATACCTCGTACATTGAAAGGTGTATTCTGCAGCTGGGAGGAACTGGGAACCCCAGATGGTGCGTAGGTTTCACAGACAACATCCCGGGCAAACCTTTGGGAACCCTGATGAGGAGGGGTTATACTGTCATGTTATGCCCATGGAAGTATTGGAAATGCTGGTGGCTCCATTGATGTGCCGTTACGTTTGTTCGCGTTTCCTCAAGATGCGGTCAGTTCATTTCTAAGATGGCCACTGCCACTATAGATTGTTTTCAGTACGGGATTCTGAGCGTTGCAACTCGTAAATTCTACTGGTGTGCACGCTCGTAGTACGTATCCTCCCTTGTCTTATTCCTATTCTCTTGGACTTTCCTTCTTTGCCTCCCGCTCAGCGTACTCTTGGGTTTGCTGCTCTCTCTCTCCTTATCTCTCTCTGGCTTTTCTGTTCTCCGCCTCTCTCACCTTTGCCTCAGCTTCAGTTTGGATTCTCCCATTCTATCTGTACCTGCTGTTTCACTCACGCACCAAGCCATGCCTTGAATTCTCTTGTGGCCAGTGTTGCATTATTATTCTCTTTACTTGTAGTCCTTACCTGCTCTCCTTTGTAAAAGCACCACATAGCAGCCAGTCCTGGTACTCCTGCATGAGGAAGGGTGTTTAGAACTGGTTCACCTCACCTCAACTCAAGGAACCTTTTGCCTGCATATCAACAGCCCAGTTTTATTTTAGCCGTAAGGCTTTTGCCCTGGTTGGGGTTGGCTGGGTAAACTGATTCAGGAGAACAGGGCCAATCTCTTGGGCATTAGGTGTTTTGTCTTAGTGGTAGGGTCAGCGCAGTTTAGTTTTGAATGGTGGACAGATTGTTTACTTTGGACTTCACAACAGACAACAAGCACCATAGTTAGTTTTGTTAGTCAGGAAATTCACAGATTAGGGACAGTGAGGCCTTTTTACTTATTATTTCAATAAAACATCTTCAAGATTGCGAAAAACTGATCTGTCTCCTTCTTCTGATCTACCACACATGCTAGTGAAGAAGTGTTCTTACATCAGATGTAGAGGTCCCAAAGGATAGACTTATGTCGACATCCTCGCCCGCTGCACAGGTCCTACACTGGACCTGTAACACATACAGGCACATGTTCATGCAAGGGATGACAATGCATACAGCTCTGCATGCAGTCATTCATCGTGGGAAACATGGGTACATGCATTCTCGAAATGCACACACCTGTGGTACGATAGTATCCTTAAGAGGAGCTTACTGATGTCCAAGGTACACGCATTCCAGACCCTTCCTGTGCAACATACTGGCAAGACAACACATGGCGTCCATAAACATAGTCATCTGACAAAGGACTCATGGCCCCCACATACATTTTAACGAGTCATCCACTGTACGACTCCCTCTACACTAATCAGTTGAGGTAGGCCACAATAAACAGTGTTTCCTTCACCGTTGCAGATGAGCCTTTAAACCAGCAACCCACAAGGTTGCAGTGAACAAGGCCCCATTCACTTTATCGACATGGCAGATGTGAACAGGAATGCATGACACCTAGCACCCTCCTGTCCACTCCCAACCATCACCCAGCATACAGGAATACCATGTGCATTAACCATCCATGTGGGAATGTTCCCAGGGTAGCGCATACTGTCTTGAAAACATTTGGGCACGAAGCAAGAAGATGTGGACTCGATGTTTGGGCCTATTCATTGGCAGATCACCTCAATTCCTGCAAATTAAACTAACAGCAGCTGCATGACCTGCCGTGCACATCACAGATTGAGTGGAAACACAGCATGCGTCACAGGACTGCTCACCTGATATGCATGTGGTTGCAAATGTACATCATGACATGAGCACACAGGCAGGTAATGCTAATGTGCACCCATTTGCCAGTGAGCATACATGTTTCACATGTGAATGCCTTAAAATGCCATGCCAAAGAACACACCTGGAATGACCATGTGCAGGCCCAACATCATCCTACACTCCACAACTTAAATTTGAAAAAGGTACACACACATAACAAAATGGACACAAGCCATGGGTGGCACAAGAGCAAAGTATATTCTAAAGCACATGAAGGTGCACAGGAACATGGGCAAGGGAAAAATGAATGAAATGGTGAGGGAAGGTAAATGATAAATACACAAAGATGGTGGCATCCACTGAGGGAGTTAGAGGCACAAGTGAGCAACAGAAAGGTTCACACAATGAAGCACTACATGGTACACTGTGCAGGGAGAGTGAAATGTGATGGACATAATATTGCAAATGAGATACATTTACAGGTTTCCCTCTGATCCCTAAGGATCATTGTTCCACATGACTACCACCTCAACCTCCTCTTCCTTCACCTCAAAATGCAGGGACCACTGGGTTGGTGGGTTGGAAGAAAAGGAGAAGGAGGTTCCTGCTGTGTGTCCCCACTGGCCACCCCTGGTCATAGGAGGAGTGAATGTGGCAGAAAGTGCAAGGGACCTATGAGGTGAAGTGGATGTTTGTGTTAGTGACAGATGTTGTTGGATGAGACAGGTAGAATCCTTAAATGCCCTCAATTCCCTTCTATCTGCCTGCATATCTGCTCTCAGCCCTGGGACCTCCTCCCTCATCGCCCTCTGTTGCACCCCTGCTTCTCTCACCTCCCTTGCCGCCCTGATCCCCGTCAGAACCCCCAGCAGCTGTTGTGGGAAACTGAGCCGTGGTGACATCTGGCTGGTCCACTGAGGAACAGGTGCAGCAGGAGAATGAACATGATTTGCGGCAGACAGAGTTACAGTAGTACCTAGGGGGTGACATGGCCCTTTATACCCTGTCCACTGATGTTCCTGTTCCTCCTCAAGTCATACCGAGCACTATTTCTTCAGTCTTCACCTTCTGGCTGCCTCCAGAGCTAAACATCTACTCCTGCAGCCCTCCAGTCGTCCTCCAGCATGCTTTTTCACCGCACTACTGATGATCCTGGGTAAGAATGTGTTAATTGTGCTGCATACAGCGCTTACTACGCTGTTTCTCCGCATTACCCTCTGAGATCCAAGGTTATTTGGTGCATACTATGAATTATGGGAACCCTTTTTTGCCTCATCTTTACCCACTGATGGGTTTATTTCATTCGAATTCTGTGTTTTTTCTGAACTGGTACCTTTTACAGCACCTCGGCCACTCTAAAATGGCCGCTATGCCTGGCCTTGTCTGCATCCTGCCTGGCTCCCACCTCTGATTGGTTGCCCTGGCTGTTATTAGCCAATGAGAGCAACCAGGAGGCGGGACCCGGCCCGAGTCACCTAAGGCCCTGTCTACTCCCTGTCCACTTCCAGGACACACCAGGGTGAGTATCCCGCTGCCATACTGCACTTACACGTTGTTCCTTTACTTTCGCATCTGTGTGTGCTGCCGCTCTGCCACATGGGGTAGGCACCATGTTTATGCTCCCTGATTGACTTCTTGCATCTGTTTGTGCTGCCGCCCTGCCATATGGGGTAGGCACCATGTTTATGCTCTTATTTGGACTTTTGCATCTGTGTGTGCTGCCGCCCTGCAACATGGGGTAGGCACCATGTTTATGCTCTTATTTGGACTTTTGCATCTGTGTGTGCTGCCGCCCTGCAACATGGTGTAGGCACCATGTTAATGCTCCCTGATTTACTTCTTGCATCTGTGTGTGCTGCCGCCCTGCCACATGGGGTAGGCACCATGTTTATGCTCTTATTTGGACATTTGCATCTGTGTGTGCTGCCGCCCTGCACATGGGGTAGGCACCATGTTTATGCTCTTATTTGGACTTTTGCATCTGTGTGTGCTGCCGCCCTGTAACATGGGGTAGGCACCATGTTTATGCTCTTATTTGGACTTTTGCATCTTGGTGTGCTGCTGCCCTGCAACATGGGGTAGGCACCATGTATTTTGCTCCCTGATTGACTTCTTAGATCTGTGTGTGCTGCTGCCCTGCAACATGGGGTAGGCACCATGTTTATGCTCTTATTTGGACTTTTGCATCTATGTGTGCTGCCACCCTGCACATGGGGTAGGCACCATGTTTATGCTCCCTGATTGGCTTCTTGCATCTGTGTTTGCTGCCGCTCTGCCACATGGGGTAGGCACCATGTTTATGCTCTTATTTGGACTTTTGCATCTACGTGTGCTGCCGCCCTGCACATGGGGTAGGCACCATGTTAATGCTCCCTGATTGACTGCTTGCATCTGTGTGTGCTGCCGCTCTGCCACATGGGGTAGGCACCATGTGTATGCTCCCTGATTGTCTTCTTGCATCTGTGTGTGCTGCCGCCCTGCAACATGGGCTAGGCACCATGTTTATGCTCTTATTTGGACTTTTGCATCTTGGTGTGCTGCTGCCCTGCAACATAGGGTAGGCACCATGTATTTTGCTCCCTGATTGACTTCTTAGATCTGTGTGTGCTGCCGCCCTGCAACATAGGGTAGGCACCATGTTTATGCTCCCTGATTGACTTCTTGCATCCGTGTGTGCTGCCGCCCTGCCACATGGGGTAGGCACCATGTTTATGCTCTTATTTGGACTTTTGAATCTGGGTGTGCTGCTGCCCTGCAACATGGGGTAGGCACCATGTTTATGCTCTTGTTTGGACTTTTGCATCTGTGTGTGCTGCTGCCCTGCAACATGGGGTAGGCACCATGTTAATGCTCCCTGATTGACTTCTTGCATCTGTGTGTGCTGCCGCCCTGCCACATGGGGTAGGCACCATGTTTATGCTCTTATTTGGACTTTTGCATCTGTGTGTGCTGCTGCCCTGCACATGGGGTAGGCACCATGTTTATGCTCCTATTTGAACTTTTGCATCTGTGTGTGCTGCTGCCCTGCAACATGGGGTAGGCACCATGTTTATGCTCTTATTTGGACTTTTGTATCTGTGTGTGCTGCCACCCTGCCACATGGTGTAGGCACCATATTTATGCTCTTATTTTCACTGTTGCATCTTGGTGTGCTGCTGCCCTGCAACATTGGGTAGGCACTATCTTTATGCTCCCTGTTTAACGTCTTGCATCTGTGTGTGCTGCTGCCCTGCCACATGCGGTAGGCACCATATTTATGCTCTTATTTGGACTTTTGCATTTTGATGTGCTGCCGCCCTGCAACATGGGGTAGGCACCATGTATTTTGGTCTCATTTGGACTTTTTCATCTGTGTGTACTGCCGCACTGCAACATGGGGTGGTCACCATGTTTATGCTGCCTGATTGACTTCTTGCATCTGTGTGTGCTGCCGCCCTGCCACATGGGGTAGGCACCTTGTTTTGCTCTTATTTGGACTTTTGCATCTGTGTGTGCTGCCGCCCTGCAACATGGGGTAGGCACCATGTTTAGGCTCTTATTTGGACTTTTGCATCTATGTGTGCTGCCGCCCTGCACATGGGGTAGGCACCATGTTAATGCTCTTATTTGGACTTTTGCATTTTGATGTGCTTCCGCCCTGCAACATGGGGTAGGCACCATGTATTTTGGTCTCATTTGGACTTTTTCATCTGTGTGTACTGCCGCACTGCAACATGGGGTGGGCACCATGTTTATGCTGCCTGATTGACTTCTTGCATCTGTGTGTGCTGCCGCCCTGCCACATGGGGTAGGCACCATGTTTTTGCTCTTATTTGGACTTTTGCATCTGTGTGTGCTGCTGCCGTGCACATGGGGTAGGCACCATGTTTATGCTCTTATTTGGACTTTTGTATCTGTGCGTGCTGACGCCCTGCAACATGGGGTAGGCAACATGTTTATGCTCTTATTTGGACTTTTGCATCTTGGTGTGCTGCTTCCCTGCAACATGGGGGAGGCACCATGTATTTTGCTCCCTGATTGACTTCTTAGATCTGTGTGTGCTGCCGCCCTGCAACATGTGGTAAGCACCATGTTTACGCTCTCTGATTGACTTCTTGCTTCTGTGTGTG
This sequence comes from Ambystoma mexicanum, assembly GCF_040938575.1. Lineage (NCBI taxonomy): Eukaryota > Metazoa > Chordata > Amphibia > Caudata > Ambystomatidae > Ambystoma > Ambystoma mexicanum. Next base: position 771,315,989 of record NC_090923.1, on the reverse strand, counting down.
CTGCAGCCCTGCCACGTGGGGTAGGCATCATGTTTATGCTCTTATTTGGACTTTTGCATCTATGTGTGCTGCCGCCCTGCACATGGGGTAGGCACCATGTTTATGCTCCCTGATTGACTTCTTGCATCTGTGTGTGCTGCCGCTCTGCCACATGGGGTAGGCACCATGTTTATGCTCCCTGATTGACTTCTTGCATCGTGTGTGCTGCCGCCCTGCCACAAGGAGTAGGCACCATGTTTATGCTCTTATTTTGACATTTGAATCTGTGTGTGCTTCTGCCCTGCAACCTGGGGTAGGCACCATGTTTATGCTCTTATTTGGACTTTTGCATCTGTGTGTGCTGCCGCCCTGCAACATGGGGTAGGCACCATGTTAATGCTCCCTGATTGACTTCTTGCATCTGTGTGTGCTGCCACCCTGCCACATGGGGTAGGCACCATGTATTTCAGTCTTATTTGGCCTTTCGACTCTGTGTGTGCTGCCGCCCTGCAACATGGAGTAGGCACCATGTTTATGCTCCCTGATTGACTTCTTGCACCTGATTGTGCTGCCGCCCTGCAACATGGGGTAGGCACCATGTATTTTGCTTTTATTTGGACTTTTGCATCTGTGTGTGCTGCCGCCCTGCAACATGGGTTAGGCACCATGTATTTTGCCTTTTATTGGACTGTTGCATTTGTGTGTCTTTACCGCCGTGTAACATGTAGTTGGTGTTAGGCAAGAATTATATGCAATACCCTTTGGGAACACCACACGCAATTAAGACTACAAGTGGCACTACAAATTCACCTTTGGTACAAGCCTGTACTACACAGTAAAGTAGTAGCGATGGCTGAGCAGCCAGACTTATCTCAGGAGCAAGTGAGCAGTATCAATAGTTACACAAAGGACAGCAATTACTATGATTCAAACAAACACTGACTCAAGGTTTCTGAGTAAAAGAATATACATTTATTTACACATCAGTTGTATAACATTTCACTAAAGTAAAGCAGTTTAAAAATCACACTCTTAATACACCACACCACTCCCAATAGTTTCCAGACAAGTTAAGCTCACAAAATGAAGTGGGAGCAAAATGGTACTCCAGAAATTTAAAAGGGAGGGAAAGACAAAGTTAGGCAGAAATTGAACAGCACCATCAGGTAAGTAAGCAGGGCAGTTTAGAAAGAGGAACTACAGTGATGGAATCAAATCAAAAAGGCTTAGGGCCAAAATCAATAGGACAAAAGTCTTTTGCTCAAGATCACAGAGCTCAGGGTAGTTTGCGGTTAAGTCTTTGCCAAGAGTTCCGGACAAAGTTAGTTGGCAGAAAAGTTAGTTTAAAGAGTAGAGAAGCACAAGCCCTCAGATTGGAGAAAGATTAAACACACCGCGGCTGGACGAAACAAACAACTGGAATTGCGCATTGAGGTGGACGTTCCTTTCAGTTCCTGCAGGCTCACGGTTCCTGAAGCGACTGTCGGACTGACATGAAGTAGGAAGAATGGAGGGTCCTGCACTGCGCAGCGAAGAAACCAGCAGCAGAGCAAAGCAACAAATAAAAGGTGCGCTCCTTAAAACCGAAGCATGGTCCGACTTTCCTGGCTATCCGGCCCACTGTAGCTCTGTACAGCGAATTCGACCAGAGGAGGGAGTCCTGGCTTGCAGTTTGGGCGAACTGGTTGGTCCCACCACCCCAGGGTAAGAAGATTCCTGGAGGATCCTCTCTGTGGTTGGAGTTCGAGGATTCTGACCTGCAGCAGGGCTTCACCGGGCGGTTCAGTCGTGGTAGGGATCCTCTTCCATCAGCTCCTCATCGGTTCTTTCGTTCCAGTGGCGACTCTGCCTTTCCAGACCCAGAGACCTGCTTTTTATGCAGTTTTCCCCCATTCACACAGCCTGGCTGTCATCACACAGAAGGGTGGCTGTCCCGCTGGGACAGTCACCACAGCCAATCAGTTCCAAGTGCGACATGGGTCTCCAAGGAGACCCTGTGCAGGGAGTACTAAACCCCTCCCTCACATCCTGTCCCCCCCAGACATACAGGTACCTAAGAAGGGTTTCTTCATAGAAGCCCGCGAAAAGACAGTGAACAAAGGAACCAAACCTGGTTTGGCACACATAGTAAAACACGAGAAAGACTTTTACAAAAATAAATGGCGAATAAACCCAGCCGGAACCGAAATAAAACATATATGGTCTAGCGGGTTTAAGTTCGGGGCTACCAAGATAGCTTAAAACAAGTTTATTTAAGATAACTGCGGTAGGAAAAATAGGGTAGTTACCACTGCCACCAGCCAAGTCTTGATGAAAAGTGAGCGAAACATTGCTCAAAGAGAAACAGACAAAAGGGATAAGTATTAACCCTTTCCAGTACTCTATGTAAGATAGGGTGTACTGGGTCTGTGGTTTTATGGAGGCTAATAAAGTTTATGGGAACTTTATATGTTCTGGGAGACAGTAGTCAGTCCCAGAAAACGGAGTCTGAGTTGGGAAGAATAAAAGACAACCATGTGTCACTGCACTGAAGGTGTTGTGTATCACACAGTAAACAGATGATACCTGTTGAGTAGGTGAGGCTCCACAGTCTATGAACACAACAATGTTGAACACACACAGCAAAACAAATGTAAGAGTGGGAAAAAAGGCTCACAGTCTTACCAGGTGAAAAAATAAATCCTAGACATCCAGCAAAGTTTCTGAGCGACTCAGTAGGTAATGGAAACTAGCCATTCTGGAGAATTCTCCCTAACACTTGGCACCAAGCATTTGCCCACCAATCTGTATTAATCCTGTAACCTGAAGCACTTAATCTATCTGTACTGCAACCATATTCTTTGTTAAAGCCCCTTGATACCCCAGGGTTTTGGTGCGCTATATACATGTCAAAATAAAATAAAATAAAATAAAATAAATACCTGGACCTCTACCTCTGGTGACTCCACCTCTGCCATACTCATCCAGGTGTGTGTCCTGTGTGCAGTCTGCAGCTCCTACACAAGTCTGTCATCTTAGGCCATGGATTCAAAGGCAACAGAAGCTGCAAGTGGCGAGAAAGGGACACATGAGAAAATGCTCACACCAAAGAGACTGGATAATCAGATGGTCTCATTACTTATCTCTTTGGATCAATCTGTGGCCTTCGACCTTGCTGATCATACTATTTTGGCCGATAGGCTGAAGTCTGTTGGGAATTGTTCCCCGGCAGCCATTCAATGGTTGTTATCATTTCTTTCTAACAGAGCCTGTATGGTCTCTGCAGATGATGCAATGGTGCCTTCTATCTCAGTGCTTTTTGGAGTCCCGCAGGGGGCTTGTTTATCGCCATGTATCTATACTATCTTCATGGCCCCATTTTTTGCACATCTTGCACAGGAAGGGGTTCTTTTCTCCAACTATGCGCAATGTGTCATCCCACTCACTGGGCATCATGGACTGGATGAAATAGAATTAAACAGAATATTTGCCATAATTGAGTGCTGGATGATGCAGAATAATCTGGTACTCGATCGTGGCAAAACAGAATTTGTGGTGGGTTCAGTGGGCATTCTTGCCAAATTAGACCCAGCATATTAACACTTTCAGTTGGGTTAGGTGGAAATCCCCACACTTCCTAAAGTGAAAATCTTGGGGTCTTGTTGGATCAGTCATTGAACATGAAAGCTTATGCAGGCTGTACTGTTGCGTCAGCATCAAACTACATTAAGTTACTAGCGCATTTGAGACCTTATATTTCTCAAAAGAATGTGGAGGCAATCGCGCAATCGCGCAAGCAATAATAGGTTCCAAAATAGGATATTGCTGTAGCCTTTTGGCATGGGACAGTAAAGTAACCATTAACAGACTTCAAGTGGTGCAAAATGGAGCAGTGAAAGTAGTTATAGGACTCTAATCCCGCTCTCATATAACGGAAGCACGTCGGGCATTACACTGGCTTCTGGTGGAGGCTCGAATCACCTTTAGGTTGCTTCAAGTGTCAAATGGGGACCATGCCTTCTTACTTACAAAAGCATATAATCGAAAAGCCTGTTACAGAAATGTAAGATCCAGCAACCAAAATCTTCTATTTCTGCCCAGATGCCCAGATGTGAAACAAAAAATGTCCAGGCATGAGCGTTCTTTTGTATTGGACCGGCACTCTGGAACGCCTTGGCGTTTTCTCTGAGAAGTTCTCTGTCCCTGAGCACTTTTAAAAAAGAGCTCAAGACCTTACTATTCTTCTAGACGTTTTTCCTTGGACCGTTGGTCTCGGTGGAGATCTCCATCACCTGCCTTTACAGGACCTTGAATGTTTTATGTCTTGACTGTCTTGTCTGAGCCCTCACACCTACGGTTTTATGGCTGCGCACTACAAATTGAATAAAGTAAAGTAAAAGTAAGGGGCATACTGCACAATCATGTGGTGCACACATTACATCTACCCCAGCAACAGCCATGAAACACATTTGCACTTGCGTACAATAAGCCCTGCATTGGGTGTTGAGAAAACATATATGTGGCACACACCCAGGAAGCAATAGGCATGTCATGCTATTCATCAACAGGACATAGTTGCTGATAAGACGGAGAATACCTACCGACATATGCAGATGCATGTTGATGTGCACGTACCTGTAGTAGTCCTCTGGGCAAATCCAGCGTAGGACCCAGCGTTCCAATGGGTCCAGGGGACTGATGTGGGCACACACCATAGGCCAGAATGGATCATCTGGCCCTGCCTCCAGCAAAATCTGTGCTGTGATGCCAGTGACCTCCTGGAGGTCATCTCAGCGCTTCTTCACCTCGCTGGCGTTGTTCTGGCACACCCCAAGTGTGCTGATGAGCTGTACATTCTTAGCCGAGGACTTGTCCCGTGATGCCACTTCGGTGTGCAGCGAGCTGAGGCCGGTGAGGTGCCATTATTGTATGCGCACCTCTGACTCCAGGACCTCCAACTCGTTTACAGTAAAGTCGAGGTTCAGCAACCTAGGAGGTGGAGAGGAGAAGTCATCCGCGGAAGGTGGAGAGTCATCCTGTGCGGTGGTAGGGGTCAGGGTGGTAGGTGCAGACTGTAGGGTGGGAACAGGCATAGCTGGGGGTGAGGTAGGAGCAACCTCCCTACTTGTGGGTTTCACAGATCCCACTTGGGTGGAGGTCCCCGTCTCCTACCCTCTTTCTCATCTGGAGTCAGGGGAAGCCATGCGTAGGTGTACCCATAATGTCCTTGGCTGGGGCAGTGTGGATATGGTACACTGGTGCCGGCAAACCTGATGGTGTCCTGCTAGACTGTGGTGCACCCTTTCCATGGATGCCCTGGTGGTATCAGCATCCTCCACAGTGGCCAGCCTGCCCCTACTCCTCGTGGCCCTCTGTGGGTCTGTGTCTGCCAAGTCTCCTGGGCGTTTCCTGCTCCCTTCCATATCCGCAGTCGACCACAATGACTTGCATGGTTGCTCTATTTGTGACGAGGGAGGCCTATGCTTCCTATAAACGTTCCCTGAAGGCATGGTGCCAGATTAAGGTGGAAGTCACGCCATGGTTTGTCATACAATCCACCTTGGCATTGGTGCATTCAGAGTTACCACACATGTAACAGCAGTGGTGTCTGCCGGGATCTTGTTCTCTATTTTGCACGCATGGTGGTGTACACACATGCACACATGAGGGTACCAAAGGGCATATGAGGCAGCACTGGCATGTTCATGTGGCAGCTGTGCATGATTCTTCTACTTGGCATCAGTTTCTGTTTCATGCTTGCCATGTACTGGTAAAACTCTGAACATGCTGGGGACAGTTTGACCCTGTCATTTAGTAACGTGATGCAGTGTAAATACATGGACTCTTGTGTGAAATGCCTTAACTTACATATGGTGGTGTGTCACTTGCATTTATGTGCATGTGCCAAACGTACCTATCAGTCATGACATTAAGCATCTCCTGTCCATGATGTGTGCCTTGCAGCAGACATGCTTCACTGGTGTGTATGCCTGGCATATTGGCATTGCATCCTGACAGGAGACTAACTGTTAGTAGTGGCTGAGTGTGTTGGCTTTGACTATTTATGTCATGTACATGATTACAATGTGACAAGGGCTGGCTAATGTATCTTTGGATTCATGACAATTCCATAGACTAGATAGATGTTAGGTCACTCTCACCACATTCTCAGTCACCAATATGTACTAACTCACATTACAAAGTAACTGAATGTACAATTGTCGGTATAAAGTCAATTTGTAAGACCTCAAGGATAAGAAAAAGTTCATGTTCATTTTAGCGATGTTTTGTTAGGCTAAACTGTTTGTTTTTGAAAGTTCATGATATAAATAAAATGTGTATATATGCCACATGTAGCCTGGGTGCTCTCTAGTAAACAGACCACTAGTAGTGATCTGTCATTAGTGTGCTGGATCCTTTCACCGCCAGTGTCCGCAAGGCGGGGTAGCCTTAGTCCCTTTTCTCAATTGTGTCATACCCCCTCATGACTTAGGCCCCTCGAAACAAAAAAGAGGGCAACTTACTCCTTATATAGCAAACAATTCCATTGAGTGACATTAGATGTTGGGTGTCTGATGAGAGCTGCACTGCTGAATGTCTGTGAGTTAGGTGTGCACACCTTGTGACCCTGGCTTCATGCGCTTGACACATGTTTGATTAACTTCATTGCTATATGTGTTTGACGTGTTCATCTTAGATATGGCAGGACTAGCATCTCCATGCATGCTAATGCATCATGGTCCTGAACCCCTTTTGTGCCCCACACGTGGAATCTGACTATAGACTGTATGTTGTGCAGCCTTGCATGCATGTGGCAATATCACCTGAGTTGTAGTGCAACACTGTTGGCTCATTCCTAATTGTGACATGGCACTTGTATGGCCTATGTGCAGGAGCCATGTGTTTGGGTGAATGGTATACTGATGTTTCTACGCACAGGGATGTGAATGGAATACTGCACAGCATTCAATGTCACTAGACTGATGCGTGGATATGTTGTATGGACGCATGCCAAATGCTGGAACAATGGGGACGTACATGGTGCATTGCCTTGGGGAAGGTTAATGTGTGTTAAGATGTTAACTGTGCAATGTACATGTGTGGATGTGGCAACCTGTTCACAATGTGTCTTGTCCCAGGGCTCCACGTACACAGTTACAACTTCCCTCCAATAAAAGGCAAACCATATCTTTGCATCTTACAAGTCATGACAGAAACGTTTTGGTGTTAACAATGATATTTTATAGATACAGTACAAACAGTACATTTGTGCTAATGTGTTGGTCTGTAAAATTGCAGTTGCGGCTGTGTAGGGGTGTGTCCAATAGTGCCATCCTCGTGGGAGATGGTGTTTCAGGATTTGGTGGCATGTGTGTCAGGGGGTTAGGGATGAGGGGGAAGTAGGAGAAGAAGAAGAATGAGGTGGGAGTTGGGGGCCACATCCTTGACCTCCCATGTTGGCTTTTGTCCAGTGGCTCAGGCTGGGATACCTGGGATGCCTCGGAGGCCAAACTGCCCTCCTCCCCAATGTATGGGCTGCCTCTAGGCTAAGTGACACATTGCGAGTGTTGGCCTTTGGGTGCGTTGTGGCACACGAGACAGGGTGCCAGTGAACTGCACGGCCCTGACCACCATCCCATGTCTCATCAGTGTGCCGTGCCTCATCAAGAGCGCATCAAAACTCCCTGATGCTCCCAGGTGTGCTTCAATCATGGTATCCAAGGACATGCCAAGCCCCAAATGTCTCACCTTATATGATATTGCATCTATAATGCGCCTATACACAACTGTTTCAAGGCACGACGAGGCAAGGGAGGGCCAACAGAGGGAGGACAAAAGACAACGTTCTGAGATTGCGCAAGTGCAAGGTAGAGGGGAGGGGAAATGTGTTGGGGGAAAATGAGGAGGGAGAGTGCAGTACTAAGTATAAAAACAACAAGTACTGCAGCCAAGTATTTGGCAAGTGCAAGGGTTAAGTGTAGGCAGCAGGTGTCAAATAAGTGCGGTAGGGGGACTGTAGGGTTACAGATACAAATCAAACATGCAGGGTTGCCAGTAGGCAGAACGGGTGTGCAGCTGGGCGGACAGGGACCTGGGCCCAAATTCAGAGGGTAGCCAGGTGACCGGTGTAGAAAACAGACAGGAGATCAGCATGGTAGAGGAAGAGAGAAGGAAAGAGCAAAGAGGAAGGTCTTGAGGTGCTTCTGGAACCAGAGATGGTTCTCCTCATGTTTCAGAGAGGCAGGGAGGCTGTTCCAGAGGGAGGCGACAGCCGAAGAAAGAGATCTACCCCCAACTCGTTGCTTGGAGAAGCTACTGACCCTCAAGGAGATGGAAGTGGATGAGGGAAGAGCTTGAGTAGGAAGATATTTCCGAAAGACAGCATTGGAGGTAATGAGGTCCCAGGCCCCAGAAGGCCTTGTGGACAATGCAGAGGGTCTTGAACTTGATCCGTGCTACCACTAGGAGCCAATGGACCGATTTCAGGGCTAGAGAGATACGATCCCTGGGCTTGAGGCCAAGGACAAGTTGTGCAGTCCTGTTCTGTATGAGTTGCAAAGAGTGGAGAGTAGTGGCAGGCAGATTTAAAAGGAGGCTGTTGCAATAGTCCAGCCTGGAGAGAACCAGAGCTCAGGAGACAGTGAGCTTCTAGGGAAGGTGACGAAAGGAAGAATACCTCCGAGGAGGTGCAGCTGGTAGTTAGACATCTTGGAGATGTCAGAGACATGAGGAGAGAAGGAGAGAGTGGAGTCCTTGGCAGTGCTGTTCATGGCATCCAGGCGGTTAGACATGCCTGCAAATTCCCATATGATATTGCACCCGACCTTGGCCACAGTGTCAATCATCAGCCGCTGGTGCTGCAGTAACTCATAGAGCAACTGAGGCTGCTGCACTCCTGATAGTCCCTTAGTGTGGGATCTGGCATCAGCAGTGACACGGGCCGAGGTACTCGGGCATGGAACAGATGAGGCAAAGTGTTAGGAGTGATGGGTGGGGGAGTCTCTGCTGCTGGTGTGCTCATCCAATTCCTACACCGGCATGAAGGGCATGCTGTCCTTGTCCACCACCTCTGGCATTGCCACCTATACAGGAAGACTGATTTGGTGACCCATGCACCTGTGTGCAGATGGTGATATGGCACAATGCTCCTCCTGTGTGGGGGAGGCCTCCTCAGTGGGTGTGCTCCGGATGGCAGGTGTTGTTCTCCCTCCTCACTGCTGTCTGAGCATTCAACAGAAGTCCCTTCCTCCATAATCATGGCTGCAAAGTGGAAAGGAAAGGAGACATGTCAGTCTGTGACATGTATGGATGTGTGCAAAAAAGTGACATTACTTTCTAGCTATATATTGGTATTCATGTGGCCCTCAAAAATCTTCCCATTGCACTGTCAAGCCACTGTTGTCATCCATGTATGAATGTCCCCTGTAGACGTATTTGTGCTGTCATTGGAGAGGAGTGGTGCATATACTTGCAACATGGCAATATGCCAGGTTTTTGTGTACGTTGGTGGCAGACCCATTATTCTTTGCATTGCTATGCGTGCAAGTGACGGTGCTTGGCATGTGGTTGTTGTGTCCACTGTGTCCATCTGGCTTGACATCTAATGGTTTTTGGAGCTCATGAAGGGTCGGTGTGGAATATGTTAATTGTTGGCAGTGCAGAGGTGGCACAGGTGGTGTGGTGGTATGCACTCTTTGTAACTAAGATGCCCATGTGACAGAGTTGTTTGCTTTTTCTATGGAGTCATTGATGCATGTGCCAGTGGTGTTGTCATCTAGCGTGTGGTATGACGACTTGTGTGTGTGATGTGAATGTGTGTTCTGTGAACATATGTGTGCAGTATCATATGTGGCATGTACACCATTGCATGTACTTGCAATGGGTATGGGTCATGACTTTGTGCATACTTCTTATTTTCCCTTTGAGCCACTTGTGTTAATTGTTGAAGTGCTACATGGCTGCCAGAAACCTGTATGTGAGTAGATGCGAAAAGGTTGATGTGCTTACCACAGAGGTCCATGCCTGTCGCTCTGCCTCATAAGCCAGTGCACACCTCCTCAAGGATCAGGGTCTTCTCTTCCATGGGTGCCAGTCACAACCCAGGGCCTGGTGGTTACCCTCTGAGAGGTCAAGAAACAGTGCAATGGGTGTATTTTAATTTCTCTGTCCGCTTCTCATCCAACCACTTCTTTTGATTTCCCCCAGGTGCATTGATCGATGCTCAGGGCATTAATTTGCTCTGTGAGTCTGAGCCAGTGTATGTGCTGCTGCCTCTGTATGGTGCAATGTCCAGAAACCAGAAAAAGTGGGTTTAGTGGCTGTAGAATCCTCCCATCAGGTCCACCTCACCCTCGCCAAAGTTCTTCTTGTACCAGGCCTCCTTTGTAGCTTCCATCTTGCAGGGCACAACAACCTTTACTGTGATTGAGGCCACTGGAGTGATGGTATTTATTGGTTGTCAACAATGGATGTGTGAGGCATTTGATGCTGATTAGGATGTGTGTGTCATTCAGTTTTGTAGTGCTATCCATGTGCACTGCGTCAGTTGAGTGTGTACGCAGGTATTGTGCTCATCAAGTTACCAGAGCTACATCTTTTTCCTGTAGTGTAACTTGTTACCTGATTGGGGAGCCTCAAAGTTTCATGATGTCGCATGTGCAGTCATGTTGTTGTGTGCACTTTGTGTGATTTTGTCTGTTTTGGAATGTGTCTGTCCTGTGGATGCTGTGTCTATCTTGCATACTGTTTGAATATGTTAAGATGGTCAGAGTAGTCCTGGTTTACATGTGAAATCTAGCAGATGTTCCACCAGGTATACAATCTTTCCATTGAAAAATGTTTCATCGAAAATGACACACCAGGCCCCCAAGATGGCTACCGCCCAGGACATTCTCTAGCAGGTTTGTGCAGAATTGTAGGGTCTAAGGCATGGGCCCAGGACTATATAAACCGCATCCTGGACCCACACCAGTGCTTCACATTAAAGACTGTAGTGTGAACAACGCTAGCCTAATCATCGCTCACCCCAGTCTGCTTATCCAGAGGAATCTCCTAAAGCAACACCTGAGTGCTGTAGGTGAGGCATGATATCACAAGTATGATACTGACACAATGGGTATGATTTGTAAAACCTTTATTGAAATGGCTGGGCTTGGAGAACCTCCTAGTCTGCCCTATAACTAAAATGGGAGTAGTCTCGACAATCAAATAGTAAATAACCCAGTCCTAGTGGAGTCTTTCAAATCAAAATGCCCTTTGCTAACAAAATCTAATGCCTGCCCTATCTCTAGTGCAAAAAAAAAATGAATAAAGGAGAAATGTATGCAAAAGGAAAGATCAGAAATGTATCCAAAAGGAAAGAATAAATGTGGTTGAACCAGCTCTCCATCCCAAGTTAGGTCTCACTGATTAATGCTGTCCCTGTAGGCAGGATGACACACTCTGATCAGCTTTCAACACAAATACAGTTCCAGAATGTGGATCGAGGCCCATCTTGCCTTCCACATTTATATCTCTTTTCTCGACTTCCAAAAATAATGTTTCAACCAAAAAGTTGAGGGGACTACCGGGTGAGACACCCTCTGGGTTCTCCCACTGCTAAATCGGGAGTTCTTTGCGCCACATGAACTAGAGCACTCTCGCACACCACAAAAGCTAAATCACTGTCGCACTTTCGTCCCGAGGTTATTGCCCACCTCCAGAGCCAGAGAACAAATCCAGTCACCTACCTGATCCGCATTGGGCTGCAATCTTACATCTTTGCCCAGATGCCTTGTGGAAAGACTGCTCCTTGCTCTATAGCAACCAGACAGCTCTCCATCTTGGCAAAGAAAACAACGGCCATTGAACGGAACACATTGTAAGGAAGAATACACAAGATAAAGAACTCAGTGTATTTTAACAAGAGTGAATATTCAGCAGACAGTAGCACACCAAGTCCACAGAAAGAAAGCAAGGACCAAAAGATTAAAATCTACAAAATCTGTAAAATACAGTGACTTTAAGAAAAAGGGTAAGGCAGCAATACCAGTGAAGCAACTGGTTCTGAAGAACACACCCTAAAGCAATTTACAGCACCTACAAGGTGAGCCCAGCCCTTACAGGAAAGAGTTGGTGAATACATGGGAGGGGATAGATAGAAGTGTTAGGCAAGAACCTGTGCAGTTCCCTTAGGGACCACTGCAAAAGATTTAGGACTACAGGTGGTTGGCAGTAAACCCACTTGGTAGCAGTCTGTACCACCCAGATTTACCTGGTAGCTGTGGCTGAGCAGTCAGACTTCTCTCAAGATGAGTTAGGCAGTATATAGAGTATACACAATAGGTACAGAGATACAGTAGCACAAGCAAACACTGACCAGAGCTTTGGTGTAAAAGTATATCATTATTTATTTAAAGACACACTTGTAAATTACATTAGCACAAAAAGAGGTAAGTAAATTCAACACACAGTCACTATTATATATATACAACCCTAATTACTTATTAGACAAGTCTTAGTGAGAAACACCACTTATTTTCAGACAGAAGTGAGCGCCTAACATAAGATGGCACTCTAATAAGATATAGAAAAAGGGAGGGAAAAGGCAAAGTTATGAAAGCAAACAATTTCAATACCTTTCAAAGAACCACAGTGAGGCAGGTTAGGCAAAGTCTACTGGAGAGCAAGGAAGTTCAAATGCCAGGCCCACTCTTAGAGAGAGCAGGTGAAATGTGTCCAGGATCACACAGTGGGGTTATGCCCAAAGAGTCTTTGTAGATAGTTCACAAAAGATTGAGATCAAGTCAGAAAAAGTTAGTTAACAGGCCCCAGGCTAACCCAGGTTAGAAAGTTGAGGATTTACTGTCACCCTGAACGATCTGTCGCAAGGGAAGCCAGACGGGACACAGTCCCTGAAAATGGGAAGAATGCTCCAGCGGGGGCAGTTGTTCCTTGCAGCGGTTGCAAGTCGGTGTTTCGTCCAGAGGAAGAGGAGGTCTCAACGTGGAGGAAAGCTGAACGTTGTTGCACTGCCAGGGAAGAAACCAGCCACGGAGTTTCCCGGTTACAAGGTACTACCCTTTTCTTCGCGGTAGTGGTAAACCGTGGTATTCTGGTTGCCGGGGTGCTTGGCACAGGCAAGGCGGCCATGAGATGGTCCAGGAAGGTGAAAAGATGGGCAAACTGGTTATCCCCACCAGTCAAAGGAAGAAGACTCTCCGGGCTGGAGATCTCCTCTGTCGTCGGGAAAAGTGGTGAGACGGTTCAGCAGGGCTCCACCGGTGGTGTCGTCATTGCAGGTCGGCTCGGCTTCTCCCTCCTCGGATTCTTTAGGTCCTGTGGCGACATCTGAAGTTCCAGTCCCCAAAGCCCTGCTTTTATGCAGAAAACCCCCATTCATTCAGCCTAGCTGTCACTCAAACATGCTAAGTGGTGAGCCGGGCGGCTCACCACTTGGGCCAGTCACACAAAAGTGTGACTTGAGTTGCCGAGGCAACTCAGTCCAGGGTGCCTAAACCCCCTCCCACACGCCCTGTGGTACCCAGACAGAGTGGCACCACTTTTGGAGGCTTCTGTGGAGAAGCTGCCAAAAAGTGGAACAAAGGGCTCGACTTGGGTTGGAGTCACAGAAGCAAACACAAACGCCATTTGGAACCAAGTTTCGGCAAAAAATACCAACCGGTGAATTTATATTAATTTAATAAACAGGCGGTATATTCGAGGCTATTTTAAAAAGTGGTAGCCTCGAACAATGGGAAAATTCCATAGGAATATATTCGCGGTCGAATATAAAAAGTAGTATCCACTGCCACCAGCCAAAACTCGGTCGGGGGGGACTGGACAGGGCCCCCTTGAACAACAGACCCCGGGGCAATCGAATTGCCCGACCAGTACGTCCACAATCTGATGGTTTGTACTGGTTCTGTTCACAATTTAAGACTAGTAAAGCCAATGGTGACTTTACATGCCCTGGGAGACAGTAGTCAGTCCCAGGGTGTGGAGTCTATGTTGGGGGGTCACTACGACACCCCTGGGTTACTGCACGGAGGGTGCTGTGTAACCCACATACCAAAAACACATGAAGCCCTGTGGGGTAAAGGACCCGATAGCCCATAAAACACATACAAAGTCAAAGGAACACCTCAAATCATGTCCAAGAGTGGGAGAAAAAGAGTCTCACTCTTAGCAGGAGGAAAAAATAAACCCCAAAAAATCCAGCAAAGCTGCTGGGGGACTCACTAGGTTTGGGAAATTAGCCTTACAGAGAATTCTCCCTAACAAAAGCTAATTGCCCGAATAAACCCCCCACACAATCTCGTTTCAGGGGAGACTGCAGTCATTCACAGACAGCCTATCACCCTGGTGCAACACTTTCAACCTGCACACACACCCAACCCCTTCTACCTGGAGCACAGACGTGCACCTAGGAGTGATGCATGTGATCCTGGAGCAGGATTATTGTGGCATTCCACTAGTCTGCTATTTGGGGGCACCCACGAGTCTGCTAGACGTCCCAGCAAGACATCAGGTACGAGTTACAGAATGCAAAGCCCACATGATAATTCGTGCCTGGACGTCATGGAGACTTCAGAAGTGGGCCAGTTAGCCAAAGTCTTGGGAGAACTGAGAGCAGAATTACACGCAGCTCGTACAGGAACAAATGCACTCCCGCAGGAGTTGGTAGTTAATAGAGATAGAATTGATGAGTTGGCTAGATGCTTTACAGAGGCACAAACGGGTCAGGTACTTTTGCCTGGTCCTCAGGATCCACCCTTGCCACCACCAAAACCTATTCACATGATTACACCCATGTCCATTCCTTTGGCTTCCCCAGAAAGATTCACAGGGGACCGCCACAAGTACGCTGTTTTCATGAAGCAGTGTAGACTTAATTTTCACTGTAAGCCGGGATCCATTTCTGATGAGCAAACAGCAGTGCCATTCATCCTGTCCTACTTATGAGGCCATGCAGATAATTGGTCAATTCCTTTAGTATACCACTTTGCTATGAAAGTTTCCAAGGGTTTCAAAGAGAGATCAATAGGCTATTTGCTCAGATAACTCAGGTACAAGCCCTTGACAATGAGCTTTTGTCCCTCTGGCAATGATCGCAAGACTTATTGGGCTATATTTTAACATTTAACAGACCAGTGGCAGAAACAATCTGGCCCAAGAACCAGCAAACCAAGCTCTTTTTCAGAGGGCTCCTTGGGGAACTGAAATATGTGCTAGCCCAAGTGGTGAAACTAGCAAACTGTTGTGCAGACTACATGAACTCAGTCATTCAAATTGATCATCTCTTACAGGAAAGGAGATCAGATAGGTCTCATTCAGAGACACATCCTTTGTTCATACAGCGAAAAGAGAACAACCCATGGCACACAGAACAACCACCAGAACCCATGCAACTAGGTAGTGTCAGAGGACGACTAACCTGAGAAGAAAGGGAACGACGTAGGCAATAGCAGTTGGGTTTGTATTGCAGCAAGTCTGGTCACTTCCAGTGGGATTGCACTTCCAAACCACCCCAGAAAACAGTGGGGGCAATAGACTTCAATCCAGCAGATACGGTAGGAAACATTCCAGCCGGGTAAGTGTAGACGCCCACTCGTCGAGCAAGGAAAAGTTTACACAGGTATCATATCTTGCTATTCTTTTTGTGATCATTTTTTCTCAGCAATCATAAAGGATGCATGCACTAGAAGTTTACGCGGACTGTGATGCTGTGGCATTTACAAGGACTTCATGATGGCCCATCGAATGGGAGTCTCAGGATGTGCACAAAGACCGTCATGGACAATCTAGTAGCCATCAGTGGCACAAAACTTACTTCTGGGCCAGTGACCCAATGCACAGAAGAAGTCTTACTGCTAATATGTCAGGATTGGCATCCCAAAAGTATCTCCTCTGCCCTTATCAGTGCTGCGCAGTTCCAGGTCATCCTAGGTATAACCTGGTTAGAAATGTCCAGTACCTGCTCAGGGAGCAGGCAGGTGAAGGCAGACCCCTATAAGGGCCCCATTTTTTAAGTGCTGTGATGAAGCTCCTGTCTGGCCGGGGCATTAAACATCTGCCCTTCTAACATCATGGCCACAGAGCACCTTTACATCTGAGCCCTCACTGGGCTTTTTTACATGATCACTATGCTTGATGCTCCGGAACAACATGGCCGCTGTGATGACCGCACAGCTGCCAGGATTTGCCTGCAGGCTATGCCTGCCGGCAATGCTTGCAGATTATCCGGGGCTGCCTATTTCCAGTACCTGCTCAGGGAGCCAGCAGGCGAAGCCAGACCCGTCTAAGGGCTGGACCCATTTAAGGGTTGTGATAAATCTCCTGTCTGGCCTGGGCATTATTCATCTGCCCTTCTAACAACATGGCCACACAGCACCTTTAGATCTCAGCCCTCACTGGGCTTTTTTACATGATCACTGTGCTTGCTGCTCCAGAACAACATGGTGCTGAGAAAACCGCGAGACTGCCAGGACTTGCCTGCATGCTGCACCCACCTCTGTTGCTTGCAGATTGGCTGGGGTTGCCCACTTTCAGTTCCTGCTCAGGGAGCCGTCAGAGGAAGACAGCCCCTTCTAAGGGCCCAATTTAACGGTTGTGATGAAGCTCCTGTCTGGGCCTGTCCGGGTGCAGACAGCACACCCGAGGACTCTGCCTTTCTTATACATGAGCCTGCTCTTCTTTTCATCTCCTGCATTAGGAGGTAAGGTTTCTGCATTGCGACCTTGATTGCATGTGTGATTTCTGTTCATTGCGACTCTACAAATGTACCCTCTACTTCTGAGACTATTTTGCTCTATCTGCTCGTACGCAGCATCACCACTTTTGCGTGGATCATGTTGGATGCACTGACTGAACACCCCCCTTTTTTTGCAACCTCACTACTGCTGCAATCCCCCTCCACCGTATCTGCCTCCAGTCATCCTGAACTGGGCGAGACATCCGACCCATGCCTGCTCAATCTCCACTTCACCATCCTAGCTGACTGTTGCACTCCCATCTGAATACCATTCCTATGTTACCCCCATCTGGCAGCAACTGTTTGCCCTTCATATACCTCGTCTAATCCTGCAACAGTGATACAAAATCAGACTTGCGCAGCCTGCACACCATGCCAACGACTCCCTTCTCTTCTCAGCCCTGAGCAGCATCTTAATTCTTCCCAGCCTGCAACTACTGACTTGAACTTATCTCAGCCTTGAGCCATCTAGCATTCCCCTCAGTATCTTCTCATCTTGACTCTGCACTCAGCCCCCTGCTGCATCTTTTTATCACCCTAACTACTATCTCACTTCTGTTTTCATGCCTGATGTAGCCCCTCTTCCCATGAGGCAAGGCTTTCCCATTTTGTGTACACACTCCTATGTTGCATTTTTCCTACTTGTATCAGTGTATTTGATGCATGCCCCCTGCACCATTAGGTGAGGCATTTCAAAGCTGCTCTTCACCTGCCTGTGCCTGCGTATTTTGATGTAGCCCCCTGCACCATGAGGTGAGGAATTCCAGTGTCACTGTTACCGACTTGCACCTGTGTATTTTGATGTCGCCCCTTGCTCATGAGGTGAGGCTTTCCAATGTCGCTCTTTACATAATTTTGCCTGCAGTTGTGTGGCAGCCCCATCCCCTGAGGTGAGGAGTTACCAAATTGTGCACCCATTCAAATGTGTTTTCAAATGTGTTTCCTAAATTCGAGTCTGGTGCTGTGCTGAACCTGTTCTTTTTGCACTTAATGTACCGTTCACTACCTTGCCATCATACCATTGTTCCTTCCTCCCCTTACTGCATTCCCCTCACCCTCCTTCATTTTATGTACAGCACTTGCATGATCTGAATGTCTCAAGACCTAGTAGGAAAATGTTTGCTTGTTTTTCTCTTCCTTGTTCCACCCCTTGTCTTGATGCACCTTGAAACACCTTGTGATGTATAGGCGCAATGTAAATAACCAATAAATCAAATCAATAAATCAAACTCACAACCCTGGCATAGATTGGAGAGTTAGAAGTTTGACCATTTCCAGTGAACAGCCTGACAAATGTCAGAGTGGTCATTGCCAATAGTTCCATCTAAATCATTTTGGGCACTGTAGGAGTTTGCCTCCTGAATACATGGATTACAAGGACATTTTTCAGAAAGAACAGTCAAATATGTTACCCCACTCAGACCCTATGACTGCCAGATAGACTTAGTTCCAGAATCCATGCAGCTGAATTTACACCTTAGCAAAGCAGGAAAACAAACATCTTCATACGTATCTGGGCCAGTACCCAGCCAATGGCTTCATACGACCATCAAAGTCCCCAGCAGCCTCACCCCTCTTCTTTGTACCTAAGAAATAGAGGAATTTACAAACCTACATAGACTAAAGGGCTCTAAACAGAATCACTGTCAAGAATAGATATCAATTACCACTAATCCCAGTGCTTCTAGACCAACTGAAAGATGCAAATATTTACACAAAGTAAGATCTCAGTGGGGGCATACCATTCAGTGCGATCAAAGGAAAACTGCCTTCTGCTCTAAATATGGGTTGTACCAATAACAAGTTATGCCCTTTGGGCATGTAATGCCCCAGTGGCATTCCAGTACTTTATGAATTACGTCTTGCAAGAACTCTCGATGTCTGCACCATAGTCTACATGGACAACATTGTGATTTATTCTGCGTACCCGTCAGAACACGTAAAACATGTATGGACAGTGCTTGAGAAGTTGAGACAATATCACCTCTGCGCAAAACTAGAGAAATGTGCTTTCCATGTCATAGAGCTGAGCTATTTGGGCTTCATAATGTCACTGCAATACATTTGGATGGACAATCGCAAAGTTGAAGCAATCCTCCAATGGCCTTCGCCCACCTCTGTTAAAACAGTCCAGAGCCTCCTAGGATTCGTGAAATGTTCATCAACACTTCATTTCAGCCTTCTCAGACTTCGCACACCTTATCATAAACATGCTGCTTAAGAACAAACCCTTTTGCTGGAATGCAGATGTGGAACAAGCCTTATCGATCCTGAAAACACAGTTCGTCATGGCACCAATTTTACAATATCCAAAGCCTGAACTCCCTTACTTGGTCAAAACTGACATGTACAATGTTGCCATGGGAGCTGTTCTGTCCCAACGAAATCCAGACATGGGGCAGCTTCATTCAGTTGCCTTTTCTTTAAAAAATATGTACACTGTCTGAAAGAACTTATGCCAAAACCGAAAAGGAACTTTTGGCCATCAATGCTGCATTTTTAAAGAATGGCTGCATTACCTGCTGGGCTCTTGACATACTGTCACAGTTCTCAAGGACCACAGGAACCTGAAATACCTCAAAACATTCAAAATTTGATTTTGTGGTTACTTTCTGGCCAGGACAGTGCAATAGCAAAGACATGTTACAACCAAGGGGAGAAAGAGAAGCTCATGCCATTCAAGTGCCGGCAGTGACAGCTCCAATGTATAAAATCATAGGAGCTTTAAACTCTGTGCTCAAATGATCAGGTTACAAGAGTCATTTTTAAAGACCTTTTCCCAGGAGCAATTGCATGCGTGGGTCTCGCAAAACCCTAAACAAACAAGCAGTAATGCAATCCCTTACTATGTTGAAAGTATGTACTTTGCTGAACCTCAGATGCAGCTGATATTACTTAAGAATTACACCGATTCACTTTTAGAAGGTCATCCGGATATCACCAAAACTATCAACAATGTTAGTGCTACTGGTGGCCTACCCTTCGAGAAGATGTCACCACAAATGTGAACATCTGTGACATTTGCACCCAACATAAAAGAAGAACAAAGAAGCCACAAGGGCTATTCCAACCACTGCCAGTACCCCCGGCTCATTGGCATACTGTGTCATTAGATATTAGCACCAACCTACCAACATGTCAAGGATTTAACACCATTCTAGTTGTCATCGATCAACTATCGAAAATGGCATAATTTGTGGTTCTCAAAGGGATTCCTAATGCCACTGTCTTGGCTCAAACCTTTTTAAAGCAAGTGGTCAGACTCCATGGATTTCCAAGAGTAGTGATCTCAGACCGAGGGAGTGAATTTGTTTCCTGCTTTTGGAGGAAATGCTGCACCCTGGCTCAAAAAGATGTCCATCTGTCCACTAGTCACCACCCAACCAGACATCTTGATTGGGTGGACCTTCTTTGGGTAGCAGGGTATGACTATAAAACACCCTGCATAGTGCTGCATGATTTACTCCTTTCTTTTTTCTCCAGGGCATACACTCCTGAACATCAGTGTATGATCCACCAAACACTTTTGAAATTCCCCCAGTCACAACACTACATGAAACTATTCATCGGACATTAAAGCAAGCCTCTCCCATTTACAACACACATAAAACTCATAGAAAAATTTTACAGACCAAAAGGAGGACCCTACTCCCGAATACCAAATTGGGGACCTTGTTTGGTTGGCAACTAAGCACATTCAGTTGAAAGTCCCAAAGAAATCCTGTCCACGTTATATAGGACCTTATTCCATCACATCTCCAATCAGTCTAGTGGTGGTTAAATCGGGCCTAATAATTAATAATAATTAAATTGGGCTTACCATCTTCTCTATGCATTCCTCCTGATTTCCACGTAAATCAATCAAGCCAGGAACACAAAACTCCAGATCCAATCCACCACATGTACACATTATAAACACTGAACCCAAATGTGAGGTACAAAACATATTAGACTCCAAACGAGTGACAAACATGTTGTATTACCTAATAGAATGCAAAGGGTATGGGATAATATGACAGGTCTTGGGAGCCGGCTAGGAATGTACATGCTCCACACCTAGTGGCCCATTTTCATAGGGACAACCCTGGACAACCCTAACCTTACTCGTTAAGGGGGGGTTTTGGAGGAGTGCTGTCATGATCACATGTCCATGGAACCCAATGTCCCAACAAGTAGTGAGGGGCTGGACATTCACATATATGCTTTCCTAACAAGAGAAATCATGTAAAGATGGTCACCACTGTGAAGTCCCACCAGACCCCCAAAATGGCTACCGCCAAGGACATTCTCTAGCAGCTTCATGCAACACTGTTGGATATAATGCATGGGTCCAGGGCTATAGAAACCGCACCCTGGGCCCATGCCAGTGTTTTATGATAATGACAGTAGTGAGAACAACGCTAGCCTGATCATCACCTAACCCTGTCAGCTTATCCAGAGGAATCTCCAAAATATATCGGGAGTTTCGTGCTTCACATGAGCTGAACCACTTTAGCTCACCACAAAATCTGAAGTGCTCTTACACCTTCATCCCATGTTTGCCCTCCCTCCTCCCAAGCCAGAGAACAATTCCCATCACATGCCTGATCTGCAGTGGGCTGCAATCATCCATCTGTGCCAGGAAGTCTTGTGGAAAGAATCTAAAGACAAAAAGAGCAAAGTGAACACTGTGCTTAATGGCGCTGCAGTCTACATTTAGCCTAACAGCGTTTGGTCCCCCCTCAAACATCGCACCACTTACCTGGTGAAACCGCTCCTTGCTCTCTTCTAGCAACAATGCAGCTCTACATCTCTGTAAAGGAGCAATAGCAGAAAAGCAACTGGTTCTTAAGAGCACACCGTAAGCAACATACAGCACCTACGGGGTGAGTCCAGCCCCCACGGGGTAGTGTTGGTGAATACCTGGGAGTTGATATATAGAAAACTAACTGCCCAAATGAACACCCCGCATATTCTTGTCTTAGGGGAGACTGCAGACATTCAAGGACAGCCTATCACCCTGGTGCAACACTTTAAACCCCCACAAACACACAACCCCTTTTACCTGGAACACACACAGCAATGTGCATTAAGAGTGTCACACTCAATCCTGGTGCAAGAGAAATGGGGCATTCCAGAAGTCTGCTAAATTGGGCATCCACAAGTCTGTTAGACGTGCCCGCAAGACATCAGGTAAGTGTTACAAATATATTATGAATACTTAAAAAATAAAGTGTATTTAAATCAAATCATTTTAACCTTAACCTACCCTATTTTTGTTTTGAATATTTAGCTTGGGTTGTAGCATTTATTACAGTGAAAGTGAAGGTGATGTAATTTGTTTTATAAATATTTCTTTGTGTTTGTGGGTGCAGGGGCAGGTGGAGCAGGAGGAGGCACATGTGCCATAGCAGGCCGAGCCACGGTAGGTCCACGGGACCTACACGGCCCTGCATGCACTGTCTGCAGCAGCTCCTGTGCCTATTCATGCCACACTAGGGCTTCCATCTCTGATATGTCCACCTCCGCCATACTCCTCTTTGTGGGCGTCCTGTGTCCAGATCGCAGCTCTGACACATGGGCATCATCCTTTTCCATGAGGCCACTGGCAATGGAGGTTGCAAGAGAGAGGAAAGGGACGCAGGACATAATGCCTGCACCAAGGGACATACAGATCAGACATGTGGCGCACACATTACGTCTACACAGGAAGCAGACACAACACACATTGGCACACGAAGATTCCAATGCAGTGCTATCTAGCAAGGGGTGTCTTGAAGGCATGCATGTGGCACACACACTCAGGAATTGACAGGCATGTCACCCTAATCATCTGCAGGCCATAGCGGCACGGAAGAAGGCAATCACCTACCGGGCAAATGCAGGTTCCTCTCAATTTACATTACCCTCATGTAGTTTCAAGGGCATTTCC
This sequence comes from Ambystoma mexicanum, assembly GCF_040938575.1. Taxonomy (NCBI): domain Eukaryota; kingdom Metazoa; phylum Chordata; class Amphibia; order Caudata; family Ambystomatidae; genus Ambystoma; species Ambystoma mexicanum. Next base: position 771,293,388 of record NC_090923.1, on the reverse strand, counting down.
AGCATAGGATCTGGAATTCCAGGGGGACTGATGCGGGCCTGCAGCAGGGGCCAGGATGGGTCATTTGGCCCCCTATTCAGCAGCTTGTGTGCCTTGATTCCAATGACCCGCCTGAGGTCATCCCAGTGCTTCTTCACTTCCTTGGCATTGTGCTGTTATACCCCAAGCTCGCTGATGTACCTTGCTATTTTGGCCCATGACTTGGCCTGTGCTGTTACCTTGGTGTGCAGTGAGTTGCGACTGGTGAGGTGCCTATACTTGCTGAACACCTCTGCACCAGGACATTCACCTCCTGGTGGGTGAAGTTGGGGTTTTGTGACCCAGGAGGTGTTGAGGTGGAGTCATCCCCGGAAGGTGAAGAGTCACCTTACGGTGTGGTGGGGATTTGGGTTAGAAGGAGCTGACTGTATCATGGGAGGAGCCATGACTGGTGGTGAGAAAGGCGCTCCCACCTCACTGAGATTTTCCACAGGTCCCATGTGTGTGGAGGTCCCCATCCTCCCCCTCCTACTCATCCAGACTCAGGAGAGGTCATGTGTTAGAATGCCCACAATGTCGTCGACAGTGGCAGGGGGGGACATTGCTCAGCAAGGAGCACTGGTGCAGGTGGTAGTGGTGGTGTTCTGCTAGTCTGTGGTGCACCCTCCTCTCTGACACCTCTGGAGGTCGAGGCACCGGCATCCTCAGCGATGGCCTGCCTGCCCCTGTTCCTCGTGACCCTCCTGCACAGACCACAAGGTCCCTCCTGTGGGTTTGTGGCATCCCTCTCTCCTCATAATTTCCTGTTCGATTCCACGTCAGCTTTCGACAATGTGCACTGGCATGGTCACCCTTTATGTGATGAAGGAGGCATATGGTTGTTAGGCATGGTCACTGCTGCCATTGCACAAGACCGATTTGAAAGGTATGCCATGTGTTGGCAGCTATCCGCATCTGGCTGGCTTACACGTGTGCCAGGGGTGGTGTATGCAGGGAGCCTCAACTCTGCCATGCAAGGACGGTGGTGTAGACACATGCACACATGCAGATGCACACATTGTACAGACAGGACAGTGCCCTACACTAGACGAGCTGTGAACATGCTGGAGAGAGCTTGACCCTGTCAGTCAGGATTGTGATGCAGTTCACAAACATGTGCACCTGTGTGATCTGCTGTGGCTCTCGTGTATCTGCATGTGCTATCTGTACCTATAAGTCATGCCAGCAAGCATCACCTGTCCATGATGGGCTGTTCTTATTCTCTGGCGGTTCTTGCCTCATCAGAAACTTTCCAAGTGAAATCCTAGAGGAGAGAAGAAGACAGAGTTAGGTAAAGTAAGTGGCGAACCAGGAAAAGACAGTAATAAGCAGCAAAGCAACAGGAAAAGATACTAAGGAGCGGTAAAGCCGGAAGAGACATTAACAAGTGGCAAAGCAGCAGAAAAAGACATTAAGAAGCAGCAAGGCCGGGAAAAAACATGAATAAGTGACAAAAAAAGGAAAGGATATTGGCAAGCAGTAGAAGAATAGGAAAAAACTCACTGGCAAGTCACAGAAGCTAACCCGTTTAAGACATTGAGACATTCAAAACAGCATTAACAAAAGGACACAAGCAAGCTCACACCCGGCTAGCCGCAGCAGGCCTGGGCAAGCGGAACCAGTGATGTAACTGGAGACGGGTGCACTTGAAGCACTCACACAGCCACTCATAACCTAAAGGAGAGCACAGCCTTCCAGGGGGAGCATTAGAGTCAAGGGGGGGGGGGGTTTGGAATACCAGTGACACCTGTGCTTTTGTTTTTCAGGCAACTCACATACATTGCTGGTTTCATCAGCATTAGGGCTCCAGCTATCCACCTGGAGAACACCTTTAACCAGCATCCAAACCTCTTCCTCCTCAGGTTTGGCGGTTGTCACAACACAACTCTGCATGAGCTTTGGGTGGTAAGTGGTGCGGGCACACAATGGAAAGTCCAGGCGTTTCCACAGAGTAACAGGTAAATGTTACAGGCACCTTGTGATGAGTCATGGTTGAAGTAGGTGATGTGCATGGAGTTTCCTCTGCTGGTGTCACCCTCATATGCCTGTGCCTGCAGGAGCAGTATGTTCTCCTCTGGCTTTGCCTCCCCTGCAGGCAGAGCGATTTGGAAACCAGTGCACCTATGTGCTTCTCGCAACTGTGCATGGTGCTCCTCCAGTGTGGGGGAGATTAGTTTCCCCCAGTCCTCCTGGTTCTCTTTAGTGGGTTTGCTGTGGAAAGCTTGGTTTTGTTCTTCCTCCTCACTGCTGACATGGATGCAAAGTGGAAGGAAAAAGACATGTCAGTCTGTGGATTACATGTGATGGCTGCTGATGAGTGGCATAACTGATGCCATGTGTGTCTCATTTTTGGCATGCACGTGGCCCTCACACATCAAGAGATGTTGTACTGTTTACTGTATACACCTGTTGTTCTGATTGTAAGGAAATGTGATGCTACTGCTTATATTCATATTGACATTGTGTGTATAGTTATATGAATAGTATGGTATTTCCTACAGTCGTATTGACATATTTGATATAGTGCTATTCATAATACAGTAATAGCTACTTGCGTGTACTGCTTACATTCATATTAACATGTTCTATATAGTGGTATGTATAGTACGCTAGTTCCTGCAGTTGTATTAACATATTCAATATAGTTCTGTTAATAATGAAGAAATGGTAACCTGCGTATTACTTTTTATTTAGCAGTCAAAAGAGAACAATTGTGTTGAAGCTATGCAACACATAAAGTGCATTTATTGTGCACACTTGTACATTGTAATCGTAAGGACATTTGATGCTACTGCTTAAGGTTGTATGAACATTTTCTGTGTAGTAATATTTACAGTACACTGATGGCTACATTCGTATTGACCTTCTCTATAAAGTGCTACTAGCAGTTGTACCTGTTCTTTGCACAGTAATTCCTATTGAAAAATAAAATTAATAGGCAAAGGCATATTAATATGTGTTACTTTTTACATTGACTATACCATGGAACCTACCAAAATGCCAAACTTCAAGTTTATAGCATGTTGGGAAGCATGCTGAACATTTTGAGCAGACACACGCACATATCCAAGCCTTGAAGTCTGCTTAACACAGAAAAAAAACACAATTAGAAACATTTATAATGTTTTCTTTTTACATTGTCCACACCACGGAACCTACCCACATGCCACATTTCAGGTTTGTAACATGTTGTTAAGTATGCTGAACATTTCAAACAGAGACACACACACATATCCACAAATGTATATATATATATATGTATAGGGAGAGATGGATTCATTAACAGTACATTAGTGCATTCATTTGTATTGACATTTAGTATATGGTGCTATGAACAGTGGCTATATCTTGTTAAAGCTATAAAGCATTTGAAGCATATTCAGTAGTATAAAAATTAATAGTACGCTTTTGCTGAAAGTTGTATTTATAGTTTATATTTTTGGTTCTATTGCATTATAACATTAGTAGCTAAAATGGTAGGTTTTATTCTTTACAATTTTCACATTTAAACAATAGTCGCATTCACTGTTTAAAAGGTGATTTCATAGAAAATAATCTACTAGCCTGGCTCAGTTGAAGGCTCTGAAGGAGTGGTTGTTGTCGACATTTTCAAATGTGCTGCAAAGAAATAGTTAGATATTATTTATTTTAAAGTATAACATTTTAAAATGACAAGTATAAAATTATCATTAAACATGTACATAGGTGTGCAAAGGATACTTACTTTGCATCTGCACTGGTCTTTGTATTCAATTGATATATTTAGTACTATTAATAGGCATAGTTGAGTAAGTAGCACATTTGGGCATTGGCTAGAGCCCAAACTGCACGTGTGTGTGTTGTAAAGTAAGTATAGCAGAGTGATTTGGTATGTTAATTGGTAGATACACATTAAGCATGCGCAATTTGTAATTATTTGCAGGTGCTCTTTGTGAATAATGTAGTAGATTTATTTCAGAGAAATGTCAACATTACAGTTGTTTCAAAATGGAAATCAAGGTAAATGGTTAAGCAAAAGTGGTGTGTATATATTATGTGTACGGTTTAATATTGTAATGAATATTGAGTTGCAACCGCAGTCCAAGTGTGCTTGGCATTATGCAGTCGTGCACGTTTATAGTTGTGCAGCATCCTTCCAGTCACATGACTAAAAGTATATGTGCAGCGTCATTACATTACACATGCGCACAATACTTGTATATTGGATTATGCTTATTGTACATTATGCATGACTGTACGTATGGTGTTTTGTATATTGGGCATATTGTAGTTTAAGTTTTTCATGCTTGTGATTTTCATTAGTAACTCCTGGGGGTTTTGGCTGGAACATTGTGAGGCGAGTGCTCACTGTTTCACCATTGGCAAACTTAAACGTGGAAAGGCATGGCTATCGCAGTGGCAAGTGGAGAAATATTATGGAGCAACTTGTTGTGTATCATGGAAGTGACAAAAAAGAAGACTTGATTGTAAGAAAGGCTAGTGGAAATTACGTGGGCTACCGAAGAGGAAGTAAATGATGTTCTGACATTACAAATTACTTGTAAAGCATAGCACAATTGTTTCCAGGACATAGGGTCGTTTTCAAAGCTATTAGTTGTAGCAAAATCATATCAATATCATAACATGTGGTAACAATATCAAAAGAATAGCAAATTTACATATCAAATTCAAATTTGTGAGCAGGTAGCTATTGCATGGGGGAAAAACAAACAAGAACATGTATCATACAAGATTGAATATTCTGCCTAAATGGCATAAAACCCATGTGCCCAGAGATTTGTGTGCAGATTGTCTGAAGTACCCAATAGTCCGTGCCTGGTCCATATATCAATAGTCCTCCTTTAGTGCTCCTGGTACTCCCAAATCTTTTTTTATTGGTGTCTAGATTAAAAGTGCTCACTGGTGAACTGTTAGGTGGTTCCTTAGTGCCACCTCATTGGTAAATCCCATTAAAGCCCACTCGCGGGTCCCCACAGGGTAGGCAAAGAAATGTTGGATACAACTCCACCATGGTGATTTAGTATGGTTTCCTAAAATGCAAATATTGGGCATGATTAAATCTCTGTGTTAACTTTGTAATTGAAACATCGTGGATATACATATAATAATAAAGGGTCACTTACTCATTGGGTGTGTGCTAAACTTTCTGTAATGTCCACTTTATTGTTGGTCTCTTAATGTCTCCCTCTCTTCATTTGATAAAAAAGAGTGGTAGATACTGCAGTGAGTATAAATTGTTGTTAATATCTTAATGTAGTTGTTAAATTACATTTGTTTGTACAATTGGGTATGCACTTGGTTAGAGTTTTATATGTATAGCGGTGCATCATCAAATGTCCTTTCCATAGCTAGTACGGCAGGTACCCGACCCCCTCTATGGAACATAATAGATTTAAATATGTGTTGCTAGTATTGTAATAGTTTGCAGTTTTTGCCCTCCTCCTTACCTTCTGTTAGCTTGCTTTCTATTCAGAGGGTTGGATCCCAGACACTTCAGGCGTGTGGGGCACGCTGGCACCATTTTGATTGTTTATTTATGTTGTCCTGTGAACGTGTGAGGTCTCACGCTCGGTGCGTGTGACGTCACTGCTGTACTAATGTCAACATTCCCTCTGAACTTGCTTGTTCTGCCATAATGCATTGATGCGGTTAACTTTTCACGCTCCCTCATGTATTAGTGATGGTATGTACATGTGCATAATAGATGCTGCTTGTAATGTCTGCAAACATGTGTTTACAAGTTTAGATTTTTGACATTTGCGACATACTCAAAGTAACTCACGTATTACTGATTGAAGAAATATATCCAAACCTAGTATATGTGATGATATTTGTCTGAATGAGAATGTGCAACTGTTGGTATAGTACTGTCTATAAATATTTGTTGGCAGTGCCTTAGACGTATCCGATACAGCCCATTCCTGCATTGGTCACTTGTTAGTGCAGATGCACTGAGTCTCCTTCATGTGTGGAGTATGTCAATGTGCCTTGTTGACCTCTAATTATGAGATCGTAAAGTAATACCATTTCATTTAATTGGATTCCAAGGGTCTCTGGTAAGCCTGCCAGTGGTCTATTGGGTGATCCATCCAACCCCTCCCCTTGAATATGCTGTTACGTAGTAGTCTCAGTTTATTAGGGTTACTTGTGTTTCAAAATATGATATCACAACAAGCAGTAACATAGTTGTGTGCTGCTGTGAGTGTCCCTAATCACAAAAAACATTCATCTCATGCTCAGTGTTAAGTCCTACCTTAATACAACATAGATAACACATGCATTTAGACTCCATGTGCCTCAGTTTTAATTTCAAATCACCTCCTCTTTTCCCACATTTGGTCCTCATGAGTCCAATGAACCTGAGATCACTTTTGTCCTCCATATGGTGGCATTCTTGCCAGTGTATTGTAAGTGGCAATTTGTAGTCTTGGCTTTTAAGACTTGCTAGGTGCTCTCTGATTCTGACCCATAGCTGTCTTATCCGGCTCCCTACGTACAATTTTCTTCAAACAGAAATTATAGCATGAACTACAAAGGTCATTCTGCAGTTGATGAAATCTTTAATCTTGCTCTCTATGCCCCCTCTGTCAATTTATTCCCGGCAGTCAGCATGTGCATAGTTGCACATGCTGCAGGTGCCGCACTTGTGGAAGCCTGTCAGGGTCCTTAACCAGTCACTTCCATTACTTTTCTTGGTTCTACTGGTATCTAAAAATGAGGGACACAATTTGTTTCTGATAGTGTGTGCTCTGGTAAACACACATTTGTGTTTGTTCTCGAAATGCTGTTGTAGGTCGGAGTCCATAAGCAAGATGTGCCAATGTTTTTGCGCTATTCTATTAAGGGTGTGTGCATCCTGTGAGTATTGGTTTACGATATCAATGTTCCAATGTTCTTTGCTCACTTTACTGGTTGGTTGCAGCATAGTTGTTCTATCAAGTGCCTTCCTTCTGTGATGTGATTTGTTAGCAACACTGTGTGGGTACCATCTCCTGGCATTCTTTATGAAATTGGGTTTCTTCACTAGAGTTGCAGCGTGCCCGAAAGTACTCTTCAGCCAGTATGTTGGTTACAGTCGATTTACGGTGGCAGCTTCCTGCATGCAGTGTGGAGTTGACCTCTGTGGTCTTGTGGAATGTCTTTGTTTCAATGTTACCTTCTGCAATGTAGATATGTAGATCTAGGAAGTCTATGGTGGTCTGATCACAATGCTATCGGGCATGCCACAACTGTAGTGAAGAAACTCAATTTGATAATGAATGCCAACTTTTGACAAAAAGATTTTATGAGAGAGGGTACCCACACAGTGTTGTTAACAAATCACATCACAGAATGAAGGGGTTGTTACTCCTTGAGGGTAACAACCTTAACCTGCTCACATATGGCGGCGACTCTCCCTTCTCACTGTGTGATCGTCCTCGTGGACACTTAGGATACACTATAGGATCTGGTGTCCCTCTTAAGGTTGTTCCAGATCAGACAATCTTACTTCTTTATCCATTAGCAGGCTTCCTTCAGCGGAGCATGCACGCCCTCCTCCTACCCTGAGACCGGACTCTTTCCTCGTCTGACATGTTGCATCCCCAAATAGTGTGACTATCATCTCCTTCACCCTTATCCTGATTCAGTCTACTTAAAAATAATGTTCTATGCTCGTTACTGAACAGATTTTCTTCTTCACTTCGTAATTGAAATACTAGGGATTGATCATGTTTCCCTTGAATTCCATACTTGCTACTTTGCCTTAACTGTTGATTGACCTTGTTGATTCTTTCTCCAATGCTTGCCGCATCAAATCTTGCTTCTTGCAATACTACTCTAGATGCTGCTGGCGTTGCTTCCTTTATCAGAAGGAACTCCTCTATTCTATCCCATCATATTCCTGGGCTTGGCCCTATTGGTTCCTTATGAATGACACTGGTATCAAGACCTTGTTGTCTCTTTTTTCGTTCCATTTCTTCATCTATGTCTCTTCGATTTCTTGCATCCCTTCTAATTCTTCCTTCCTCTTGCCTTTGTTCTTTCTTCTCCTTATTCCTTCCCTTCTTGCCTCTTCTTCCCTTCGTGTCTGTAATCCTTTGCGCTTCTTCCTCTTCTCTTTTCCTTTCTCTTCTATCCCTATCTTCTATCGCTCTCTCTCTGTTGTCATACTTTGTTCTTCTGCCTGTTCTTCTTTTCGCTCTTTCTCCTCCTGATATATCTGCTCTCATCGCTCCCTGCTCTTCCTTTTCTGCTTGTCTTTTCTCAATATCTTCTCTCGTTCTTTATTCTTTCTTTCTTGTTCGTCCTTATCTTCTCTTTGCCTAACTTCCTCAATACTTTTCCCATCTATTTTAAGTAATATCTGTCCTCCCATCTATTCGATGTGCATGAGCGCTATCTTGTCAGCTTTATCCTTTTCTTCTTTCCATCTCTTAATCTCCCTGTCTATTTCTGTTGAAAATTGTGACCGCTCACTCCTTTCTTCTTTGTCTTGTATGATCTTATAGATCTATTCTTTTCTCTTATTCACCTCTGGACTATCATCACTACTGTAAGCAGGGGTTCATTTATTGGATTACTATACCCTGTCTCCGCTTTCAACTCCTTTAAATGATATAACCTTATTTCTTCCGTAGTAGCAGCTTTTGCTTCGGGTGAGGTAAGGGGAGCTGAGGACTCAACACCTTCCTCCTTTCGCTGACTAAGCATCCACTCCTCAGGTTGCGAGTGTTCGATTTCTTCTTGGTACATCTTGCAGAGCTTTAGAATCGCTAACCTTTTCTCTAATTTCTTCCCCATGTACACAGTGTGCAAGTATGTGATCATGTGTTGCAATACAGCTTTTGACAATGTTCGCCTTTGTGGCCATGGCATGAACATTATATCTGCCATGCCTTTCACCCATTCCTCACTATAATGTTTGAGCTTGTGCATGTGCTTTGGTAATGTTTTGCATAAGTGCATAAGAGGAGTGTCTCCCATAATGACAAGTCTCACTTGACTGTCAATACGTACCAGACTGTTAAATAAACTTTATACTTTTGCTTAGATCACCACTTTTCAACGTTTTAAAACAACAAATATGAGCATGCACCATCAATCGATGCTCAAGCCTCTATTTTCAACAGTTTACCTATTTTCTTATTCGATATATCTATTTTCTTGAATGGTGCCAATCACTTTGCTACGCTCGATCACTGCCGCTACTCAACTTTTTCAACTTTTTCACAACTTCTATCACTCTTCGATATTTTTACTGTACAAACAAGATTCAGACTAGGCAAACATTGCACATTTATAAGCACTGTCATCACCTTATCTCTTTCGCCTTTTACAGGGCTTGAGATGTCACCTTGCGTAATCCTGATTACGCTTTTTATATTTCACTCTATCCCCACTGGGATTTGAGAGGTCTCCTTCTAAACTCTCTTGAGTCAGGACTCCTAGGCGCTACCTTTTCTTCTTCAGAATATTCCGGTTGCTCAAAAAATTATCACAATCCCATCCCCTTTATTTGCCATTCCCCTCATCATTCGTTAATCGATTCTAGGCCTTCGGTATCGACTCCTCCTTCAATCCAAACACTTTGCCTTCCGTCTGCAGAACGCCTGTGGAAACTGGGCAGGAATTTCATAAAAAGAGGACCTGCCCACTGTCTCAGTTCTTCTTGCAAGTTTATTTATATCGGCCTCTCTTCACAGGAAATCCTGCGAACTTCCGGCTAATGGCAGAGGATGCCCAATCATCTGAAACACTGGAGCAGGACTAGTTTTGATCTTTTTGAACCGTCCATACCGCTAGCATGTGAGCGTATGGCTCTTTAGTAACGTGCATGCAATGGATGGGGTTACAGAATAACTCTGACTCCAAATAATCTAACCAACTCCGGAAGATGGCAAAGGTACTGTTTTATTAACAATTACCTAAAACAGGAAGTTAACAATGATCATCAATGGACGTTCGCTCTGCTCTCAACGATTTTCTCATAAAACAAAGACTTTATACTAAAGATTTGTCAGAGGTGGCATCATATTACGTGGCAAATAAGAAACGCTTACGAGGCATTGTAATTGGTTCAAGGGGAACATCTAAGTATACTTTCTATAGGGACTAGGATTGTGATTGGCTGCCCACTGTCAGGTGGACAACTTATGCCTACCTCTAAGACATGTCATCTTTAACACTATTAAGTAAACGAAACGGTCATTGGTTTTTCAAAATATAAGGCCCTTCATTATGTGGCCCTCCACAATTGGTTGGCTTGCTCGTGCCATGTCTGGAACATTCGGTTCACTTAGCAGCACGTAAGCTCAGACCCAGGTGCCAGAAGGTGGACTTGACTTTACTGCCCCACCCAATTAGCCGAAGATACCTTGAAGATTGTCTTTGAACTCAGCCTTGCAAAGTATCCTTCTCTCTGGGAATATATGGGAGTGCAGGCACTCAATATCATTGTTCTAGCGCCCCAAGCTCAACTCTATTTTCATTCTTGTCTCACGTTACAGGAGACCACGATTTGGTCCATTTTGCAGTATTTAAACATCTTAAATTAATAAAACTTGAAACTCTTGGTGTTCTTTCTTTGCATGTTAACAAGGGATGGATCATCCTTCGCACCTTCACTGCTTTCAAGTATAGTTAATCAACCTTGGCTGCTTCAGTTTTGATAACAGTCGAGACAGCCTTGCGATGTGCATCCACAATCTTAGCTTATTCTTGCTGCAACACAATTCTCTGCCTTTCCTCTCCATGGGTCCTGGCTTTCTAAATTCATGACACCGATGTCCAGCTCTTATACAATGGCGGCTTCACATGCAGTCAGTTCAGTATATATAGCCAGCTTCTATGATGACTTGGTCTACTTGCGTTTCAGTGTCTGTACAATTATTGAACGGTTGATTTTTTGGAGCACTTTGAACTTTGCACACGTGAAATCTTCTTTTCGCATATGAAAGTTTACTTGGTTCTTACCTTCGTCATCAGTTTCTGTAAGATCCATGCATTCTCTTCAGCCAGTATTCTCGGGGCGTCACTCATGTTTCTTGAGACGTCACTAGCTTCTCTCTCTGCTCCTTTTCATGTTCCTTCAGGGAGTTCCTCCCTAAGATTGTCGTCTATTTGGGGATACATTCGATAGGGTTTTTTAAGTCGATACCTTCTTTCGAATATTCACTCTGATATTGGAACAACTGCTGGTGTCAAACATGGCACGATCTCAGGCTTCCAACATATAGGAGGTAGGGGTCGGGATTTCCTGCAGAGGCATGCAGATGCTCCTCTACACATAAATGTGCATGTAACACATGAACATTATCGGGCAGATTCTGAAAAGGAAGAGCAAATCAAAGAAGGATCTTTGATGAGCTCGTTCATATGCCCTTTTACACCCATTTTCACAGTTGCGTAAATCATGGGTCTTTTCTGCGCATTTAAAATTGCATTGAGAATTCACAAAACAGGATGCACTTTTAAATGCACACAAATGAGGGTCATTACCCCATAGCATTTTGGAAACAGGCACCGGCAGAGGTGCAAATCATGCTACAGTAGTTTCTGATCCTGTCATGACTTATCCTTTATGTGTGACTGCTACGGTTTAAAGGATGACTGTCACACTTGCATTTCCATCCCCCAATGAGGACTAAAATGCTTGTTTTCAGAGCATTTAACTGACAACGTGGTTGCTGGGAACCATTCATATATTACTGATTACTGCACTCCTGAAACTAACATATGCAAGATAGCTGTTAACTGCATCTCTGTGCTACTGTGCAGACGCTCCTCACATTTCAGAATAAAGTGACCCGCACATTTCTAAAAGTAGTACAAATTAAATGAGCGCATTCTCTGGCATCCTTTCATCTGAATTACTTTTTGAGAATCTGCCCCATAATGTTCTTGTCTTACATGCACAGTTATCTACGGCCTATTACTTTTCATGAAAGACTCAAGCAAAAGCTGCTAAATCAAAAGATACAATATTGAACTTGACTTTTCGGACATTGATTTGTTATTGATATTGGCAATGGATATTTATATCAACTTTCTTGATGCATGAATGTACTCATTTGGTGGCCCTTCAAATAATTTACATAGAATAACACTTTTTATTTTTATTTTTTCCAGGTAAACGGAATTGTCCGGGGCTGTCGCTGGCTGAAACAGAGGTGTTTCTGATTCTAACTAGTATCGTGAAGAACTTCAACCTGAAATCTACCTGTGATCTAAATGATCTTGACCTCACCCCCATAGAGAGTGGGTTTGAAAATCTGGCACCCCCTTTTAAAATGTGTTTTATCCCTCGTTAAAGAATAGCATGATGTGAGTGACTGACAGGATAAGTACAGAGTGTAGTGTGAACTAGAAGCCTTTTTTTTACGAGAATTGGCCTCTGATCTTGAGCCAACTCCTTTAATTTAGCCAGCCGTGCTATGGAAATAAATAACATTGTTCCACAGATAATGCATACTTGTTGTTTACTCAATCATATGATAAATGTTCAATGGGAATAAAAAGTATTTTAAAATAGTGAATCTTTTTCAGAAGTCTATGAAGTGCCATTTTATTTATATGCTGCACATCTGATACTGTTATAGACGTCTTGGTTGTCCATAAATTGAGTTGTCCCATTGATTTGGATTTCTTGCAGATCATTGCTTGTTTGCAGTTGTTTAATAAGGAATGAACATCCTTATAGTGCAGTGTTTGTGGATATATAGAGCCTGATTCATAGGGCGTTTTCATATGGGATAGCACCATTATAGAACGCGTCTGTGAATCAGGCCCATGGTGTGTGATCATTTCTCATTAGTTGTGTGTATGCGTGCACCAAATATTGAATATAATACGTCATAGACAGAAGGGATGAAGAAACAAAGGCCAGAGTGCTATTGATTACTCTGCTGGGCAAGACTCTGCTCATTAGAGGGGAGTCACCCACAATTATATAAGCCCTTACTCCAAAGTGTTCATACCTGAGTTGGGAAGACAGCATGAAATAGAGTGTGAGCGTGTGTGTGTGTGTGTGTGTGTGTGTGTGTGTGCACATGCGTGTATCTGTGTGTTTTCAAACTCTATAGGCCTGTCCCCTCAGTATATGTTAAGTCTGGAGGGGTATTACAGAATTGGATTGGTGTTAGGTGATGTATATTACCTTACTGCTGATGGAGAAACACAGCTCTATTTCGGTTTGGCATTGGGCAATGTGATTAAAGTTTCTGCAAAATTGAGGTGAGAGAGTGTATGATATGTGCCCATGAGCATGAAACATGTTCCTACATTGTTTGAGTTTGTAAAGATGAGTCCTATTTTTAATGACATTAGAGGTGAACCATTTCCCTTTGTAGTTCCATTGCTGTTGTGCTGGTTATGCAAGACTGTGGTTTGTATATTTAATGAACTTTATTACATGAACTGTTGGAGAGAAATTCTGTATTACCAGTATTGTATTGATTGTGTTGAGTGTAGGTTGATTGTATTTCAAATAAGATATTCTCATCAACGTACTAATAGGCCGTGTTGAGTAAACCTGGGTGAAGCAGTTCTGATACAAACTGAATCACAGGAATATTGCAGAGTTTACATATTACATCCATGTGTTCTAAACATTATCATAGGTGCAGGCAAAGTGTTTAGGTGGCTCGGGCACAATAGTATATGTATGGTATGTATAGTTCAATTACAGAATTAGACAAAAGGTTGTTTTAGCAGCTGACACTTTGTCAAGTGTGAGGTAGACAATGAATAGGATCAAGGTGAGGGTGGCACTAAATCCATTTTTCTTTTTACTTGGGAGCAGGTAGAAATGCGCAACTGCACCAGTTCAGGGACAGGGAGAACAATATGGTATTATTTAGCTGAGGGAGGGCAGAGAATTGAAATAGGATTTATCTGTGGTAAGTGTAGGAAATCAAAATAGGATAAGACATCTTTTTGTCACTACTATTGACTTTTCTACATCACATTGATACTGTATGACAAACACACATCGCATTTTTGTAAGTATAGAGAAAATCACATTATGGCTCAAGTTTGGATCACATTCAGTTGCTATAAATTGGTGAGTCAGATTTTAGCACAATACGTGCTCCTTGTGAAGTATTGAATAAAACATTCTAAAAAATGTTTGAGGCATGAGACTGCATTCTCTGTTTGCAGCTGAGTTTGTCATATTTTAGTAGACACACAAATATGAATTGCAGTGGACAGTCTTCTACTTTTTGCTAGAAAGGAGAAGATTGCATTCATTTGCAATGTGTAGCAATTACTTTTTAATAATAGAGAAGAAAGAAGCTCAGTGACTAAACAAATGTCATGTAATAATCATGTATGGCATGTTTTGTCAGTGTGAGTAGAGGAAGAGGAACACCACAGAATTGTTTGGAGGCAGACAGGAGATTACATTACTGTCAGTTGCTGTCAATTGCTTTGCAATATTTTATGTCATTAAAATAAATACTATTTTCTTGTAAAGTTGCCAATATCGAATCTTAGAGTTATTTTGAAACAAAAGAGATCATTAAGTATCTGTAACTGAGTGTGTCAACTTATTGCAGCCATGCCAAATAGAAGCTGCATAGAAAAGGCCTAGGAAGAGATTATTCCGTGGATGTAAGTGACAGCAAACGTTTATTGTTAGTCAACGAAGAATTCCAGCAATTTACAACTAGGCATGACAAAACACACTTCTTGTCAATGTCAAGAGAAAACCACCATAGAATTGTCAGGGTCAAAAAGTAAATTAGATGGCACTCAAAGACTGTAAATCAGTGGGCCATATTTTAGTCACCAGACCAATAAGTGCTCCTTGTGATGTGAAGTTATGAATCATAAATGTTAGAAATTATATTGAATTGCATTCAGTGTCTCCAGCTCTTTACAAAAATTACCATGTATCTGCATTGGGAGCGGAAGGAATTGAGTGATATGAGATATGATATTTTATTTATATTGCGCTCCTACACAAGTGTTTCAGAGCACGACCAGACAAAAGGAGGGGAACAAGGGAGAAGAAAAACAACAAACTTACTAGGCCCAGTGACATTGAGAACGCGCAAGTGCATGGGAAAGGGAAACAGCGGAAAGTGTATGGAAGGGGGAGAGGTGGAAAGTGCATGGAAGGGGGAGCGGTGGAAAGTGTGGAAAGGGGAGAAGCAAAATAAATACATAAGTAAAATAAATAAATAAAGGTGGTAGTGCAGCCAGCAAGTGGCAAGTGCTAGGTTAAGCAGATAGGGTATATCTCATAAGTGCAGACGAGAAGTGGGTGGGAGGCTGTATGGGTACAGATACAGACCCCAGTGCAGGGGGTGGCCGGAGGCAGTGCAGGAGGGTGTGGGGTGAGCAGGTACACGGTGCTGAGAGAAAAAACAGATCAGCAGGGGAGAAGAGAGGCAAAGGCAGAAGTGAAGAGGAAGGTCTTGAGGTGCTTCCGGAACCGTAGATGGTTCTCCCCAGGTTTCAAGGTGGCAGAGAGGCTGTTTCAAAGGGAAGCCCCAGCCAAAGACAGAGATCTACCCCCAGCTCATTTCTTTGGAAAACGACTGACCCAGAGTGAGTCAGAAGTAGAGGAGCAAAGGGCTCGAGAGGGGAGGTATTTACAGAGGGATAGTTGAAGGTATTTTGTACCCAGGCCCCAGAAAGCCTTGTGGACAATGCAGAGGGTTTTAAATTTAATCCTTGCATCCACTGGGAGCCAATGAAGGGATTTCAGAGCTGGAGAGATACGATCCCAGGGTTTGAGGTCAAGGACAAGTCTCGCAGTCCTGTTCTGGATTAGTTGTAGAGGGCGGAGAGAGGAGGTAGGTAGATTTAGAAAGAGGCTGTTACAGTAGTCCAACCTAGAGAGAACCAGAGCTTTGGAGACGGTAAGCTTCCGAGGGAATGAGCGGAAAGGCAGAGTACCTCTGAGGAGGTGCAGTACGGTTTGACTGTTCAGAGATGTTAAAGATCTGTGAGGAGAAGGAATGAATGGAGTCAAAGATGACCCTGAGGTTCTTGGCATCGCAGGTAGGGGTAGGAGGAAGGCCAAGGGAGGTCAGCCAGAGGGTGAGGGGAAAGGATGGTGAAGGTGTACCAATGAGGAGGATCACAGTCTTGTTGGCATTTAGACAGAGATCATTGGCGGCTACCAAGTTTGAATGGTGATTAGACAATCAGAGATGAGGGAAGGAGAGGAGGTGGCTAAAGGAAGCCTGAAAATGAGTTTGTTGTCATCAGCATAGCACTGAAAATTTAAGCAGAAAATGGAAATGCAATAGGCGAGCGTTGCCAGGTATTGGTTGAAAAGCCTCAGAACTTTGGTTTTTGTGCCACCACATTTACAAGGATCTGACTGAGTGTTTATTGGCGGTAAACCTGGATATGTACCGTTGTCCGTATAGTATGGCTTTGGCATGGCCAGGCTTAAGAGGCATGTGGGCATCAACTACCTCCTTTGCAGTGAGATTGATGATTCCAAGAGAGCTGCAACATCCCATGGAATAGGGAATATTGCAAAGCTTTCATCTGGGGTGTCTATTGGTAGGTTCTTGAAAGAGCATTGTTCAATCACTGTGTCTTTATTCTGCCCTTTTTGTGGCAATGATGTGTGTGATAAGAGTAGTGACATTTCAGCCAGGTTGGTCCAGTCAAGAGGGAGTAGATCCATTCAGAAAATGTGCAGGGAGGAGGGAAAGACGCATTTGAGCATGTGGTTGAATGTATTTCACTGTAAATGTGAAGCAAGGGAATTGAAACTAGAGAATCTGCACTTTGTGACAAAAAAAGATGAAGAAACAAGCAATGGGATGCACATAACCATACTTCATAAATACTATGTAAACACTAAAAGGATTGTGCCAGGATTACAGTTTCTAACATAAACATTTAGATTTTAATTTTCCTTGGAAAAGCAATGTTATACAAAAACCACAGTTTCGAGGATCTCATATCATTCAAATCCTTCGACGCCCCATGCAGATACATGATCTTCAAGTCTAAGACTGCTTACTACAACTCCACCATAGTGACAAACTCTAACAGGAGCAACGTCCTATTCAAAATAGTCTAGCACTGCCTCAAGCCTACACCCAACCCAACGTGCTGGCTTCACATGTAAAGTGTGATAGAATCAATAGCTTCTTCATAAACACATTTAACAAAACCAGAACTTTCATTGACACAGCCAAATTGGAAAAAGTTTAGCTTTCCATCCCTTTCCACGCACTCCTCCATTAAACCAACTTAAGCCTCTCTCCCTAAGGATTTCTCAGATGAACTTGCCTCCCTCAAATTCACCAATTACACCCACAATGTCATCCAGTCCCCCCGTATCAAACTAGTCCAGTGGTCAATGCACTCCTCGTCATTATAAATGCAACCGAAAAAGAGACATCATTCCCAGGTGCATTCAAGACACATCTTATTCAAACGTTCATAAAGAAGCCCATGCTCTACCCAGAGGACCTAGTCAACTACTGACTGTTCACAATCTTCTCTTTCATTGGGATATGGAAAAATGTGCTGCCAATTATTGGCTAAAATCAAACAATAGTCCTCCTCTGTGACTAGCAGTTTAGTTTCTGCCCCTAATTCAGTAGAGAGACTCTCAGCATCCAAGTGTTTGATGATGCTTTGCAATTCATCGACAAGGGTGAGTTGTACTTCCTAGTCCTCTTAAATCTTTCAGCTGCATGCAACGTCAACCATCATACATTCCTCACCCTCCTCAGTGACAGGATTGGCTTTTTCTAGTACCATCCTAAAATGATTTGCTTCCTACCTATACAGCAGACAATCAGCACCCAGTGACATGTGGGGTCCTGCAAGATTACACATTCCCCCACAATCATCTTTAGCCTCTACATGGAACATCTGTTGGAATTTCCTTCCCAAAAAAAGCCAACATGACCCTTCATCAATATGCTAATGACACCCAGCTGTGCCGCAAGGCCAAAGGCCCCCCATGACATGATCTAATTGTGTGAGTTCCTGGGCACCATCCATACCTGTATATCGAATACATACCTTAAACTAAACCCAAAAAAGACCAAATTCCTTCTCATTGTTCCCTCTGCCAAAAAACATGCTCAACGAGGGCTTGGAGATATGCATATACAATGATTCACTCAAAAGCCTTGTGGTCAGACTCTGCCAAATCCCTAGGCTTCATGGTCAACAGCAGCTCCACAGGCACATAGACATCAATGTCCAAATGTCCTGGCTATATATCATCACACTCCATAAAAACAAACCCCTGACCCCGCATGCAAGTTCTAAAAGATTATTCAGCCTCCCCTGATCTCCCACACTGATGGAGGAAATGGCCTCTTACCTGCGATCCCAGCCATGCATCTGGCCCCTTTCATTGCTGTCCGCCATGTCACTGCCTGCCTCATTACAGGAGCCTGCAAATCCGAGAGCTCTCCCTTTCTGGGCAAGCGTCACCTGCTCCTACCCTGACAGGATCCCTTTCAAAGTTGCTTGCATCATCTATAAAGCAATCTTTAATGGCACATCAATATACCTTATAGCTAAACTCCACACCTCTGGAGTCTCGTGCGCCTTCATAAAAAAACAATTGTAAGGTTGAGTTCCGAAAACAGTCCTTTCCTTGCCTCACCCTGACCATCTGGAAGTCAATCACTCTGCAGATTCCGTTCCGCAGAACACATCAAGCACTACTAAATCTACGTTTTTCCACCCTTCCACCAACAGTACTGCGCTAATGTCCAAAAACACCAGGAGCAACATTGGCTTCACAACCTTGCAAAGAGCTCTGCTGCTCTTGTGATAACTAATATCAGGAGCAGGGGGGGGGCAATGTTTTAAATTTAGCAGTGATGTACATAACCTAAGGTACAGCCTTTGCCCAGGAGGTGCCATTGGATCTAACATCACAGTTTAGGAAATCACATGCACATGTTTGATTGGTGAACTTAATCATATTTGGGTACAGATGACTCACCAAGACTGTAATAATCAGACAAAAGCATAATCATCAGAGTTTGGCCCATGTACAATGTATAGGGTTTGCTGACAAGTCCATTCTTCCCTCATAGACAACAACTTTAATTTAAATAAATTAGTCTTTAACCGTTTCCTAAACAGACTCAGGGCCTCATCACGAGTTGGGCGGTAACGCTGGCGCTATTAGCGCTGGCTCAAATAGCCCTACTGCCAAACCCCCCCGGTGCTATTAGCGGCGGATCACGGGATTGGCGGAACGGTTATTACCCATTCCCCATTGGGCCCATTCGGGAATTCCTCATTCCCCATTGGGCCCAATGGGGAAATTTCGCGCTATTACCACTGGCGGATTTCCCTCTGAGCTGGGGGGAAATCCGCCAAGGTCATGATCTTGCGGACCCTCAAATGTGGCATAAATAGCGCTACAGCAGCATTTAAGGGTTACCGCCAAACTCGTGATGAGGCCATCAGTGATTTAACTGCTCAGATCTCCAGGGGTAGGCTGTTCCAGATTCGAGGTCCATAGACCGCAAAACTCTGGTCGTCCCTGGACACAAAATCAGATAATGGAATACTTAACAGCAGTTTATCCTCCGACCGGAGTGACCAAGTTGGACAATATCTATGAATCTTATCTGCCAGATCGGCCAGAGCCAGATTGTTATGGCATTTAAAGATAAGGCACAGAACTTTAAAATTAATTCGGATCCTCACAGATAGCCAGTGGAGTGCACAAAGGTATCCTGAAAAATGGTCAGTGTTTGTATGTGGCTGACTTACTACCTAGCCCTACTTCATTGCGACAAAGCTTCCCACCAAAAGTGATAGATTGTATGTTTAAAAGCGGTTGTTTGTACAGTGTGCCACAGATGACCTTAATAATTCATGAAAGATGGGAGACAGTTCAAGGATTAGGATTATTTTTTTTTAAGCACTTCACGTCAGTGGAGTGTTCAGACTGAATGTGATCAGATTGTTTGAAAATGAGTGGACTGGGTGATAATACAAGTAGCCTGCTCAGATTTAGTTCGAGCAGGGCCATCCCTCTCTCTCATCTAAATGCACCACTCCCTCCCTAACTTAGATGTCCCTACTGCCCTGTTTAGTATATAGAAAGGATGTTGCCTACTGTCTAAGGTTTAACTGTCCTACAGGACCGAAAAAAGGCAATCAGCTTCTCTATCTAATTTCCCTCAGGGAATTCGTAGACTGTTCCTACCCTGCTACAAGGTCAGCTCTATAGGGCTTTGTATGGATGTGCCATCAGACGCTCACACCCCCCTCTCTGTAGCCTTACTCTTACACCCAGATGTTCATTCACCTGTTTCTTACTGCTATCATCCTCCCCCTATTCTTTTCTGTCCAACACAACCCACCTTCTCTCCTTCCTACTTCTTTCACTGCTGACCCTCTGATGTCTCGCTCTTCATCTACAAGCTACCGCCCACATTCAAAATGGCTTCCTACCACTCTGCCCTCTCCACTCTACTACTACTCTCCCCTCTCTAATCTACTACTACTCTTTCAACATGACTACTAAACTCAATGCACTTCTACTACTCTTCTCTACTCTCACACTACAACTACTCTCTGTGCACTATTACTCTTCCCCCATCACTCACTACACAACTCGTCATACCCCTACTCAGGGATATGGTGCCCTCCTTACCTTTCCATGCGTATAGTGTCCTGATCTCTATCTCAATGAAATCACACTAACCATTATCACACATCCTCTCACTTCTCTCCTGCACCATTCTCCTCACACCCACATCTTACACGATTCTCTACTATCCTTACTCTTTCACAACACCCACTCCCTCTCACTCTGCCTACAACCCTCACCCCTTACTCTCTTTCTTTCACTGTCACTCACCTTTCATACAACAGCCTCATTGCTTTACACTACACTACACAGTCAACTGGCACCACTCTCTAAACTTCAATCATATATCTTAATTAAATCACCATTATCAAGCTTTTTATGTATAAAGATATCTTAAATTTCTAAATCACATGAAAGGGTCTTTTTTGAATATCTTATGTTTTGTCATCCCTCTTTTCTTTCGGGTGGCACAATGGATTATCAATGTTCAAATAATAAATGTCTTTGTGTGACAGACCATAGACATAAAAGTTGATGGTAAGCCTGACGGCTCAGACCAGCCTACAGGCCAGTTACCAAACTCTAAAGCACTTTGTCTTTGCAGGGTTTTTATTAGTGAATGTCTCACTGTCATACTTTGATCGTTTTCATATATTTTAAAATATTTTTCCAGATATTCATTAGCATACAACAATGCCTTCATGTATTGTTTTTGGGTGCCCTAATGTCAGCTACTGTTAAACTCCTGGTACAGTTAAGCATTTTGTCCCCAAAGAGATGTCGTTGATACGGACATGGTTGGTCAGTTGTAGATTTCTAGTATCTGAGATTGACAGCACCACAAGGATGTCTTGGAGGATGTGAGGGGCAATCAATTCTGTGTCTGCAGCATGCACTTCTCAGGAGAAATTTTTGAACCATCAAATTTCACTAAAAAGCGTCGCCCCGGGCACACTCGCAAATTACTGTTCCAACTGTATTTCAACACACACTGAGTCCTGAGTCAGGTGAGTAGAGAACATGAATGATTGATGTATGTTTATATATACACATTTGTACATATATATCAGTGAAAACACATTGTTAAAGGCATGTTATGGTTCAGTTGCCCTAAGAACAAACTAGCACATTTAGTGCAAAAACGTGGTTAAAGGGATGTTATGCTTACTTTGCACTAACAAAAACCTATCCATATTATGGGTATACGTAAAACCAAAACCCCCCAGAAATTCGCCAGTTATGGTAAGCTAAGCAACCATAACTCGCACCACCATTGTGCACTGCTAAGACTAACACCCATGACATCAAAGATCACATCACAAATGTCAATGAACTTGTACAAATCCCCAATTCCCCTTTGTATGTATCCATTTCTGCTTCCCCTTCCCTTTTCTAATAGTGTCTATAGTGTCTATGTATGTCAGAAATTAAAGGTGTAGATGTAAAGTGTTGCTGAGTGTGTGAGTGGCTTTTCTTTTTATTTAAAAATTCCATTATGAGTCTGTGGCGCACAGTACTGTCTGGGATGGCTACAGTTAAGCAAAATTGAGGTTTCCTACGGACACTGCACCTGCTCAGCGTATGCGCAATGACAATGCAGGTATCCGTAGGATGCCAGTACAGGTCGCCTGTCCGCATCTTCTGATGCACATTTAATTAGTTGAGGCAGTGCACGTCTGTCCGTCCCACAGCTATGCACATGCGTATGTCATCCTCTGTGCCCCGGTAACACTGCCCGTGTTCAGCATGGTGGGAAAAAGTTGTGACATACTTTCAGTAGTTTGAGGCATCCACTCACGTCCTACAGACAGCTGTGCACACACACATTGCACTTGCTGTAGCCTACAAACACCCAGCTTGTGCAAAAATGGTCGCTGGACACGTGTCACACTTTTAATGAGTCCGGCGAGGCCAACCCTGTTCGTAGGACCCCTATGCACATGCGCACAAAGTATTCCGCCTAATACAGCCGTCCCATTCGAGAACATTCACGACATCACTATGTGACTGCATCCACACTATGTGTGGGCGCTTATTTGCCGGACACGATCCAGGCCCCCGGACATCGGAAAAGTACTGTTTTCTGCAATGTGAGGAGTGTTATTGTGAAAGTGCACCCTTACAAACATCCCACACTGTGCTATTGTGCATGTAACAATTTTTTGGAACGATTTAGGCCCACTTTCCTGTTCCAAGTGCTCCACAGCAGCCCTACCCAAGGCCACACGCTAGAGCTGCTCCACATTCTGTTTTTGGCTTTGCAGAGCAGAGTAGGGGGCCACATTGCTTTGTGCTGGAATTGCATTCTCATCAGTTCTGCTGTGCTATATTACCTTTTCAAGTAATGGAAACCATGGCTGCTGCTACTGCCTCTAAGTCAGCAGTACCCAAACCCTCACCATCACCAGCACCAGCTCCTTCCAAAGGGCCTAGAAAAGAGAATGGGCGTGGTGATGTAGATATGGATCAAAGGAGAATGAGGATGAAGTAGAGCAAATCCCCAATGCCTGCAGATGGCATGAGTGCTGGGTGTGGAAACTGTTTACCAGCGTAGGAGACGTGCCGAAATGCTGTGCTAACCAGTTGAGATGAACTCACTCAGTCACCGAAAACTTGGCCTGTACGGCTACAGCACCACCTCCTTGTGAAGACACCTCAAAGCAAACCAGGATGCAGCAGTTCGGAGGGTAGTGCCCTTCAAACAAGGCAGTAGGTTACTTTCCTCTACAGCATCCTCTGCATCTGCTCCTGCCATCACCAAGTACACTCCTATTGGGCAGTGGATCCCTAAATCAGCCTTGCAGGCCATATGCATCGCAGCAGACCCTTACCTTTCAAAGTTCAGTGTAGTGTACATGCACTGTGACGCGGTACTCTGCTGGGGGGAGCAACTTCGAAGTGGTTTTGAGGGTTTGGTCTTGGAGCATTTATTTTATTTTATTTTAATTTTTAACATTTATATAGCGCACAGACAGCCCCGGGGCATTGTGGCACTGTACTTGTAGGAGACTTAGTTACAGTAGGTATACGTTCAGTGCATTGGATAGCATGGATGTTAAACATAGTATGCATATAAGGCGTACACAATTCGCAGTATCCCTGGGGGATGGGAGTCACATCAGAAGGTGGGGTGATCAGGCGAACAAGACTGTTCTGTCTCTTACCTAAGTGAGAGCCAACCAACATCTTCCTCTCTCTGCACTTGCCCTATCTTATCACTGTGGTTGGTGCCCCTTCCCAATCCTCCAATCCATTCCTTTCCACCTTTCAGAGTTCAAAAATAGAATTGCTAATAATAATAATAATAATAATAATAATAATAATAATAATAATAATAATAATAATAACAATAATAATAATAATAAAAGGATGTAGGCCGCCGGGCAACCTATAAGCTCTGCAGATTGTGCGGTAAATAATGGGAGTGGCGTCTCCGTCAAAAGCATTGCAGTCATTTACGGGAGAAAGTGCTGGCTCAAAAAAGAGACTTTTTGTGGTGTTTGTGTTTCGAAGGGTAGAAATGGGTAACACCTACTTGAAAAATGTTTGCTGTACTTTCAAAAAGGGCAGCAATGCATTTTGGATATTTCACAGAAAAAGCTGATTGCCAGTATCAGTAAGATGAACTGCAACTGTGGGAAAAAAGTTTGTGCTTCTAAACATAATATATGCATTGTGGAAGTATGACATGCCAACATCTCTCAAAAAGGCAAAAACAGTCTTCTTGACATTGTGCCTCGCTTTCTCCATTTGCAGACCAAATGAAGAAGAACGCAGCCACATCTGTGTCACCCAAAATCCATACACTCTGCCTCTTGAACGACACAGCCATAACCATGGGCTACTGCATTCCTCTCTACAAACAGACCTTCTGCCACAGTCTGTGCATACACACCACACCCAGAAACCTTATTGACCAATCCCTTAGCCTCCACAGACCTATTTCCATGCCTGCCATCCTCAAAAGCCCCGAATGTGGCACATGCGATCCTGGAACTACGTGGACATATTGTGTTGTGTATGGGAGTGGGGGAACAAATTTCAACCAGGGTAGGGGATTTCGTCTTTAGTGGTGGCTCTGAAAAAGTATTTTTTTGTAGGTGCTTGTAAACAAACACCCTTTTTTTGTTTTCTATTGGGGTTTTTGTTTTCTTCTCCTTACATTCTTACAGAAATCTCTTCAAAGCATCCTGTAGATTTTAAAACAAAATAGCATTTCCAATGGCATACAAAGAAATGCCATTTGCATGGAAAAAGTACACATTTCGAGAATCAAGCATCTCATTGTCACAGGAGAACATCCCAGCAGTGCACAAAAATTTAGAAGTGCCTCTGTTTATAAGACACCTTCCGACCTCTGGCTGGAGACAAAGTGTATTGGGATAGTCCCATACTTTTCTTGGTGGTATGCATGAGAAAACCACCTTGGCAGTGGGAAAAACCTGCATCACTGCTTTAACTAACTTCTTCAGTCGACTGAGCAAACGTGCACAAGGGATGTAACCCAAATGCAGGGCTCCATAATGCAGCACAACAACATGAACAGTAGTGACAGTGGCCACATCCCTGAAAAGTGTAACTACAGTGGCGAAACTGCTCCCATGCACACTGTGCCACAAAGCCTCCACTCCTTCAAAATTGAAATTGTCAGCAATGCCTCTTTCCTGGGCATACCTGTGCAGATCATGCAGAAAGGCATCACCCACGATCAACACTGTGAGTCTCTCCATCTCTGCCAGCCTCACTACATAGAGCAATGAAAAAAAAGTATTACCAGCCCTTCCTTTGAAGCACACCATCAACACCTGATTGGATAATCCCCACAGTCCCATTTCCATGCCCAGCATGCTGAGAAGGGCAGGATGTGGCACGTGCACTTCACAAACTACCGCAAGGGCTGTGCCCCAGTAAAGCAGGGGCAGTCCTTCTTCCCTTTCCACTACTGTCTTTCCTGCACTCCCTTATTGGGTAATGTTAAATAGTCACACACACATCCACCAATCACATCCAAGACCTCTGCATCTAACACTTTCTTTTCTGTGCAACACTCCATATGTACCGTTAAACACTTCAAGTCTTGTGTGATTTGAAAGCACCTCGAGCAGAAAGTTCTGTGAAACTATCCAATATTTCTGCTTCCAGATTCATCCACATCAGGACCCATCACCACAAAGTACAGGCATCAATATTGTTCATACAGTACTTTTGCAACTCTGTTATAAGTGCCTTGGAGCAGATTACCTGCTACTGAACCTCCATAACATACTCAATAAGCATACTGTCAATTCCCCCATCACCTACCATCACATGCCACTTGCAATGGTATGGGCTTTGAAAGTTTTCATTTACCCATATCAGCCATTGTAATATCCAAACAGTTACAGTTGCAGAAAAGGAGCACCAAATGCATTCTACCAACCTAAACCAAGTACATACATTGCATGCATAGGAACAGGGTGCCTGCCACGTACACAGAATGTAACATTACTTAGAAAGGCAAAAAATGTATGTGTGCATTGACAACAGTACCAATCGTAAATGCAGATAAAGAAGTCCAACAATTGAAATGATTGCTCTACTCATGTAGGAAGCATATATGTCCAGAAAAGGTACAAACTGTACACCTTTCCAAACCTTTTTCTCCCCCTTCTACAGCTAGGACTAACCCATTTGCAAAGTAAGTACTCCTACTCCAATGCAAATACTTGCTAAACCGCAAGTTGTATGGCACACTTACAAATGAACCACTTACCCCCTTATCAACAATGCTGATACTTCCAAGTCCCTATTCATATACAAAGCCATCCAATTACACACACACTAAGTTTTCCTGCCAACACATCCCCCTAACCTTTTAAGTAATGTATTCTCCAAATGCAGTCATTATGCCATTAAAAAACATATTGTCTTACTGTCTTCGTTGACAGTTGTAGTAACCACCTCTGTCCTGAAAGCCAGTGGCATGTCAACTTGAAAATACAACACAGAGTAAGCCTACTTTCGACAGCCAACAAAGTTAGTGCATTGGTATCGTGGACTGTCTCTTACTGAGACAATGCAGTGTTCTCGTATTTTAAGGTACCCAATTGCATCAACCCACTGGTATTTGCTTCATTCGTACTCATTGCACCTCAACAGTTGCTCACTTTGTGTTATATTAACTCCCAAATAGAAATATAGCTTTAACACACCTCTATCTATATTCCTACCCTCATATTCATCCATTTATGCACAGCTGCAACACATATATATCACAAAATGTGCACACCCACACTTTTCTTTTTTCTCCAACAGCTGCTACAGAATGCCTAGCAAAAAGTAACTCTGTCAAAAACAACGCAGAAATAGACCAGCTCTACCTAACAGCATAGAAAGTAGCGATCCACCCCTAGCAGATTTTGCACTGAAAGTTGAAAGAGAACAGCTAATACAGTCACAAAGGAAAACGAAAGCACCTACCAGTAAGGAGAATGTAATTCCTCTGGCAAAATGTACAAATGAAAAGAAAGGTAGTAAAAAGAGTGCAACTGTCACTACTGGTAATAGAGCATGTACAAATGCTAATGTCACCACAAGGTATCATTCCAAAAAAGTAATTTACCAAAAAAAGTTCCACCACAGAGTCCTTCAGAACCTTATAAGTAGAGGGGGGAAATCACACTCCATACTTAAACCTTAACGCAGAAAAGTAATCCTGGGAGCTCTTGTAGACAGTGCAATGCTCTTGAAAAGAACATTATTTCTATTAATTTTAAACAGAATCAAACTACTAACAAAATTAATTTGTAAACTACAACCACTACTTCGAAACAAATGCACTATCAGCATAGATACCTTTAGCAACATCAGTACAAGTGAGTGGAGTCACACCACCAGCACAGAGTCATACTTCAATGAAGAATCATACAAACAAGAGCAAAGAAACCAAATTGCCATACATAGCAGTGTACAAGGGTATGAAAAGGTAGACAATAGCATAATGGAAGAAGAAACACTGCTTTAACAAATATCCCCATCAAACTTAGATGCCACTCTCCATGGTACCAAACCAATGTGGCCCATCTACATATGGCCTTTCACATCAATGTGTAAGGGTCGCCACAACTCTATCAAGTCGTTGCAGCAGTTCCTCAAGCACCATGTGAAAGGCAACAAGAAAGGAAAAAGTACAATACTACAAACTATGAACTTCTGTCCAGTGTGCAAATACACAGGAGTACGAGGACATTTGCTAGCCTGCATTTCTGGACCTGCTTGCAAAAGCACCTTCTACCATATGAAAATGTTAGCAACACACCATTGTAGTATAAGAAATCTCACTTACAAAGTGTACTAAGCAAAAAGTACTCAGACACAAAACTACCTGGTCCATTCGCATTTCCGAATGCAAGTGGTGTAAATTACTATGCAAATGTGGCAATCAATGGTGTATTGCAAATGCCAGCAATTGTTGAAAACATTTATTTAAAAGGCTCAGACCAGTTGTTTGTACAAATGATATACCTGCGAGGAAATGCTGCAAACAATCCTGGAAACAGTTACAGTGTCTCAGGAATGAGGCATAAATTGGACTACTGTGCTAGAATGGTAAATTCACGTTAAACAGACAAGGAGATCCACAGGAAGTTGTAATGATCTTGCTACAGGTATTGGAAAGCAAAAACATACCCATGAATGAACTCTTTGCAATCATGCCATTCAGGAAGAAGTCCATAACAAACACTTTCTCTATATATCTATGCCTAACTGGGATTCCATTCCATTTCAGCAAGTGGTACAAAATGCAAACCATAGCATATTGTGTAGGCCATGCAATTCCGATAATTGTTCCACCTTACATATACAATCATATAGGCAATACATAATATGAATGCTTTCAACATACAATGCAGATGGAAACAAAAATAACTGCAAGCTTACTACCTTCACACACTGACAGGTATCACTTGGCAACAAAACCTTCACACCAATAGCCATAATCTACCACTCAGGCGACACAACCAGTCCAGGTCACTGTACTGCATACATAAGAAAGAACATACAATCTTTGAATAAGTTGTAAAAATGTGTTTCCTTTCATGAACGAAAGGCTCAAAAATCTCCTTGCCCTTAAGGCACTAAATTGCGTAATATGGCTCTGCCACTCACGTATTCGCAGCCATCGCACGCACAGTCTGCCAACATACACCATTGATTCGTAAGACACTGCACATATAAATAGTAAATATGGCCCGTAAATGTACATTTATATATTGTTTCAGCTGTACATTCATTGCACCATGTATAAGGTACCAGCATGGCTCCCTGTACGTAAAAGTAAGTTCTACGTAACTGTAGTACTTTGAATGGGAAGTGCGCAATGAAATGGTAACATGTTGCCGCCTGATTTTGTTTTTGTCGCCGCATGGTGGCTGGAAATCGAAACCTAACATACCTCTCTATCAACAGGGGAAATGCTCATTGTAAAATCGGCTTGAGTGGGACGCATGAATTGCTTCAAATGCAGACGTTCTATGAAATGTAAAAAGATAATGAAAGATTACTTAGTGTAGTCGCAGTGCACATTTTCTGAAAAGGTAGTTTGCAAGTGTCCAGTACGCCAAACAGAGCAATTTCCTGGAGACACAATATAACCATGGAATTTGCAGAAATTATGTAAGTATAACTGTAAATAACATGTTTTTAGGGATACAAATTTAATAGGATTGGTGTGCACTATTAACTTACCATCCCGTACACTTTAGGGGTAATTCATGGATTATTTGCGCTGAAAAAAATGGGATTTGTGCGCCATTCTGCCCGCAAATACCCATTTGTTAAACAGGGCTTTGCGGGCAGAATGGCACAAAAATCCCATTTTATTTTGGCGCAAATAATCCATGAACTACCCCCTTTGTCCGTTTGCAATGTACTGGGTTTTGTAAGAGTACTCGTGCATGCTGCATTACAGTACCATCTCTGCAGCATTCAGCCTAAATGAGTACTAGGATTGGTGTTCGTTTCTGTTCACATGGCTCTCCAGTCCATTAAAACCTAGATATGGAGCACAACAGTGAAAATGAATGCAACTCCTGCACGGAAACAGCACACTGTAGGTTCAATCGTGTGCTAAAATATTGGCTGTACTGTCCTTACAATGACCTTTCAAACACTTAACAGTTTTACGTGCCTTCATTGTATTATAAATAATAATTGTCAGAGGTGCATATAGCATTCGGCTGGCACACAAAAGTCGACAGCTAATCTTTTACTGTTCAACGGTTTGGAAAAACACCTCCTGCATTGTCCTGCAGTCGGAGCGGTCCTGTAGGACAATTTTTTTGTTTTGTATGTTTGTTTGGGCACACACAAAGAGAATGTGCAGTGGGTCTGACGATACTTGCTGGCACTGACATCTGTTGTAAAAAGCAAACACATGAAAGAAGGGTGTGTTGGCAACGTTTGAAAAATGAAGCGCATGTCTGTTGCCTTGGAAGGAGAGTGGCACCTACAAAACAGACAGCAGGCCTGCGAGTGAACATCCAACGGTACTCATTAACACACAGTAGCTCACCCTAAGGTGCATGAACCGGCCATCCAGGGACCTTTGTGACATCCTTCCCTCAGAGCCCTTGTCCATTACGCTGCCACTGATAATGGCTATGTAAATGTATTCTTATTCTTCTTCGTTCGCAGATACCTGACACCTTACTGCCCGTGTCACGCCTTACACAAGGCAACAAGCGGATTGTGGAACAATCATTACAAGATTACCATAAGCGGTGTGTAGATGTTCATCGCTATCTGGAAGATCGCTATTTCCTTGTATGCCCATTTGCGTTTCGGGCAATAAGAAGCAACATGCATACCTTTATGATGTAAGACATCACAAAGACAACAACTCTCACCTTTCCTAACTTAAAAAGAAAATGTGTTCTCCCACACGAACCACCAAGGACCATACATTAATCTGTTTGCTGCTTTGCCAGACAACAAAAGAAGTGCACAAAAGCACATGCAGCATTCTACCCTGGAAGTTACCCGCAAAATGGAAAAAGAATGTGTTTCAGGCAGCTTACACTTTCTTGTGAACATTCTATTTAAAATGAAACCACTGGCGACATTAAACAGTGGTGTTCACAAATTATGCAAATATTCTCTGACCGATTACTGTGTATAGGAAGACAGGAACCATACTGTCACAACTGAACTTAAGGGAGGAGGATTTCAATCCCCTCTCCCGAACCACAGAAGCCGAATGGATCGACCCCTCCCACCGTGGTTGGCACGGGCGCCTGGATGTTCGAATTACAGGTAGCCACGTGGCAGCCAATGGGGGGAGGAAGGGGGGGGAAGGAGTTAGGGAAAGGGGATGGACCAATAAAGGGAAGGAAGGGAAGACAACGAGACATAAAACGACAAAAAGACCCCTACAATTCCTGACTAGATAGCTTAATACTCCTGCAACCTGACCTGACTCTATCTTCAGTCATTAATTAACCCATAACACGCCACCCTACACAAATCGTGAGCAAACATGTATTAGCACAACATAATGCACATAGAAAGGCGCTTTGACTTAGAACCATAATACACCTATAATGAACAGAGAACATGGAGACGTTCACATGCTCACCAAAGCATGAATTAACATAATACGCTGCACATAGAAACAAACTTAATACTGGAAATGCAGATTAGAAGAGTTGCATTTTCCATGGTGCTTAGAACGTGAGGAAGCAATGTGCCAGCTACCAAACTGGCATTTATCTTGCCCAAAAAACCAAGGATTTATGTGCCTGCACTTAACTTTTGGTCCGGACGTTTTTCCTGAGACGTCCGGACATAAATACTTGAAGCTTTTGATTACTCCATGTTAATGCCGTAAACCGGACAAGTGAACAAACATAGAAATACTTAACTGATGGTCCGGGAGCCTGCTGCGGCTGACCCGGACCTGTAGCTCTAGAGCAGATTAAGGAGCGTGTGCAGCCGCACCCCAGGATATAAAGATGCCTTGCGACAAAACCGGCGTGATTCCTTCCCGCCGCTCGCTTACACCTTCAGCGTTCCTGCTTCGCTCCTGCTGCCGTCGCCGCCGCCGCCCATGCTCTCCAACATTAATCAACAGCACATGAGCACGGGCGGCGGCCGTTAAGAGCCCAATCCCTAATTGCAAAGTGCCGGCAGCTGAGTACCGACAGGCCAAAGGAACTACACATTTCCCCATGCCTGCTGGGAATTGTAGGTTTTAGATATGCCGTACCTGCTTCCTCCTGCACCACAGGCCCTTATTCCTGACACATACACTCTGTGTGTGCATGTCAGTTTTACCTTCTGTTTATTTTCCTGTTGCCCGGACGTAGGT
The DNA here is from genome assembly GCF_040938575.1 of Ambystoma mexicanum. Taxonomy (NCBI): domain Eukaryota; kingdom Metazoa; phylum Chordata; class Amphibia; order Caudata; family Ambystomatidae; genus Ambystoma; species Ambystoma mexicanum. Next base: position 771,261,487 of record NC_090923.1, on the reverse strand, counting down.
GCTCACATGGCCCATTGGGTTACACTGGCCAGGGACGTTATGAAAATAGCAGTACTACACTGTTTAAGCTACTACTGTCTGCAAGTAATGTCATGTATTGGGGTGTGTATTGAGATGTAGTGGCGCGCCCTGACTTAAAGTTAGTGCAAGTGATGCACACATAACATTAGCCGAAAATGCCAACACTGGGCGTGTTCTTAGCGCATATAGAAAAGTACAAAAAACAAAGGTAATAGTAAAATGGCCAACCCTCCCGTATTTTGCGGGAGTTTCCTGCATGGATGGTTTTGGCTGATGATGTGCTGGTAATCTGTGTGGACCTGTAAACATAGCAAACTTTTGCCTTCACTCCCTGCCGGATTAAAGTCTTTTGTGCCCTGAGCACACACTTCTGTGTAATAGTGAACGGCAGGGCAGAAAGGCAGTAGGGGAGCTCTGCCTAGATGTGCAGCATGCAGCTCTCCCAGGATGTGCAGCATTTGAAGATGTTGCTCTGTGTAAACAGAGCATGGCTATGGCAGCAGAGAAACATCAATAGGGGCCAAGGGTGGATATGTGCAAGCACTATTGTCCTTTAAGAAATGTGAACTTGGAGTGATTACTAGCGGCAGTGCAGCATGTTGTCTTTCAAGTAAGACTGTAATTGTCAGAGTGAAGTGTACATTTTTTCCCGCACTGTAGTGTGTCCAATACTAATGTACCCTCATGCTGGATTGGGGAGAAAAGAATAACAGCATATACATGTAGCTGAAGAGATTTGTATAACCAATTATGTAGTGCAAGGGTAGGTCAATGTGAAATGCTCCTTCTATTGTAATGGGATATGTTTGTTTCTAAATCATTTCTATAAAGAAAACATCTCATACATACATATGTGAAGTACACCCTCAACTATATGTGGGTGGCTGTGTACATTGTCCATATTTTAAAGGTGTGATGCAGAGCAATGGCTTTCATGTTGCAATATCTTACTGCACTTCCTAAACAAAGGGTCTCATCAGGGGCAAACCATATCAAATGCAAATGCAATGACCTTCACCATATGAAAGTGTACGCATGTCAGCTCACTTCTGGTGCTCTACCAAGTCTAAAATGTCCTTCACAACCATTCTGTAAAGGTGACCACCCTCGGGGAGGTGCAGAGTTGTAACTGTGTACAATGCAACAATGTATGGTTATAACAACTTACCCAAAGGAGAGAAGGGAAAAAAATGACTCTGTAAACATATTTCTGGCATCCATATACCAGTATCACAGTGTTGGCATGCATGGCTGCATTACGTTCTGGTGGGTGTGGCCAAGGCCTAGGCTCTTGTGTGCATGGCCTACGGCCTTTGGCCATGCCCCCAAGAGCCTAAGCCTTGGCCACAACCACCGCAACGTGATGCAGCCATGCATGTGAACATGTGGCCAGGTACCACAACCCACAAACGTAACACAGCCATCAGCACTCCTACCCAACCCCTGCAACATAATACAGCCATGCATGCAAACATCTAACCAGTTTGCAGAATCCACAAACATAATACAGCCTCCAGCACCCCTACCCACTTCCATTCACATAGTATTTTACTACTTCCAACCAAACCACAAAATCTTGACAACATTGTCCCTGCTCTCAACACTCTACTAAGTAAAAAGAACCAATACATCATAATACAGTACAGTACTCAGTAATCTGAGCAATGGCCACAACCCTACCGCATAAAGCAGCCACTGGAACCCTATGCACTTCATAAACACAGTATTCCAACACTTCGACCAGAGGACACATTGCAGGACTGTTGACTCCATCATCTCCAGCCATGAACCCAACTGGAGGACGTGCTAACAATCACCACACCCAGGCAACCAACAATGTTTACAATGCTGGCAAACCACACACACAAGGCAACAATGTGAAACCTACTTGCAACCAGTGGACATACTTTTCGGTGTAAGGCCTCCAGCCATGCATCCAAGGTGCTAGGGGCTTACCACACACAACACAGCATACTACACTCTATGTAAAAATACTCATGTCATGTGCAATCCACTCCGCATCTGCAATTGATCCTGCCAGTAGTTACCAAAGAAAGAAGTTGCCTCAGGTTTGTCGCCTATTGTGCTGTAAGAAAGGCTGCCTGCATTCACCACACAAGTTAGTCGCCTGAGGAGGTACCCGCAAATTGGCACAGTATGCACGGATACCTCTGGCACACCACCGTCTTCTTTCACCTAATAAAAAATATCAGATAAATCACTTCTCACTCCCCCACCCTGATGTCATCAATGATATTTGTGATGTCATCTTTGATGTCCTGGGTATTAGTCTTAGCAATGCACGTAGATGGCGCGAGTTATGGTTGCTTAGCTTACTACAATGGGGGAATATGTGCAGTGGTGTTTGGTTGCACTATGAAGTATAACATTTCTTGAGTGACATTTTTTTAGTGATTGTACATATATATGTATGTCAGGGAAGGAAAAGAAAGGGGCTAAACAAGTGATGTCTTCATTGATGTCATCATTGACATTTGAGATGACATCTTTCATGGTGTGGGTGTTAGTGTTAGCAGTGCATAGGGGCGGTGGCAGGGTGGGGGCTCAGGGTACCATAACTGGCGAATTTCAGGGGTTTTTAGGTTTTAATTTGAAGCATAAAGGGGAGGAGGGAAGTTTTTTTTTAGTGAAGTGTACAGGTTTTTGTTAGGGCAACTTAACCATAACTCCCCTCAACAAAGTTTTTTTTGTAGTGAATTTCACTGGTTTTTGGGAGGGCAACTTAACCTTAATGTCCCTGTAACAAGGTTTTTTTTGTAGGGAATTGATTAGGTTTTTGGAAGGTGGAACTGAAGCATGAAATTGTGGAAATGAAGTTGGTGAGCAGAATATGCACTGTCATAATGTGATTTTGAGAGATATGTAGTATAAGCCATGTAATTGCCATAGATTTAACATAGAACATTCAGAACCCCCTCCCTATTGACTTTAGAAAGGGACGGACTGAGTGCCTGTTTGCGGACAGGGGCGGACAGGATCAACATGACCCAAAGAGGTGGGGGGTATCTGAAAATGTACTATTGTCTTACACAAAAAGTGGGAAACGGTGAAGAAGGGCAGAAAGATATTGTAAGTACTAATAAGTAAATATGGAAACCTGAAGGTGGGAAATGGAAATGACACATTTAATAACCATGTAGAATGAAGAGGATGGTATTAAAAAAAAAAAAAAGGATGGCACCACTGTAATTACTTCACAGAAACTCGGCAGCCTGGAAGGATAGTGGACGGACGCATTTGGACGAAGGGAGATTACAGCAAAAGAGTGAGTGCAGGTCATTTTTTTTAAAGTGGGTGTGTTTTTTTTTGGTATGTGGTGCATGAATAAAAGTGTATTTCTGTTGTTTTGACTCAGAAATGGCTAGTACTTTGGAGTGGCTGGAAGAGTATTTCCCGGACGGGAAATGTCTGAAGACAGTGACAACAATGGTACATATTGGTCTGCATATGAAGAATAGTGACCAGTATTCTATAGGCATTTAAGTGAGGTGTTTTCTTTTTCAACAGACCAGGAAAAAGAAGATGAAAGGGCAACAGAAGAGGTAGATGAAGACAGAGTAAAAAGGATAGAGTCGAAAATGGATGTTTTGAACGACAATTTTCAAAGTTTACGGGGGTTTGTGGAGGATGTCGTGAGAGGGAAAGTTCGGTACCATTACCTCACCTGCACCTGCCCTGCTTCTCCATTCCCTAGTGACCCATCCCCAAACCTGCAACAGGAAAATAGACGTTTCGACGAAGTATACATCCCTTCTTCCCCTCACAAATCTTCCCCTCAGAACCAGCCCATGTTAAATCCAAATTCCCCCATACTTGTTTCAGTGTCCGCTTCCCCTGCTGTTTCTTTAGAGTGATGTGTGTTTTTGTGTGTATAGTAAATGGTTTTGTACAGTAGCTGTAGAGATTGAGTATGTGTTTACATTTTTTTTTTTAAAATAGTAAAATGTTCGACCTATCCGCAAGCAATGGAGTGTGGGTGCTGTCTAATGCTAAGTAAGACGGATGTGATGTGTGACTGCAACATCTTTTCACAAGGTGCGTACATAAACAGAAAGGGGTGTCCAAATGATATATTAACTTGGCGTACCGTTTGGGAACGAGATAATACATGGTTGTAGAATGCACAAGAAGGCCAGAATGGATGTAAATGAGTAGAAAGGGAGTATGTGAAGGACAGTATAGCGGGTCGTATTGGGCACAGTCAAAATGGTGCCGTCCGTAGAACAGGCACGGTGGGCGGCAAGGTTGTAGGCAAAGAAAATGGAGTTGTCCTAAGGAGACTGGAACTGTCCTTACAGTGAACATAGCATGCGAGCACATGCGCAGTACAAACAAAAGGATTGCCAACATTACGCCAGTTCCTAACTGACTGTCTCACTTGTGTCGCACTTTCAAGCACTTTGAGAACCCGAACACTTTCCGTAGGACACTTGGGCGCATGCGCATGTGTGATTCTTTGCATTTGCTGTCCAGGGGACTTTCATGAAGGGGACGAATGTGTTGACGATGTCATCTTGTGACTGCACCTACGCTGAGCGTGGGGACTAGTTTCCGTGGTTTGTGTGCTTCTGCAACACTAAAAATGAACTTGTAGACACAAGGCAAAGTATTGTGGAGTGGAAAAATGCAATTTCACACATACCAAACAATAGGCCACCTGAGGAGATGAGGTGTAACAGTGAGTGAACCACTTTATAAGGATGAAGACGGTCACGAGGCACACCCCTGCACCCCTTGAAAAGGCCACACCTCCGGAGCACATCTTCATTGTCCTTCTAGCTATAGCAGATAGAGGTGCGTTGCCTTTACTGTTGTAGTGACGAAAAGGAAACAAGTTACTATGGCTTCCATGGCTGCTGTTGGGTTATTAGCCTCTGTACCTCCCCCAAACCCGCCACCATCACCACCTCACCAAGGGCCTGCAGAGAGATATTTGGGTGAGGATGTAGAGATTGAGGAAGAAAAGGAGGAAGAGAATGAAGTCGAGGAATTGTGCAGTAGGAACACTCGGCGGGAGTCGTGGGTGTGGCGGTTGTTTTATGTTCATGGGAACGCACCAAAAGCACGTGCAAACCTGTTGAAGTGTAACCAGTGCGATGTGGTGTTGAGTCGCGGGAGATGTGGAGCGTACAGTTTTGATACTACAACCATGAAGCGCCACCTCACTTCGTTCCACACTGCGGACATTCGCAAGGTGGTGCCATGTGAAGAGCGTAGTCGTTTGAGTTCCTCCACAGCATCCTCGGAATCCGATCCTCCCACCACAAGAGACACTCCTGTGGGGGAGCGCCTCCCTCCAGTTGCTTCACAAGCCATTCGCAATGCTGTGGACTCTTACCTTTCGAAGGTGACAGTAGTGTGCACGTATTGTGACGCAGTACTCTGCAGGGGTGAGAGTCTTCGAAGTGCTTTTGAGGTTGCAGTCAGCGAGCACCAGAAGATTTGCTCCTTACCTAAATAAAGATCACCCTTAATATTTCTCTGTTCAGTTGCCCTTTCTTATCCCCATGGCTGGTGACCCTTCCTTACCCTCCTCTCGCCTCTTCTCCTAGTGTGTGGAGTGCTCTTAATCAATGAACGTAAAAACAGCAAAAATGATAGAAAGGGCTCTTTTCAGAGCCGCCTTTCTCATTGTAACAATAGAACTATGAAGAGAAGGCCGTAGAGCCCAGCGGAGTTCAACAAATGTTTGCAGAAAGTTGTAGTGGGCAAAAAGGGAGGGTGCAAGCAGAGCAACTGCAATAAAGTGTACGTTGGGAGTAAGTGGCGGCTCTGAAAAGTGCCTTTTGGTGGGGTGTTGTGTGGGTTGAAAAGCAGTGGATTGGGTGAAACGGATTGTCAGATGATTGCAAAAGAGGGCGCAAAGCATTTTGTATATTGTGAAGAAACATCTGATTGCCTGCATGTGTGAGGTGGACTCCATCTCTGCAGAAAATGAAATTGCTACGAAACAAAATGTTTTCATTGTGGAAAGAGGACATACGAACATCTCGTAAAAAGGCACACAGCCTTATACACATTGTGTCTCGCTTTCTCCATTTGTGGACCAAATGCAGAAGAACGCAACCATATTTGTCTTTGGGCAATACGGGAAAACAGTATTTGACAATTTGAAAACATGTCCATGAGCTTCGCAAGTCCTTCCTTCATGGCAAATTGTAAAGAAATTCCAGATACATGGTCTAATCTGTTTCCGCCACAATGAATGATGAATATGTCTGGAGGACGCTCTCTCTGTAAAGTAACACAAAGAGGTACCAAGTCCAGCCATCTCATGCCGCACACGCCATGCCAGTGCACTTCCACATTTGGAAATCCGAGATTTATAGATCAACTGCAGCTTTTGGCATGCACCTTCAACCAGGGGGTCCATGAGTCTCCCACAATCCAGACAATCTGTTTTCGAGCACGGAAAGCCCTGACTGTGTGGTGTCCTGTGATGGAAAAGACGGTCTTACCAAAGTATGTCCGGCTGAATACAACTACTGAACTTTGTGGACTAATCCCTAGCTCTGCTCATTCTCATTTACATGTGGCTCCACCCTTCAATCCCTGGTGGTGAAATGTGCTGGCAGTTAACTACTGCTATGTACTCGGACATGTAGAGGAGCAGAGCGTGACGACGGTACATTAAAGTAATAGTACCTATTTCCCCTTGAAGGTAGGCTCTGAGAAGAGCTGTTTATTTTATGTTTTGGCCACATATGGTACAGACATGTGGTATTTTATGCATTTTTTTGTAGTTTTTGTCCTTGCTTTGCTCTTGCAAACATTACAGAACATTCTCTAAAGCAAGCCTTATGTTCCAAAAGAACATTGCATTTCCAAAAGAGGATAGTGCAACGCCATCTCCTTCAAAGTAACGCACATTGCTGGGAGCAATGTTATCTTGGCTACAAAAAAACATACCAACTCGCAGCATGAATGTACGCATACCGCGATTGATGATGCACCTCCCGATGCTTTGATCTGGACAGAAAACAGAAGTGTTGGTCCATTGTAGTCTGGGGAGTAAAGCAGAAAAAATAACTTTGGATGTTGGGAAGATGGCCATGATTGCTTCAACCAACTGTGCCAAATCTGCCAACAACAGTAAAGTCAGGTATCCCAAGTGGCAAGCACCGTAGTGCTTGCCACTTGAGGAGTGGCCATTGTATGCATATCTCTGCAAACTTGCAGAATTGCCGCAGCATTAGCATCAGTGTCAGCGCTCCAGACCACCTCTGTGCACATCGAAATGGTGTGCCACATGCCTACTCTCGGCATAGTGTTGTAAACCTTGCACAAAAATGTCTCAGAGCAGCAAAACCCGGACCCTCTGCACCTCTGCCATTTTCAGTGTGCGCACCGTCTTTCGACACAAAAGACTAATGTGAACATCTGATTGGCTGATGGCTACAGTTCTGTAGAAACCCATATGTGACACGCCCTACCAGCAGACAAGCGTTGCCTACGTGCAGCACGTAACTCTTACCCAGTCCTTCCACCCTTTCTACAGCGGTACCAACGCGAGTCTATCATTGGACACAACTAAGCGGGTGCACAATCAGCCACGAATCACATTGAACCTCGCCAATTTTAACTCTGTCATCAACATTGCGCACTTCAAAATTACTGTTGATGAATCTTAATGGAAAGCGCATACCATTGCAAAGCACCTACTTCACAAACTACTGTGCAAGGATTGCGAATTTCTAAGTACAGCTCCATGCATGACCACATGCATCAGTATAGAGTACAGGTATCTTCATTCTAATCAGAGTACATGTGGAAGCCTTAAAAATTAAAAATAGACAAAATAATGGCGGTAAGTTTCCATAGGAAGCACGTAACAACGCTCCCCCTTGTAAAGTGCAAGATTGCCAATTTGCCATTAACAAATTGCATGACTGCTTACTTTCTTCTGCATAACCTGTACATATGTGGCAAGCATGCCTAATGACGCATAGCTCTCAACCATTTTTGTGTGAAGTGCAGGTGAAATTAGCTGATTTTGTTTTTGGCGGGTGACACGCGCATTTGAATGAATGGCCGTGCAGGAGGCTTGGCGGGTGAGTTTGCCCTTTACAATGCGGGTTTCACCTGCCAAAAGAGTGTGAGTTGAGAAGTATAATTTAGGGCAGACCTTAATTTTGTATCTGAAAATGCTGCAGTTCTGTATTCTGTACTGCCAACAGTAATGCTACTTGCAATGTGATTGTATGAGAATAGTAATCGCTCACGATTGTGGTGCTGACATGTCCTTCGGAGGGTCTCCCGATTTTTGGACATTGTGCTTTTCATTAAGAATTACAAAATCTTTGCCCATTACTACGTTGCCTTATCGCTTAGAAACCTCTAACCCATGCAAAATCAAACAAACACAATTGCCATCCATAGCAGTGGACGTGGGTATGAGAAAATAAATACTACCATTATGCAACAAGAAACACTGCTTACAAAACTGTCTTCTGAAAACTCAGAATTACCTCTCGATTCAGCAAAACCACACCGTCCAGTATACAAATGGCCATGCACATCAATTTGTGCCATTCCAAATAAAGCTTTCAAATCTTTACGTGTGTTCCTCAATCAATACGTAAAAGGTAAAGGCAAAAGTAAAATCAAAATGCTGCAAAATATGGATATTTGTGTAGTGCGAAAACACACAGGACTAAAAGGACATTCACTAGCCTGCATTTCTGGGCCTATTTGCAAAAGTACCTTCCATGATATCAAAAGAATATCAGTACATCATTATAAAGTAAGAAATTTAGTGTATACAATATATTGTGCAAAAAGTCCAGCTTCAGAATTAGGCAACTTAAATACCACTCTTCTGCATGGTACACCCAAATACTTACAAGAAGAAATGGACCGTATTCAGAAAAAGTATTTTGGAAGTGAGAGCCACGTAGAAAAGGCAACAGGTTTAGAGCATAGTAGCGACAATTCTGCACGTAGCAACCTTCTATTACACACATACAGAAAAGAAATACTAACATTTAAAAGGTCTTTGGCTGAAGTACCAAACCATGTGTGTGTATGTTGCCGCAGAACGTTTTACAAAAGGAACACAAAAAATGTGGACATATACAAAATAGAAAACAATGATGACTCTAAATGGTTTGAATTAGCTTTGTACCTTTTAGCTGAAAGAAAATATGAAATAACTGAACGTGTAATATGTTGCACTTCCTGTACTGCAAAATTAGACAATAACCACACTCCATCACGTGCAATTACAAATAATTTGGAATTGTTTCCATTACCAAAAATCCTGCAACAGCTCAATTTGCATGAGAGCATAATAATTCAAACAGTTCACCCATTTCAAGCAATCATTCACCTTCATCCAAAAACAGCAAATTTACCTCCCTCTGAAATGGTGAAAGGCATTTGTGGCAAAGTTGTGTACTTGCCATTAGATCTAACGGAAAATGTGCACAATCTAGGAGTGGAACGTTCAATAGAGCATTCTTTAATAGTTTTGGTAAATGGAGTACCAAAAAAGGACAAAAGAATTTGGCAACAATTAGTAGACTTACACAAAGTTACACAAGCATTGCAATATCTGAAAGACAACAATGAGTGCTACAAGGAAATAAATATTGATGAAAGCTTAAGACAAACAACAGAAATAATACAAGAGCCATCAGAAACTGGACAATTCAAACTTTTGGATCCAGCTACAGTATCCACTCTTTTAGACCATTACACAATTCATCCATTGCATTCCAATGAAAGTATAGATGATGCACTAGAAACTTACCAAATGCGACAAACCAAAGGGTCACCAATGAGTATTTGGAAAAAAAGTATATAAGCACATGCTTTCCCACTACTATTTCCTACTGGCAAAGGTGGGAAGTACGATGATAGACCCACTCAGATTGGGGCATCAGAATACCGCTCATTAAGAATGTATTCCCAAGATCCCAGATTTAGACAAAATGTGGAATACATATTCCACCTACTCTACGAAAGTGAATTAGCAACACTATGTTATGGAGTTGCACACATTCTTAAATCTGGAACGCACTTTCAAAATATGTCAACTACGCAGTTAATACAAAAAAGTACAAGAAAAAGATGAGGTTTTACAATCAAGTATAACAAATTTGTTTGCAAATATGTGCGGTACAAAGGAATACTGGTTTAGACGGCACAGAGACGTGCGTTGCATGATCAGAAACCTTGGACCACCAACTAGGTTTGTACCGCTAAGTTGTGCAGAATGTGCATGGGAAGATTTGCATGAGTTTCTACGTATAGCAAACAGTAACAAAAACAACATAGATATATTAACACCTGGAGAACTTTGCTCTCTAGATCCAGGTAATGTCTCAAGATATTTCCATCATCATTTCATTGCAATGCTACACTTTATTTGCAATAAAAGTGTTCCTCCCCTTGGAGAAGTGCAACACTTCTTTTGGAGAAAAGAATATCAAGCGAGAGGAGCGCCACATATTCACATGCTGTTATGGATCAAAGGTGCTCCACAATTTGGCCACGACAGTGATAGCACTGTTTTGCAGTTTATTCAAAAATATGTCACATGTGAAATCCCTTCACAACAGAGTCATAGTGAGCTGCATGGGCAGATTTTACAATTTCAAAGACACAAATGTGGCAAATATTGTCGCCGTAAATACAAAAACAAAGATAAATACTACACCAAATGCTGCTTTGGTTTCCCCAGACCAGTTACAGAAACAGGTGAAGTAAACAACTTCATGTCTTCAGTTAGACATAGTGTTAAAGGTAAATCACCTAAAAACACGTATTACATAAAAAGAAGGGAAGAATCCAAAAATATCAGTGATTATAATGCAATCATTGCCCTATTATGGAATGGAAACATAGATGTGCAGTACATTGCAGACAATTCAACTGCTGTTGCACGATATGTTACAGCCTACTTAACAAAAGCAGAAAAAACAGCGCTTCAAGACCTCTGGGATGACCTAGCATCAGACAAAACATTATCACAGAAATTGTACAGCCTAGGCATAAAAATGCTCTCTCATAGAGAATGTGGGGCCTATGAAGCAGCAGATCGTTTAACCGGCACTGCTTTGTACGGAAAATCAGACAACATAGTATGGCTCAGTCTTGGTCCTGCAAAATCGAGAAAAAGAGTGCTAAAATCATATGAGGATATAGAAACTATTGCCAGAAATTATCCCAACAGCCAAGACATTCTGAAAAACAATTTACTGGACACATACTATCCGAACAGGGGTACCACTCTGGAAAGCATGTGTCCGTATGACATAGCTCAAAACTTTGCAAAAAAAAATAATGTAAAACCTGATGAAAGTAAACATAGATATAGAGTGACTGATTTTGAAGGGAGATTAGTGAAACTTAACAAACAAAGCTTAATTAATCATGTGAAGTTGTCATTAAAAACTCCTCAACAGAACAAACTATATTACATGTCTCTTTTGGAACTTTTTAAACCATGGAGAAAAGAGGAAGACATACTAGGTAATTATGAGTGCTATGAAGATGCTTTCAAAGCAAATGAAATCACTATCACCGATGTTAACTTTACGCAGTACAAAACAATGTTACACAATGAGCAGCAACAAGAAGAAGAAATTCAGGCCCAACTAGATAAAGATTCTTCCGACAGTAGTCAACCTTCTGTAACAGGAAGTCAAGAGCCATTAGGACAACCACTGATAGCAAATGAGGCTAAAGTTGCTATGGCAGAAGTAGAAAACATCATGTATCAGTATCAAGAAGATGCAGAGGACTTAACTGTGCAACAAGGACAATTTAACAACGATCATGGTGATTTGTGAGGGAGGGGTGGTGCTTGGTTGGTGACAGTTGCCTTGCCCTGCAGTGTGATGGGCACCCTGACATTGTAATTCTGGTATCCTATGTACATGATGTGTTCTGCTGATCAATGCCTGTTCATGTGTTGTGTTTACCTTTCAGGTGTGAGGGGATAGTTGTGGTTTGACATGCTGGGGTGTACACATGGTGAATGTTCACATGTGATGTGTTGAGGACACTGATGGTCACTTCATTGCACATGCATATGCTGAGTGCATGTCCCTACTGACCCACACACTCGCACTATAATGCACTACATGTACAACCACCCTTCCATGTCCACGTGTACACTCTGTTTTCCTTCTGGTGCCCACTGTGTCCCTGCAGCACATGTCCGATGACCAATTGTGGATCCTGTACATGCCTAATTTGCTTTTTGATGTGGATTGTCACTTAGATGTGACGCTCAGGGTGTGCATCACACGCAATGGCTGTTAACTGTGCTGTGCACTGAGCAGTGTGTTGCAGGAGGTGGACACAGCACACAGAAGCTGCAGTGTTGATTTTTCAATGCACAATGTGCATGTAGACAGGCACTCATTGTTATGTTACAACTTTGACTTTTGGAATGCATTTGGGTGTGACTTATTTTGGGTGGGAGGTTGTTGGTCACTCATTTTATCTGATTCCATGTCAGGCATCATTGTCTGATGCCAATTTACATTTTTCACATGGCAATGTGTACCTTATTGGTACTGTGTTGGTGTATGGCTATTGCTTGCCACGTCATGTTGTGCTTTGGGAGGGTTTGAGTGACATACCAGTGATAGTCATGGCCCACTTTGCAGGTGTGTGTGATTCACACCTTGCATGTGTGCCTTTTGGTCACACAGGATTGCTTGTGTTTAAGTAGCTAGGAATGCACACAATGTGGCACTTCCATGGCAACAATCTCAGGCTGGTAAGGTTGTGACAGTTGACTGTCTCTTTGTCATCATCGATTGTCACCTGGTATGTGCCAGGCCTGTGTGCACTCCGCAGGGGTGGGAGTTTAGGTGAAAAATGTGTCCACAAGCTGGGTCCGGGCATCCTCGCCACGTGCCCTATCCCCACCTATGGCAGCGCCTGTGCCTGTGGTTGGGGATGTGGGGGCACCACCATTTCCACCGGTACGCCCTGCCGTGTTGCAACATTGTACAGGACACATGCTGCCACAATGATCCTGCACACTACTCGGGGTGCATAGAGTAGCTGCCCACCAGAGCGGTCAAGGGAGCGGAAGCGTGACTTGAGCACTCTGAATGTGCGCTCCACTATGGCCCTGGTTGCAATATGGGCCGTGTTGTATCTTACCTGGGGCGGTGTGGTGGGGTTCCGGATTGGCGTCATCATGTGGTTGCTCAGAGGGTAGGCACTGTCCCCTGGAGAGGTGATAATGGTTGTGATTATTGGGGTGTGTGTGTGTGTGTGTGTGTGTGTGTGTGTGTGTATTTGTATGTGTGTGTGTGACATGCATGCATGTGCAAGGGCATTTGTACTCACCTAGGAGCCATGTGTCGCCATGCTGCCCAGCTCCAGGGCCCGGCTCAGGGCAGCCATTCTGTATATGAAACTGTCATGAGTGGAGCCAGGGTAGTTTGCATAGACAGAGGTGATGATTCCCTTTGCATCGCATACCACCTGTACATTGTTGAAATGCCAGTGCTTGCGGTTTCGGTAGATGTGCTCAGTGGCCCTAGGTGGACGTAGGGCCACGTGGGTGCAATCTATGGCACCGAGCACTTTGGGGAAGTGTGCCACCCTGTAAAAGTCCAGGACAACGGCCTGCCTTTCTGCGGGTGTTCTGGACATGTATATGTGCCTGCGGACTGAGAGGCGCGCTGTCATGATTGCCAAGACCTGGTGTAGGCAGCGTGACTGCGTGGCCTGTGAGACCCTCCCCACTATGGCAGTAGTCTGCTGAAATGACCCAGTGGCCAAAACATGCAGGACATTGAGCACCTTCTCCAAGGAGCTCAATGCTTGGGAGCAAAGGGTGGGGGATCTAAGGTCATCTTCCTACTCCCTGACCAGGTCTAGGATGATACGGGGTGGAAACCTATACCTGCCATAGACCTGGTCGTCAGGCATCCCAAAAAGGCTTGTCCGTGGTGAAAAAATGCGTGCCCTGGCTATTCTCCTCCTCCTGCGGTGTCTCTCACGATCAGTGCTGCGACAAATGGGGCATTCATCGTAGCTGTATATACGTGTTTGTTGTTTGCGTGAACTTTTATACTGTGTGCGGGGACGCTTCCACCTGCCTTCGTGTGGCGGACGCATTCATGCCTGTGTGCGTCTTTTGTCGTGCGCGGGTTTCCCCTTTTTCGTATCCATGAATACGGGTTGTTTGCGTGCGTGTGGGCGTTCCGTGTAGTTCCCTGCAGTACTTCCCCAGTTACGCCTTCTTTTTCACATGTTATTCCCCATTCCACATGTTACGCCCACTATTCCGCCTACTTTTGTTGTGTGCACTGCGCTACGTGCGCTTTTGCTGTGCGCATATCGCACGCCGTTTGATGACGTGTGTGCTGCGTGCGACATGCACAGATTTGGCGCACAACCAGCGGGAAACAAGCGCAGCGCCTTCCTTGAATCGCACGCGTGCGCTTGCTTTCTCACGCTTGCGCCACCTTGCGCCTGCTTGCGCTGGGATTTTCGGCACACGTTTGTTCCATGACTCGACCCCTAGACTCTTCGCCGGAAGATAGTGTACAAATCACACGGGTAATTATGAAGAGGGTGACTTAATTAATGATGAATCATTCTATATTAAAGAAAATGAAGAACGGAACAAAGAGATGTCGACTCCTGGGAGAAAAGACAGTAAAAAGGTGGACAAGCATCAGAGTGAAAAAGGCGTCAAAGGCTTGACAGGAAGAGTGGAAGAAACAAGAAAGAGAAGAGTGACACTCGAACAGGGGGACTTGGCGATACCATTCCTCACACTATCTGAAAAAAAGGCTTAACAAAAAACACGTTACAGAAGAAAGATGGGAAGAAGCGCCAAGTCCGAGAGAAGAACCAGTGAAACAAGGATGGAATCCAAGGAAACCAGTGAAAGTTAACGGTGGACAAACAAAAGGGAATAAAACAGGCATACCAACCATAATCAACGGTTTATCAAAAAATAAACAAAAACTAGAAAGCATTTTTAGGAGCGAAAAGGTGATGAAGCTAAACAGAGAAAACGTAATGAGGTTGTTTTATTCAGTTGAATCCCTGCGGAGAGTGGATTCCGATGACATTGTCATTGTTGAATATGTCATTCTTTTTATGAGATCTGAAAGAATAGCTGAGGAAGATCCTGCAAAGAAAGAATGACCTGCAGCAAAAGGTCCGAATGGAAAGACAAAAAGCAAGAGAAAACATCAAGGATTCAAATTCCACAAAGAACGTAAGAGCATTTGCAACCTTCAAAGTAACATTTGAGAATGAAAGGGTCAAAGACAAAGCACAGGAAAACAACTTGGAAAAAGAAAAATATAAAAATGGTAAGGAAGAACATTGGACCTGGAAAGCAAAATCGCTAGCAGGGGAACATAACAAATAGGCAACACAGAACAAAGAGGGTGGGAGAAATGTCTTGATAACATGGAACACAAGAGGCTTTAAACATCTGTTCAATAACACCCCAGATTTTGTAAAGGAGGTTGAAATAATCTGCCTCCAGGAAACTTGGTTGCAGGTGTGTCACATTTGTGACGGCTGTGACACAAGGATTAACCCAGCGGGGAAGGGTGAAAACAGTTGCCCTTATGGAGAGCTAGTAACCATGGTCAAAAACAATAGTGAGTGGTCAATAACAAGCACTCGGAATCCAAATAGGTATTTGCAATGGTCACTCGTAAAAGGTGAGCATCAGACATTTGAGACAAACAACATACTAATTGTAAATATCTATTGGAACCAAAATAAAAGTTGAAACCATGACCCTTGTTGAATGTATATAGAGCATAATAAATCATATCCAAAAAAAAGTGGTAAACCCGCTAATACTGATATGCAGCGATCTTAACATAAACAGTTTATCATATTAAGCCTCAAGGAAAATCGAAGCAACCGGGTCCTGTTCTTAGATAACATTAAATAAGACACAATGGGAAAATCTGATGGAAACCCGGAATCTCCATGTGTGAATGGACAAATGATGGGGGACATCCCTGGAAACACAACGTGGTCAAATGGAATAGTGTCCTCCACATTGGATTATATATATGTGTCTCGCAATCATCTGCACAAAATCCAACGACTAGACATTTTGGATTGTCAATATAGTGACCACAAACCCCTAAAAGTAATGTGGACATCCAGAGAAAAGGCCGATAAAGAAACATCGGCAATTGGATTAGTAATTAATCAAGGGTGTAATTGTTTAAAATTAAGACACTGCGATGTGAAACAACTGAAAAAATGTTATACATTGCAAATTGAAGATCCTAATAATAACCTAGACTATGAGCCCCTGCTGACAGAATATCGGATAGTGAGAACTGGTCTGAAACAGCCATCATTAATTCCCAAACATCTGCATAGTAAAACAGTAGTGGAAAAAAGAAAACAGCTCAGAAGGGATATAAAAAAATGGGAAAAAACGAGTTTGAATCAATCGGATACGTACAGGGCAGAAGGAAAAAGAGTCCTAAAACAACGATATAAGAACTGGATGATACATTTTAAAAACAAAAGAGACCAAGAACAAGGAGAGTGCATGCTCGGAGCACTGAAATATAAGACCACAAAAGACTCTTGGGCATTAATACATGGGATAACATTAAATCAACATAGTAGGATGTGCAATATAGTACCTGAAGAAAGATGGATTGAACACTTTTCTAAGCTCCTTGGAAGAGGTGAAGCAATAGAAGAAGCTAAAGTTGAAAGGAAGTCTAGAAAAAATAGATGCTTGAGCTAATAACAGAATCAATTAAAATCAAAATGAACAAACTAAAAAAAACAGCAGCCGCGGGTTCGCATGGCATCTCTGCAATAATGTTAAAGGATAATCCCTTTGTCTCGGCTGAATTCTTGGATAAGGTCTATGAACAAGTTGTAATTTCAAAATAAATTCCCAAATCATGTAATTCAGGAATTATAGTGCTTATATACAAAAAGGGACCATGAGATCAACCAGAAAATTATAGGCCAATCTCCTTGCTACATGTTTCAGGAAAGATGTTTGCGGCAGGTTTACAAGAAAGACTGTCGGATTGGGCAGACAAAAACAAGATTGTAGATCCCAGACAAACAGGCTTTATAAAATTCACGGGAACAGAACTCAATATATTCACACTGTTATTACTAAAGATGAAAGCGATCAAATCTAAAACAAACCTATATATTGGATTCATTGATCTAAAAGAAGCATTTGACAGCGTGAATAGGGAGAAACTTTGCCTCAAGCTGGAAAAGTGGACGTGCCCCTGTGACTTGCTAGAAATTATAAAAATGCTACATCAAAATACATCAACAAGAGTCTCGTTAAACAAAGAGGGAAAGCTATCTGAAGAGATAAAGGTAGAGAAGGGGGTAAAGCAGGGAAGCCCCCTTGCAGGTACTCTCTTTAAACTCTATTTAGCGGACCTAGCAAGTGAGACGAGAAATGAAAATTCTACCACACCAATTTTGAATAATATGAAAGTCTCAACAATCATATATGCCGACAACTTGGCAGTTTTAGATCAAACTTAGATCGGCCTCCAAAAGAGCTTGACGAAAATACAAAGATACTTAAAGGAGAACAAGTTGAGAATAAACAGTAGTAAAACAAGAATACTAGAGATAAGAACTAACATATTGAGAAAACAGAAAAAACTCAACTGGGAATTTGATGGTCAAATGCTGGAAAGGATTGAATACATCAAATACTTAGGAGTCCTGTTTAATACGGTGGAAAAAGAGACAATCTCGGAAAATGAACTGGGTAACATTGTATCAGCATTGGCAACACAAGGTGTGATCATGCGCACACGGTATGGCAAATTCACAATGGCCCCTCTAAGAATATTTTATATACAAAAAGTGGTGCCTTGTCTCACCTATGGTGGTGAAGGAATTATAAATGTGGATTGGAGAATCTGGAAAAAGCTTGAGAGCAAATTCTGGAAAAGGGTCCTGAAATTACCGCAATGTCTGCCGATAGCTGCAATAAGAGCTGAACTTGGACTACAATCCTTACACTCAGTAATAGTATGGAATTCCTTAAATTTACTGATAAAGATCATGGAAGAAAACCCAGCCCTACCATATTGTTTCTTAAAAGGAATTGGAAAAGGAAAAGGAACTAATATTTTAAATGAATGGAAGACCAAATGCATGGAGCATCTAGAGTGGCTCCATTTAATGTCTAATACTTGAGCCAGACGGAGTGAAAGAAAAATTAACACATCTGGATTGGATTTCCACACAAGAAAACAAAATTTCCTACAAAAGCTTGGTGAACGGGGCAAATGAACATAGGAAACAGCACGAAATCCCATAATGTCTGCAACAGTTTCCAAGCAAATGGCATACAGAGACATTACTTAGAATCAGGTTAAACATCTTTCCGACAAACGAGTTTCTCTGGAGAACAGGAAAAAGAGGGACAAAAGAAGGAATTTGTCGGATGTGTTGTAACAATGATTAAAGCGAGACGGTAAAGCATCTAATGAAAAACTATAAAGCAATCAATGAATTGAGAACCTTGTTCCTGGGAAAATACACTAACAATAACGGAATGGAAACCGCTGAAGAATGGTGGCAAAAATTGGTCTGACCTTTGCTGGAATTAAATTTATGGACAAAATAATGGAAAAAATGTAAGACTTTAAGTGAAATGTGCTAATGAGAAATTAGATAAGTAGATACAAACCTAAAAGAAGGACTAAATGGACTGATGATCACTGGGTTTTAATGATGTAAACAAGGAATGTATTAAAAGTTTAAACTAAACTAAATTATCACAATAAAATAATAATAATAATAATATTAATGCTGAATGGATTCAGAGCAGGTGACATCCCAGGTGGATTTGATTGGAAGTGTGGACTGAAGAAAGCGATTGATTATTTCTATTGCTCCAGGATTTGACTAATTATGTAAGAAGGCTAGAGATAATTTGGGATGAGCACAGTGATCATGATGTGTTTGCTCTGTCAACTGTATTAAGCACTTGTGGGGATATTATTTACCCACATTTGTGGGAATTGCCAACCAGGGGGGTAATAGAATTAGTTGACCTGCCCGCAATTTAGAACAGATTGGGAAATTCATGAAAGATAAATTGAATTTAGATTTTCCCATTTTTCTGAATTTGTTGTTTGATGAATCTGAAGAGTGGATTGCTAGGCTGACGCACACAATCCTTCTGTCATCTTTAAGGTGGGGAAGGATGGGGGAAAAAAGTCTTTGAGAAAGAGATTGTTGGGGCCAAGAGTAGATTAAGATGAGACATCCGGGCTGCTCATGGAGAGCAGGGTGACCCCTTGATCCTTGCCCAACTGCTTTGAAACATAAGAAATACGCATTGTAATTGGTTAAAGAGACACAAGTGCTCTGTGAAGAACATGCAGTGGCAGCACATGATACAGATACTGGCTGGAGGAACATGAAATAGATTTGGGAGTCCCTTAGTACTTTTAGAGGTAATCCCTATTTATGTGTGGTCAATCCTGTTCCGGCTAGTAAATGGACAGAATATTTAAAAGCCACTTTTTATGATGAAAACAGTGAGACAAAAGATTATGGCTCCGACTCCGTTTAAACTGACATTTGATCAAGATGACATTGAGATGAATATTAAGGGTATCAAAATGGTCCAGGGCACTCTGCCCTAATGGTCTAGTGAATGTGGCTTTGAAACATGATCCAGACATATGGTCATCATTATTGGTCATCCTATTCAGTAAGATTTGTAGAGTTGGTCAAGTACATAATTCATGGAAGTATGCGATCTTAATTCCAGTTTATAATTAGGAAGTTGTACAGTGCACACCAACTATCGACTGCTCTCTATGCTGGATGTGACTAGCAAGATTTTTGCGACCCTCCTGCTTACAGAGCTAAAGAAGTGGGCAGATTCACTTCAGATATTGGCACATTCCAGACTAGAAAAGGTTCTCCCATGTGCATAGTATGTTATTGTTGGACACACTGATTGGGAATGATTTGTTTAAAGGTGCTAGCACACCTTTCGTGTTACATGTGGACTTAAAAGCAACCTTTGACATGGTAAATCATGCTAGGTTTTGTTAGAAACTAAGCAATGATGGTATTGACTGGTGTTAACTTGAGGCAATTATGCAATTACAATACTCAACTATGGTATGTGTGCAGTTTGAGATTGGTGTGTTTGGCACTACCCCTGTCCTCACTAACAGAGGGATATGTTCCTGCCCTGCTGCTCTTCAACTTGTACCTCACAGATCTGTCAGCCTCCCTGACTTTGATTAACAATTGCCTCCCTTAAAGGGGAGAAGAGCAGGTGGAACAGCTGTCCTATGTGGATGACATCATCCTGTTGGACTGCACATATGACGGTCTGCATAGGGACGCACAGTTGTTAGGCAGGTATGCAAAGGCTAATGATCTGATGTTGAATGTTGAAAAAACAAAATATGTGTGTTACAGTAACAACAACTGGAGAAGAACGCCTCTTCAACTAACTACTTGAATAGTCAAATGGGGTAATGGTGTAAAAGGACCTTGGTTTGGAGTTTGGGCATGGTAAATACACAGCGATTATTGTAGAAAAGAATAGGAAAACATGGCTGCTTACCTCACTTATTAGAAAATGTGTGATTAATACTACAGGTTACAGTGACAACGAGATAGTGATGCTCTATAAACAGAGTTTCTGTCTGGCCATAACTTAGGGCTTGGAATCACTATTACTGACAAATTACCAATGGCTCAAAGTATTGGAGGGGAAATTCTGAAGGACAGTCCTGAACCTAATTCAATCAGTGTCAGTTCAGCTGGTGCGTTTGGAGTTCGAACCTATACATCAAGTCGGCTTGCGCCCCAATATAAATTCTCCTTTCCCTGATGGGTTCTGTTATGACAGTGGAGGATAAGAACTGTAGATTGCACACTTGTGCTGAATCAGTCAGTGAACTGCTCAAATAAATTGATGGGTGCCCTAATTGGGATGATGAATGCCATCTGTTGAATGCTGAATTTGAGCGCAAACTCAATGCCTGAGATTGGGTCTCCAACTTTAACCATATGGAGGCATTAAGAGCATATCCTACACAGTCTCATTAAACACACATATTTTGACACCACAGAATGATCTGGCAAAATGCCCTACTAGATGTATTGGAAGATTTTCTTTACTTTTGAGCTTCAACCATCTAGCTACCATGATTACTTTAAGACCTCAGTTAGGGATATTGCATATGTGTCGTATTTGCCACCTGTGTAGAGTCTCAAAAAATTCAAGAGGGCTCAACATGTGCTGAAATCTTGCAAAGCGCATGTGCACCAATACACTTATTTATTGGCGCTGCCTGTATAAAAGTAATCCTCTATACGGAAAGACACATTTTGGCTTTATTGCCTTCATTCTGGGAACATGTGATTGAAGCTGAATCGAGCTCTACTGTGTGAAATGATATGCATTATATGAAATCAGTATGTCCATATATATGATTAATGTGATTTTATATCTATTGTAAATCATAGAAATAGGTTGAATGTATACATTTTATTGCTCTTGATATATGTGGAAGGGTCTTCTGAACTAATATCTCATTATAAATAAAAGAAATACACAAAACAAAAATAAGACTGAGGTAATTCTTTTTGGGTAAAAAACACATTTTGAAATACAGAAAACATCTGCTTAATATTTGAAATTACTACCAAATAAAAAAATCCTGTTTTTTATTGGCAGCACGATTTCTGCAAAGACGAGCAAATCAATCAATTGGTGAAACTCTCTTTCTACAAATTCTGGTTACTATGAAGAGATGCCTCTTTTATTGATTCTGATTACTTTTGCAGGTGTGATTGTTTCTTGAACAAACGCAAAAATGGATTACTGCAATTCACTATATGTAGGCAATCTGGATTACCAGATTAAAAAAATTCCTAAAACTACAGAAAACTGCACTTCATTCAATCCCTCATCTGGAATTTCTTCCCGTATGTGGCTGTACTCTCCACAATGGTTTCCAGTGCAAAGACAGATTCATTATGAAATCCTCTGCCTGACATTTTATTGTTTGCCTGATATGATATGATATGATATTTTATTTATATCGCCCTCATACACAAGTGTTTGAGAGTGTGACCAAGCAAAGGGAGGGGAACAAGGGAGAACAAAAACAACAATCTTATTAGGCCCAGTGACATTGAGAACACACAAGTGCATGGGAAAAGGGGGAAAGTGTGTGAAGGGGGAGAAGTGGACAGTGCGGAACAGAGGAGAGAACAGAATAAATAATAAGTGCACTAAATATATAATACAGGCAGTGAAAAGTGGTAGTGCAGCCAGCCAGTGGCAAGTGCATGATTAGTCAGATTAGTCAGTCTCGGGAGGATAGCTTAGGGGAAACGTGCTCGCTTTCAAAGCGGGACGACACAGTGCAACACAGGTTATATCCCCAAGCCTGCGCTCAGAAACCTCTGGCGTTATAAATAACCTATCATATCATATCATAAGGTATATCTGATAAGTGCAGAAGAAAAATTGGGGAGTGTATGGGTACAGATACAGATCCCAGTGCAATGGGTGGCCCAGAGGCAGTGCAGGAGGGTGAGCAGGTACCTGGGCCCGAAAGGACAGAGGGTGGCCAGGTGAACGGTGCCGAGAGAGAAAATAGATCAGCAGGGGAAAAGAGGGGCAAAGGCAGAAGCGAAGAGGAAGGTCTTGAGGTGCTTCTGGAACCGGAGATGGTTCTCCTCACGTTTCCAGGTGGCTGGGAGGCTGTTCCAAAGGGAGGCCCCAACCGGGGACAGAGAGCTGCCCCCAGCTTGTGTCTTTGAAAAATGACAGATCCTAAGAGAGTTAGAAGTAGAGGAGCGAAGGGCTTGAGAGGGGAGGTGTTTATGGAGGGATAATTGAAGGTAATTTGGACCCATGCCCCACAAAGCCTTGTGGACAATGCAGAGGGTTTTAAATTTGATCCTTGAATCCACTGGGAGCCAATGAAGGGATTTCCGAGCTGGAGAGATACCATCCCAGGGCTTGAGGCCAAGGACAAGTCTTGCAGTCCTATTCTGGATTAGTTGTAAGGGCCGGAGAGTGGAGGCAGGTAGATTTAGAAAGAGGCTGTTACAGTAGTCCAACCTGGAGAGAACCATAGCTTGGGAGACAGTGAGCTTCTGAGGGAAGGAGAGGAAAGGCAGAGTGCCTCTAAGTAGTTGCAGTAAGATGTTTGACTTTTTAGAGACGTCAGAGATGTGTGCAGAGAAGGAAAGTGTGGAGTCAAAGATGACCCCAAGATTCTTAGCCTCACCGGTAGGGGTAGGAGGAGAGCAAAGGGAGGCCAGCCAGAGAGTGAGGGGAAAGGATAGTGAAGGTGTACCAATAAGGAGGATCTCAGTCTTGTTGGCATTTAGACAAAGATCATTTGCGGCACACCAATTTTGAATGGCGATTAGGCAATCAGAGATGAGGGAAGGAGGGGAGGTGTCTGAGGGAAGCCTGAAAATGAGTTGGGTGCCATCAGTGTAGCACTGGAAGTTTGAGCAGAAAATAGAAATGCAGTAGGTGAGAGTTGCCTGGTATTGGTTGAAAAGCCAGGGCGAGAGGTTAGTCCCCTGGGGAACACCACAGGTAGATATGGAGATAGAGGAAAGGAAGGGCCCAAGTAGTTCCTGGGAGGGTTGATCAGAAAGGAACAAGATCAGCCTTGCCAGAGCCTGATCAGTGATACCCAGGTTGTTATGGAGACGATTGAGCAGGATGCTATGGTTGACCGTGTCGAAAGCAGAGGAGAGATCAAGTAGGATAAGGACAGAGGGAATGTTAGACTCAAGGTTGGAGAGCAGGTCTTCATGGATGTTAAGGAGAACAGCTTCCGTGCTTCTGGCAGCTCTGAAACCAGATTGGTGGTCGTGGAGAGAGCCAACAGAGTCGGAATGAAGTTTTAAGCTGAGAGATGGCCAGCTTTTCCAGGAGCTTCCCCAAAAAGGGAGTAATGGAAATTGGCAATAGCTAGCCAGACAAGAGGAATCAGCTGTGGGTTTCTTGATGAGAGGATGCACAAGGGAGTGCTTCAGTGGGGAGGGGAAGATCCAGATGCAACGGAACGGTTACAGAAATCGGCAAGGGCCAGAACGAGGATGTCGATGTGGTCCTTAATGGTTCTACAGGAACAGGAATGGACCTGTTTTGATGAGGCTTTCAGGATCGGACTTGTCTAGCAACCTCATCGGGGGAGAAAAGAGGAAAGGAAGAGAAAGAGGGAAGGGGTGGCTGAGGGAGGGTCAGCAAGCCCGGAACGAGAGGGGAAAGGTGGGGGGGTGGAGGAGAGGGTGGACAAGTTGTCCTTGGTTTTGGAATTTAAGTGAGAGGCAAGGGTATTGCAAAGAGCCTGGGAGGCGAGAGGAGGGGTGGAGACTGCAGCAGTGTTGGCCAGCTCCTTGCAGATTTTAAAGAGTTTGTCTAAGTTGTTGGATGCCACAGAGACACAGGCTTGAATGTGGCCTCTCTTCTTGGAGCGGACATCAAGTCGGTATTTGTCAGTTTGTCAGAGGATGAGCACAATGCCATGCATTTCCTCTCAGCCGCCCAACACTTACGTTTATGAATAGCTAGGTCAGAGTCATACCAGGAATTACACTTGGAAAAGAGGTAATTTGGCCAGGGGGCTGGTCAGGAGTAGCAACAGTGAGAGAGTGGCTAGGAGAGAAAGAGAGCCTGCAGACAAGGCTTTCGAAAGAAGAGTAGATCTGAGTGGGGATGCTAGAGACAGGAATCCACTCAGGGAAGATCAGGGCTACACCCCCTCCAGGCTGGGTGGATCTGGGGGCAGAGAGAAACGTGTAGCCATCAGAGAGGAGAGTGTCAAAACACTTGTGACAGAGCTGGCTATGAACCAAGTCTGAATAAGACCGAGGAGGTGGCAAATGTCAGAGGAGTGTTTGACAGAAGAGTGAGAGTTGAGAGTGGCAAGTTGAAGAAGGTTGCCAGCCTTAATGACCTTCCGGGGAGGGGTACAAATCAGAGGTAAGCCTTCTGGAGGTGTGGAGGGAGCTTGAGACGGGGCAGAGGCGGGAGGAAAGGAGGGCAAGGTAGACAAGGGAGGAGAGTAGGGGACAGCTGGAGATGCGAAGAAGCTGATGAGGTGGGGGAACCGTCTATCAAAGAGGAGGAGATTAGCCTGAGGGCCTTGCACCATGACAGTGCCATTCAGGTAGACATTTTTTTTTATTTAAAAACAAATGTGTTTTTAGTGCACAGCACTTTTACAAATTAAAATAAATGATTACATCCAATTTTATACATTACGCAAACAATATTTAATGCAAAAATCATAAATAGAGGAAGATTAATGCAATTTTCTATAAAATACAATATAGAGCTAATCTGCCCATTCCTACTACATAATAAAAACTCTTTACATCTACGTGCAGTTCCCAATGTGAAAAATGAGACAAAGTATGACCATCAAGCATAGTGTGACCATGAAACTGAAGAACTACTAAT
Organism: Ambystoma mexicanum; assembly: GCF_040938575.1. Classification (NCBI taxonomy): domain Eukaryota; kingdom Metazoa; phylum Chordata; class Amphibia; order Caudata; family Ambystomatidae; genus Ambystoma; species Ambystoma mexicanum. The sequence goes on along the minus strand of NC_090923.1, from coordinate 771,235,998 downwards.
CTAACAATGTGATTTCCATTCTTTCCAATTCTTTTAGTATGAGATTTATCAGCCTTGCAGTTGCTAAAAGTGATGTGTTAGTTGTTCCCCACAAGCACTTCAACCAGATGCAGTTTCTTGCAAATACTATATTTACTTGTATGAATTCTTTCATGTATTTACATTGTGCTGTTTCGAAAAAAAGAACAGAAAATGACAAGATGTCTTAAAGATTCTTCCGAAACATTAAAGAATCTACAAGAGTCCTCAAAGGACTCATCCTCACTCCTATCCCAGTACTTGGTCCTTACTTTTCTATGCAACAAGTCTAATATAAATAACATAAAAGAACTTCGCACCTCTTTACTAGGACAAAGGGTTAAGTATGGCATTCGTAGCAATTGTTTTTGGAAAAGTTTAGCATATTAAGCGAAAGACGAATAAGAATGAAGCTTTTCTCCACATTCTGCCAAGTCGTTTTCAAATAGTTTTTTTTTAGCCTTATTCATGAACATTTGAAGATCACTAGGGGACATAGTGATCTTTTCTAGTAAATTGTCCATTCTCTCTTTATATAATGCAACATATTAGGCTTTTTTACTGTATGCATTTTGTTGATATCTACGTAGATTGAGTTCTTAGGCGGGAACAACATTTTTGAATAATTTATATGGAGCTGCCACTTATAACGTGCTAACGTGTTGGAAGGGAGTTCAAACCTAATTCATACCTTAACACAGTATTTGGATGAATACAGGCAACCACAAAGTATATTTCCAAATAGGGCCTTGCATTTTATCCAAGAGAGGGACAAGATCTCCCAGGTAGAGCTCCACACCGTATAATAGAATGGCTTCTACTTTTTTCCATAAAATTCAAAAAGAGGCAAAAGCGAAAAACTGCAACATCTGTGAAATATCAATTTCATTTGACCTATCAAGGGCAACAATTTCACCATTAATAATTCCTTCACTCTTTAATATGATATGTTGTTAGTCAGTGTAAAGCCTAGATATGCTAGGTTTTTCACGCTGAAAATGGGGATAGAGTCAATCTACCAAGTGAAGTGGCGCACTTCTTTTTTATTGCAAAAAATTATGATGTTGGATTTTTGCAGGTTAACCGTGAGGTTATGGTCTTGCCAATACAGTAGGAAGCTTTCAAGTTTCATTTGAAGTCCCGCTTGTGTTTTGTTGAAAAGAAGAACATCATCGGCATAGGCTAGCCAAGAGAGGTTCAGCGAACCTAGCCGGGCTGAAAATGATTTCTCTTTGTTCGAGATATTAACTAGGTCAGCCATATACAGATTGAACAATATAGCTGCCAGATTGCAGCCCTGTTTGACCCCTATCCAGCAAGGGATAGCTTCCGTCAAGGTACCTTCACGGTTTAATCAGACTTTGAAGTAGGTATTGGAGTGAAGCATAGCGACCAGTAATCAGATATGTGGGAACATTTAATTTACGCATTTTCTGCCACAATATGCCTCTGATTACGCTGTCAAAGGTAGCTTTGAAGGCTAGCGAAGCCACGAACAATGGACATCTATCTGGAAGATTAGCATCAGCAATCAAATGTGCCAATATACAGGCATTGAGAGGGGTTCCCATAGCTTTTCTGAAGCCCACTTGCGCTTTACTTAGGCACTAGTTGTTACGAATAAAAAATTCTACATCTTGAAAATAAGAGATGCAAATATTTTAGCAGCAATATCTATAAGGGCTATGGGTCTAAAGTTGTTTGGATTGTTGATAGGACCTTTTTATGTAATAGGATTATTATGGTAGTGAGCCAAAATGATGGTATTAATTTCACTCCAAAAAAATTCTGAAATATGTCCAACAAAATGGTGGACCAAAATTGAGGGTCATCTTTAATAACACATGGAGTAAGCCCATCAGGCCCTGCACATTTCAAACCTTTTAGTTTAGAAATTGCTACCAAGATTTCAGTTAACCCCGAAGGACAAGTATTAGGTATATTATTGCAACAGGATCTCTCTACAATATTCACAAACGCTACAGGCATCGCAAATTTATTAAGAAGGAAGGAAGTCCATATTATGCCATCAATTGCAGATAAAAGTTCCACATTCTGAACTTTATCTGTCGATCTAATGACCTTCCAAATATCTTTATTTTTGTGCTTACATAAGGAACAAACTATCTCCTGATTACATTTTAGAACAAATAAAGTCAGAGTTGTTCACATGTCATTCTTACATTTTTACATGATTTTTTTTGTCTGCAAATATGCAGTGATATGGACTTCCTTGCATTTCTTAGCTCGTGATTTTTTTTCTGTTTGATAGTATTCAACTCGTGTGACACTGGAAGTACAGACTTTAAATGATGGTCTTGCTCTTTCTGTAGAGCAGCCATTGCTTTTAGATGAAACATAATTATCTGCATATTCCATTTTAACGTACATTAAGTAGCCAGAACAGAAAGTGCATTATTCTTCCATAAATCCCTATTAACAAGGAAAGAAAGTTTTCTGCAAGTAGATTTGTTCTAATTAATCGCGAGCCTGCGTCTCTCGACCTGGGGTAGGGAGAGACAAGAGTCCTGTTGCATTATTTTGAAATGCCCTGTAATTTACGATACCAACATTAAATGATCACCCAGAAATGGATCTACAGTAATAACAGAGATAAGGACTCCCGAGAGGGACTTCGATGCGAAAATGTGATCAATCCATGAACAGAGATTTCCTCTTTTCCAAGAAAAACCCTCATGTTTGATTTCAGATTGATTCAGCTGAACATCCCAACTTTTTAAGAAATTCCTCCAAACATTTCCTTTTTGCTTTGACACATGATGATAATTTGAGTCTTGAGCTTTTACAGTGTTATCATCCCTAAAGGAGGAGTTGAAATCACCTCCTATCAGTATTTCAGCATGTGGAGTACGCTTAAAGGCCTCTAGAAAGACACTGTTGAGGGCTTCACATGGAGAGTGTACTGCCAGGCTATTAGGATTCCAATATAGGGAAACCAAAAACAAGTTCATGCCATAAAGTGAGTCCAGTTTTAGGTCAACTAGCAGGTATAGATCCTCTTCATATATGTGGTTAATCGTGAATTTTAAATTATTGTGAATAAGTATGGCTAAACCCCCAGCAGGTCTACCCACAATACCTCTAACTGCGTGGTGAATACAAGAAGAAAACCCATCAAATTGCATATTCACAACAGACATGGTTTCTTGTAATAAACAAATGTGAAGAAGAGAGTCTGAATCAGTCTTCAAAAACCATTTCTTTAAGTTATTAGAACCACAACAGTTCCATGTAATGATTTTAAGCTCATGTAATTATGAGGTTGTTTGTTGAGGAATAATGGTAGCAGCTGCTTTAATTAGAGGTTCTAACCATGTCACGCCATTTAAGGCCCTCGTAAGGGAAGCTAGTTGTTCCCTCAGATTTTTGATTGCTCATTGGTTGCTGAAGCATGCTGCCAGTTGTGTTCTGCAGTTGTGACCACAGGGGGTTGATATTCCAGAAAAGCCATGGCATCTTCTGTTGTAGCAAATACTTGCATGTCAAGACCCAGCATACTTAGATCGTTTTTATGTTCCAAAACTAGTTTGGCAATTATTGGCGAGAGCATTTTTGAGAGCATGCAGTTATTATTTAGATTAGGTAGACATACCCATTCAATGTCATTCATGACAAGGCTGCGTAGGGAGGGTATTTTATAGAGAGCATTCATTAGGAATGATCGATTAATACGTGCCATTCCATTTATGTTAGGGTCACTTTTCCACCCAATTGTGTTTTTCATTTCCATGGGAATGGTATGAAAGGATAGATGTTTGTTGTCATGTAGGGCTGTGGGATTACCCATGTCGCCCTCAACAACCATTTTATCCTCCCCTACCTGCTTGTTTTTACTTATCATGGATTTAGACAACTACATTTTCCCTTCTACCACAGTTACACATTCTTTTGAAGGTTCACAAGTGGGTACAATCGGAGCCGTACATCCCGTGGCTGTAGGACACATCACAGAAGGCGTGAGACATGCCACCTCATCAATATGAACCGGCTCAATAGTACTCTAGTCTGAGTGAAATTTCAGGGAGCATTTTTCTTGTTTCGTACCTTCAGAATCCGGGCATGTCTGACTATGTGTAGAGATTTTTTGAGATTTTTCTATACATGAGGGTTTGGATGCTTTTTCCCCTTCATTTGCTACCAAGGGCAGCTTATTTTTGGTAACAGAGACCCCTGCTGTGTGCTTGTCCCCTCTCACAGATGAATCACTTTTCTTCATCGTGATTTAAGAAAAGTACGCAATCATGTTTGGCTGTATCATGTTAGAATCTTTGAAGGTTGTCACCTCCCCGGAGGTATTGTCACTCTCAATGTTTTAGTAACCTCCTCTTTGATGTGATCATCTGGCGAAGTTTTTGCGTCTACAATCTGTTCTGTACCTTTGCACTTTTTGGAGAGAGAATTAATCTGAAGAGCCCTGCTTTCTTCAACTAGTTGTCTTAAATCAAGGACTGAGCAATTAATTTAGAAGACTGTTTTTCTTTGCTTTTTTTTAATTCATACTCATGACAGAATGATCGATGTTTTTATCCTTGGGCCTAGTTTCTGCAGCATTCTCTCCTTTTTTGGCTTTATGCCTTCTTTTTAGTGCTCTCTGGTAGTTTTTTTTTTTGCTCTTCTAGACAGGTGGTAGAAGCTCTCTCTAGACTTCTGCTTCGTTTTGTTGCCCTTTAGATTGTGCTTCAGACTCTGATATATGTTCTATAATATAAAGAAGTACTGATGGACTATCAGGCGAGTCAACTTGTGGGTCCGTTTTAGTGTCTGTTCTTTCTAAAGGTGGAGGTGCTTCCGTTTGACATATCTTGGGGTGCAACTTGGGGTGCAACTTGAAAAGGATATGTTCAACCTGGCGCAAACAATCATGTTGCAATTTTGCAACTTCAAGGTAGTCAATGGTTTCACAAATGGGAGTTTCCTTGAAAGGGTCTACTTGTAACTGCATTACTTGAGCAAATGAAGTGGGCTTTCCATTTAAGAGTAACCATTCACCTCGAGTTTGTGTACTCTTGTGGCTTATTGTCAGAACATTATCAACTTTAGGTAGAGCATTTTTCACTAGCAAGGCAGCTCTTTGAGGGCAATCTATGTGAAATTTATGACATGCCTCTTGAGCTAGCATAAATCCTTCCAGTTTTGCTAACTTCTCAGTATTGACAACAATAATATTTTTTATCTATTTTAATAGTAGATGAGAAAATTCGTGGTGCTGGTCAAGGAGATTCAGAATTCTTGTGATGACTGGAAAATCTTGCATCTCTTTTTCTAGGTGCTCCGAATAATTTTCTTCAGGGGCTGATAGATGTTCTGGTGAATGCAAGAAGTTAAATACCGGAGCCGAGGTACTTATATTGCGGAAATTGGGTTTATTCCTTTCTCGGCCTCAGCAGTAGGCGAGCTGGTTGAGAGAAAGGTGGGTTTGGGAAAATGCGCTTCATATTGGGAAGAATTGAGTCCGTTTCTTCCAAGCTCTTTCATGTTAGGCTTATGGAAGTGCACAGGGCCACTATGTGCTCCTTCTTTACACTTACATTTGCAGCAAAAGGGTCAGCTGTGATATCCTCATTTGCTAGTTTTATGAAACAAAGCACTTTCGGCTCAGTCATTTTAGCGTCCATATTTATGTCCTCACTTTTGTCTTTGGGATTAACAACTTCCTCAGGTGGATCAGACATAGACATAAAAGAGCTCTTCCGATTTAGGAATACCCCAGCACTCATTTTTTATTTTATTTTCTGTTTTTAATGGGCCTCACAGATACCTGGGATTTCCCATGATTTTCTTCCTTAAGAAAGTCCTTAAGAAAGTCGCTATAATTCTTGTAAGTTACACAGCAAGAAAGAATGAACAGAATAGTACCTTCGCTCTTTTTTTAAAATCCACGATAGCACTAAGACCACCACCCGCCTCCTGGCGCCTGCCGAACAGCCAAACAGCTCAACAGCTTCTTTAGATGCTACTTGATGCGCGCACGCGATGCGCGAACCCCACCGTACTTGTAAAAGATGACGCACTCTGGGAGGCAGGCAGGAGGCGGGCGGTGGGAGGCGCAAACATAAAGTAAAAGAGGAAACTTTAGTGCGAATATACACAAAATGGCGGAGTCCACAACAATGCCAGAACAAGTCTGACGTTCTTTGGAGAGAATGCAGTAGGACTGTGATTATGAACTAGATTCAACTCGATAGGACTCAGTGCAAAACAATGCACAAAGAAAATAGAAAACGTTGCACCAAGACACAGTTCAGTGGGCTTCACAGTCCGTGTTGCGAGGTACTTTATGATTCTTCTTACCGAAGGGAGACAACACACAATAGTCCTTAAATAGACACAGTGCAGGCAGTCCTGGGTTCATAGTAGCAGAGTGGCAGCTCCTTCAGCTCAACAGCTACTACAGATGCTACTTGATGTGTGCGCGCAATTCACGACCCCACAGTATTTGTAAAAGATGATGCACTCTGGGAGGCAGGCAGGAGGCGGGTGGTGGGCGGAGAAAGCCGACGGGAGTCAACACACAATAGTCCTTAAATAGACACAGTACATGCAGTACTGGGTTCAAAGTAGCAGAGTGGCAGCTCCTTCAGCTCAATAGCTACTTGAGATGCTACTTGATGTACTTGAGGTAGACATTAATGATGACTCTGGAGGAGTCAAAGAAATCCATGAGGAATTCCCAGTGGGTGCCAGCATTAATGGGAGAGGAAGAGACAGGAGAGAGCACATATATCATATGAGGGATCCAGAGATCAGGCAAATAAACAAAAAAGAGAATGTCAGTGAGGTCCTGTCTGGCAGAGACGCTGGAAAAGGTATCAGCTATGGGAAGACCTGGGTTGGAAGCCAAGATATCCTTTTTGAATTTCTTCTTACCAGACTTAGTGAGAAGGGAAGGATAGTCAATAGAGAAGTAGTTAGATTAGATAGGAGAAACAGATAAAGGCATGAGCAAGTAAAGAGGGGAGGCAGTAGGAGAAATATGCAAGAAAAATGGACAACACAGATTTGACTTTCAAAAACAACCAAAATTTCAATTACAAAAACACACCTGATTTGACTTTCAAAAACAACCCAAATTTCAATTACAAAAACACACCTATATTTGACTTTGAAAAACAACCCAGATTTCAATTTCAAAAACACACTCAGATTTGACTTTGAAAAACAACCCACATTTCAAATACAAAAACACTCCAGATTTGACTTTCAAAAACAACCCACATTTCAATTACAAAAACACATCCAGATTTGACTTTTAAAACAACCAGAATTCCAATTACAAAAACACACCCAGATTTGACTTTCAAAAATAACCCACATTTCAAATACAAAGGCAATGCTAAGCCAACATTGGTGAAAAGATGAAGTATGAGTTAGAGGCAGATGCAGAGACGTGGGCATTTGAGGGCATGCAGGGAGACCAGTTGGAGCAAGCAGAGGCAAGGGTGAAGGACAATGTAGGGTAAATGGAAGGGTAGGCAGAAGGAGGGACACTAACCCATGGAGAGGGAAGTACACAAGTCTTCGTATTCCAGAATCATGGCTGAGTGAACTGTCAGCACCAGGGAGGGTCAGGTTGTGGTAGTAGCTTCATGGTGCGTCCCGGTAGCAGACAGGAAAGCAGACAGAGGCCTTCCTTCTGGGCCTTCATTGGTGTGCCGGCTCCCGCCTCCCGGATTCCCTGATTGGGCTATGAGAGCCCAGGCAGCCAATGGGAGAGAGGGAGTGCAGGCCGGGCAAGGAGCCTTTTTAATACAAAGAGAAACCCACCATCCTGGAATGGCACATGAACTGTGTGCCCACATGTTCTGATAATTCACAAGGAGCAGAAGAAACCCAAGATTTAGATGAAAAAAATTAAGATTGCATCCAGTCTGTTGATGGGCGCCAAAGTTGCGAATTTCAATATTTTAGGCAAAATAAGGGAAACGCACAAACAGCACGAATTTCGCCAACATAATGTAGGTCTTACCCTGCCAAAGCATGTGTAGGGTGATGCAGCAAATGAGGGGCTGCACAGCCACGGCAGTGTAGGAGCTTCAGCAGGCAAAGTCAGAAAATTAATGAGAAAGGCCACCTCGAGGGCCTCAGAATGAATCCCAGGATGAAACCGTTTACCTTCAAAACAAATTGTATGGGTATGCTCCATCAAGATCTTTATACTCTAAAGATAAGATGTTGCTTACGATCCCTGGACCAAGGTTTTTACACAGAGATGACCACAGGTTGTCTGTAGCCGCTCCAAGATTATGGAGTTCTCCCCTCCAGAATATCTGTGAGATGGATATTTTTTCTGCTAAGCTATTTAGGTTTGCTTGTTTTGCTGAGATATGGGCTTGATCAGCAAGGCGTAAACAACAAGTAACATTGGGGGGGGCGTGGCTTGATGGCTACGTGAGAGGACGTTCCCTAGAGGAGCTCCCGATGATCCGATCCTGATCCTGGGAAAAAAGTGATGGTTTTTGGCGGACTTTCGAGCCCACGGTGCATCTAAAGGCGTTTGAAAGTGGGGGGCACATGGTGTGTGCCCTCCCCAACGGCGGGACTGCATATTCACGGAACTAGACCCCGAAGAAGTTGGCGGTCGCGCAAAGGAAGGGGAGCACCCAAGATGTCCGCCTGTGGACAAAGGGCCATAAAAGGACCGACGCGCTGAGGAAGACAAGGTTGGTCGGAACGTGGGCGAGCCCAACTAGATAGACGGGTCGCATGCGCCTCGGGCCGAAAGCAAGCACATAAGGACGAGCCCCTACTGCAGCGACCATGGGTTGTGGCAGACTAGCAGATTGAACCCGCTGGATACAGCTGGGCGTGTGGGCCCAATTGACGCAACAAGATGTCTTCCAAGGTGGTGTGACCCCGGATCAAGCAGCCTACGATGGAGACCTATGCTCGGTCGCCCTCGGGCGCGGAAGGGGGCAAGAGCAAAGAAACCCCAGCGGCGGCGACGGACCCACCGGGTACCATCCAGGAGGTGCTGGCAGCAATTGCTGACCTGAAGGTGGCCTGGGAGACGAAGCTGGGCCTGGCCATGAAACAGTTGCAAGAGGGCCTAAACCTTAAGATAGGAGCGGTCCAAGAAGAAGTGAATCTGTTGCGCCAGGATGTGCGAACGATCGCGGAGCGCACTGGGGAACTGGAGCAGGAGTTGGCCCCGACTGTGGAGGCGTGCAATACACACGCCAAGGAACTTCATGCCCTCGTGCAGCGAGTGGGCAACTTGGAGGACAGAGCAGAGCAGGCGGAAGGGCGCGCCAGGCGCAACAACATTCGCATAGTGGGGGTACCGGAGGGAATGGAAGGATCGAACCCTACGGATTTCGTTGAAACCATGCTTTTGCAGGAGATCACAGGCGGAGAGCTGACCCAGGGGTTCGCGGTCGAAAGGGCGCACAGGGCCCTGACCAGGAGACCGGCCCCAGGAGCCCCCCCGCAGCTGTTGATTGCTAAGATCTTGAACTATCGTGACCGCAAGAAGATTCTCAAATTTTTCCAGAAAGGGGGCACGATAGAAAGGGGGTCAGCGAATATAACAGCGTATCCGGATTACACGCTGCTTGTACAACGGAGTCGAATGAACTTTGGAACAGTGAAGAGGAGGCTCAGAGAGGCAGGCCACCGCTACATGTTGCTTTACCCCGCCAGGTTAAAGTTGATCCATAAGAACAGATCCCTCTTCTTTGAGACGCCGAGCGACGCGATGGAATGGCTCGATATGCAAGGTCGACCACAGGAATCGGATGCCCAGACAGAAGCGGATGGAGATAAGTAGCAGGCTGCAGAGGCACTCGTGAGGCCATGGCTATGACATTGGGACTAGAATATAGTTTGATATTGTGCCTGTGAGGGGGAAGTCATGGCTTCTGCCGACGGGTCCCGTTGAATTCACGTCTCCTAAACAGATGACTGGGAGCTCCTGGGGAGCAACCTCTGTACCCGATAGTAGTATACTTAGTTAGGTCACTGTTAGATTGGTGACACCCCGCGGGTCCTTGTTCTTGGTTACGAGACGGGTCCAGACGTGGGTAGGCCTGAGATCCAGGGATGGAGCTGGGCTATTGTTGGGGGTTGGTGGGGAGGGGGGGGAGAGTTGGGTGCAGTGGTGTGAGGTTGGAGGAGGGGGGAGGGGGGCACGGTTTGTTAATAGTAGGGAAGAAGCCAGAAAACAACCCTATATGGGGAACATTATGGGGAGATATGGGACGGAGATAGACCGACTAGATGGCATCGGGTAATCTTAGAATTGTGACCTGGAATGTACGGGGCATCAACAGCTACCTTAAACGCAACAAAGTGATGATGTACTTAAAGAGGATGCGTGTAGACATAGCCCTGTTGCAAGAGACCCACCTCACTAGGGAAAGGTTGGAGGTGGTCGGGAGGAAATGGAAGGGCACCTTTGTGGGGGCAGCGTACTCAGCGTATGCCAGAGGGGTCATCACTTGGGTGGCGCCCCACGTGCTGTTTCGAGTGCTTGCTTCTTCGGTGGACCCAGAGGGTAGAATGGTGGTGGTAACGGGTCTCTTGGAAAACAGAGAAATACACATCATAAATTTGTACGCCCCCAATAACGATACAGCAGCTTACTTTAGGACCCTCTACAGTAAACTTGGCCCCCTGGCGGGGGTACGGTAGTGTGGGGGGGGACTTTAACTGTACCGCAGACCCCAGTATGGATAGGTCCAAGGATAGGGCAGGGAAAATGGCACCGGCGGCTAAAGCGCTGAATACCCTACTGAAAGACCTAGGCCTGGAGGATGCGTGGAGGAGGCTGCATCCCACGGATAGACAGTACTCACACTACACAGCACCACATGATCTGTACACAAGGTTAGACTACATGTTTGCAACAGCCAGGATAGTGAGAGAAATAGAAGGAGCAGAATACAAGGCCCGAGTGCTGTCGGACCACTCGCCCTTGGTGGTAGACTGGAGACACCAGCCCCCACGCCCGCAGATCCCTACGTGGAGACTTAGGACCGAGGCTCTGCAGGATGAGGGGTTTCGGGAGGGCCTGAGAGACGCTATTGAAGAATATTTTGACAAAAACACAGGAAGCGTAGGCTCTGTGGGCACACTCTGGGAAGCGTTTAAGGTGGTGGTGCGTGGGGTAGCTATTTCCCAATTCAAAGGGCTACAGGGGGGGGTTGAAAGGGAGCTCCGGGAGGCAGAAAGAGAGCTAGAGGAGCTCACGCGTTGCGTGAGCTCCGCTCATGATAACAGAACTAAAGTAGAGGAGCTACAGTTGTCCTGTGGTGCACTCTGGGATAGACTGTGCAGACTCAGCTACAGGAAATATACGGAGCGGATACACGGGGGGGCGATAAGCCGGGCAGATTGCTGGCTTGGTTGTACAAGAGTGAGACCCCGCGCTCGGTGATTAGCGAGATTCAGGGCGAAGATGGTAGCATATGCAACACCCAGAAAGAGGTAAATGAGGAATTTCTGAAGTTCTACAGACACTTGTATGAGGACACGGGGGAGGATAGGGGTCAAGACATACTAGACACATTGGAGGACATTGATCTGCCCACCTTAGATGATCTAGAACGCTCCTAGTTGGACGCACCCGTCACCTCGGATGAGCTGGAGGTAGTGATTCGGAACTTGCCCACTTGCGAAGCGCCGGGTTCGGATGGGCTGCCCAGCGAGTTCTACAAAACATACCAGCAAGAGTTGCTCCAGCCACTGCTTGCCACTTTCAATGAGGCCTATGAGAAGGGGGAACTCCCGTTGTCTCTCCGTGAGGCCGTAATCATCCCACTCTTGAAACCAGGCAAGCCGGCCGTGGAGTGCGGGTCTTACAGACCGTTGTCCATGCTCAACCAGGACAGCAAAATACTCACGGCGGTGCTGGCTAATAGACTGAAAAGGGTGATTAAGAAACTGCGACACCCAGATCAGACGGGATATGTTCCGGGCAGGAACATCACCGACAACCACCGGAGGCTACACCATGTCATGGACCAAACTGAGGAGGACACGGGCGAGCTGGCCATAGTGTCGTTAGACGCGGTCAAGGCCTTCAACTCGGTACGATGGCCTTGGCTGAAAGCGGTCCTGAAGGGGTATGGAGTGGGACCCGGATACCTCAGATGGGTACAGTTGTTCTACAGCACCCCGATAGCGAGGGTCAAGACAAGGTCCACGATCTCAGATTCTTGGCAACTGGGCAGGGGGACCAGACAGAGATGTCCCTGGTCACCAATGCTATATATACTGGCGTTAGAGCCGCTGGTAATATGCCCATGCCAACAATATGGGGAGGTGGGCATAAACACGGCCAGTGGAGAGCATTTGATATCATTATATGCGGATGATATGCTCCTTTATTTACGCTATCCAGAAGAAAACCTAAAGTATGTCCTAGAGGTTATAGAACAGTACGCCATCCTCTCCGGTATATCGTTGAACCCTGGAAAGTCAAGCCTGTTCCCTTTGGGTAGAAATAGGAACGTCCCGGTGCAGAGGCTGCCTATTCTGCCAATACCATGGCAGCCCGTAACATTTAGGTATCTGGGAATAAACATTTACCACAAGATCGAGACAGAACACAAGCACAACACGGAAAAGGCAATAGAGGGGATTAGGAACAGTATGGTATTTTGGTCCAGACTGCCCCTGACCATGATGGGGAGGGCCGCCTTGCTCAAGTTGGTGGTCCTGCCTAGACTCTTGCACTTTTTTACAAACGTCCCGTTTCTGATACCCCAAAGCCTATTTGCGAAACTTCACAGCATGTGTAGGGGTTTTGTGTGGGGCAGCTCTAGGAATAGGGTGGCTCTGTGGAAGCTCCAGAACCCGTGCGACAGGGGGGGGAATAGGCCTGCCTAACTTAGAACTCTATTACCTGGCAGGGCAACTGCAGTACGTGGCCAGGTGGCTCTCGACTGAAGATTCGGCGGAAGCCAGGCTTCTGCGCGAAGATACAGCCCCATACTTTCTGATGGAAGTGGTGTGGTTGAGTAGAGATAAACTGGTGGGCAAGGGGCAGTTACTGAGGTTGGGATGGGAGATCTGGCACAGGACATGGAAGATGGGGGGGGATTCAGATCCATACTCCCAACAAGCCCCTTTGACGGCTCTGTGTGGGAGTGACTCCCAACTACTTGAATCAGTCCGCAGATACTGGGAACAGGTAGGCCTAGCCACCCTCGGGGACATATGGCAGGAAGGGGAGGCGATGGACTTTCAGCAGCTGCAGGAAGAGACGGGAGTACATGGTGGCCAATATATAACCTACACTAGGCTGGTGAAAAAAACTAGAGAAAGATGGCCGGAGACAGTGCTCGCGGAGGATCCAGATGCCACCCTGGAAACCATGTACGATGTATCGGAGGGCGGGCACGAAATATCGAGGATATATGAGCTCCTGCGGGCAAGGGCAGGGAAGGAGTTGCTCCAATTGAGACAAGATTGGGAGGAGGAGGTGGAAGGACCCATGACGGATAGGCAGTGGGAGCGGGCCCAGAGGTACCATAAAAAGGTGTCCCGCAATGCGAGATTCCAACAGCTTCAGATGTATGTTACCCACAGGGGTTATTTAACCCCCGGGAAGTTTGCAAAGTTTGGGGGATCAGCTATGCAGCAATGCCCCAGGTGTGGGGAGGTGAACGTGGGATTGCTACACATGTTTTGGGCTTGCCCGGAGGTGCATAGATTTTGGAATGAGGTCAAGACGAAACTGGCTGGCGGGGGGGTAGTGCTGGATGTGGAATCGGCCTGGTCATGCTTGCTTGGACTATTCCCTAGACCCCGGCATTTGAAACACATAAGCAAGATGAAGGACCTGGCCTATGTCTTGACCAAACGTAGGATCGCCATGGGCTGGAAGGCGGCCCATAGACCCAGGGTGGAGTTGTGGTGGAACGACCTCTTGAGATGGGCGGAAGCTGAATCCGTAGTCTGGTTTGAAGCGGTCACCAGGGGGGGCGAAGAAGAAGTAGGGCCCTTGTTGGCCTGGCGATTGGTGGCCTCGTTGGCAAACCCCCACCAGGGTGACAACGAGACAGAGGACCCGGTTGATGGCAGTCTAGGTAGTGTGCCACCCAGTGATGTTCCCGTAAATAATATGTGAGAACTGGCTCTAGTTTAAGGGGGGAGGGGGGAGTTGGGGAGTTTGAAAATGTGTTGAAATATGATGCTTTCTATGTTTTGAAACGGTTGTAGTGTGTTTGTTTGACCTTAAAATGAAATAAAAATATATTAAAAAAAAAAAAATAACAAGTAACATTGGGCTCTGGTGCTTTTTAAATGCAAATGACAAATTACAAAATGACAAATTACAAAATTAGGCACTTCAAATGGAACAAGAACAATAGAAGGTTCAAGAACTCAAGTGGTTTGTGCCTATAGGCGAGTATGACAATGCTAATATTTTATGTGCTAGATGTAGTGCTCTTCACATTCAAAATGTGTCTGTTTTTATGAGTACCACAAAGAAGAATCTCTGAATCCCTGACGTTGATTTTCATTTGAAACTGGGGAATGGTCCTCCAGTGAGGCATTTAGTCTATGGACAAGACAGGGGCTGGTATATTCCCAATCTTAATTTGACTGACTTTTGTTGTAACAATGTAGACTCAAATTGCACTCCCTTTAATTTGAATGGCGCTTTAGAGTGGGTAATGGTGGAATATCAACAGACTCACTGGGAAAGTTGACATTTTCAAATACTAGATGCAGTTCTACCATCTGCTATTGCAATATTATTAGTAAGGAACAGTCACTAATGCAGGGTTTTGAAATTATTAGTCCTTTCCTCAATGGATCAACTTAGAGCACTGCCCATGAGTATCACTGCAGTAGGAGTCAGTAGTGGGCTGCTACACAGGTGTGAACGCTACACCAGATTGAAGCACCCTTCAAAAACGGGGGCAAGAGACACAGCAAGGCTTTGCACATCACCCGAATAATGGTGGGTGGACATTTTGACGTAACAATTAGGGCACAGTAACTTCGGGTCCCCCTGTTTTAGAGGAGGATCCTCTGAGGTGTGCTAGTTTGAGCAGAGTGCAGTCTCCCCGTATTGCCCATGGAGTATGGATACTGGATCCCAGGAGGGCGCACACACTGAGACCCGACCACAAATAGGCATACTAAGCGATTTGTGGCAACAACAGCATAAGAGATCAATTTGCAGTTAGCCATATATACTATATGCTATATATACTGTTTGAGTGTACTGAGTGAGTACTCTATTACTCGGCTAGTTCTGGCCCATGGAGACTGTGACTGTGTCCAGTTTCTCTTCGCCCAAGGAAAGACAAGATTAAACGCCAAGTGACGGGAAAGGTTTTTAAAAATACCCAGGGCAACTGTGGAGCTCAATATGCCTGGAAAGGCCTGCTCATATAACTTAACGAAGAATAAAATGTACTGCAAGGTCGGAAACCCCCCTCGAATCAATATTGAAGAACTGGGATGGCAGAAAACAACTTCCACTCCCACTAACTAGGCCGAACAGCAACCTGCCAGTCATAACTAAGGTGAACAGGGGGAAAATAACGTCTTTCTTTCAGCCTGAAGTTAGTATTCCAGCTGTAGAGATACTAAGGGGAAGGTATGAAGCAGCTAGGATTACCAATGCCAAAACATCAGAACAGCACGAAAGTCATAATGGCTAGGTCATGGATAATAACGCGATACTAGAGCTTTGCTATTCCCTGCAAATACAGGAGCCATTGTCACTAATGCTGCTTCAGCTGTGATTACTGCCATAACAACCACTGAAGTTGTGATACTGTCAGCAATTTGTCTGAACATCATCCAACATGTATCTACTAGGCTGGAGCTATATCCAGATTCCGAGGGAGTGGCAAGCTTCAGTCTGTGTAAAGAGTAGTCCACAGGTGCTGCCTCGAGTATGGCTATGCTGCAATTTGCGGTCAAAATTATACTCCAAATTTGTAGCAGAATCCACAAGGATCTGAAACTGTACAGTGGGTCGGTGATGCGACTTGAGACTTATAGATGAGAAGTCTGTGAGTTTGACTGGTACTGAAAACACATCTCAAGAGGTTCCTGTTCAGTTAGGCACTTCCGCAGATGGTGAAGAACCCGTAGCCAGCGCCCTGGAACCTTGAGCTTAAGTAATGTGGTTGATGACTCAATGGGCCCTTCTGAAATATAACAAACAAACAAACATAGTCTGTTACTAAGGTGACAGAGGTGCATGGGTTAATGTCTAACCATCAAAAGTCAGCAGAAGTGGTCGACCGACTATACTCCACCATTAGATCAGTGTCAAAAATAGAGAGCAAGAAATGGGCCCTTCTGAAATATAACAAACAAACAAACATAGTCTGTTACTAAGGTGACAGAGGTGCATGGGTTAATGTCTAACCATCAAAAGTCAGCAGAAATGGTCGACCGACTATACTCCATCATTAGATCAGTGTCAAAAATAGAGAGCAAGAAATTGAGGAAGAAAGAAAATAGATGCAAGAAAAGACTCACCAAGAACATAGGCACTTTGACGAGTTTGCTAATTAAGAAAAACAAAGGACCAGGAATTGACAAATTCAGTCTTGAGGACCAAACTATAACTGAAATAGAGCTGTGATTGTGAGGTTGAAGGGAACGTCCCGCATAAAGTTTCCATCAAAAATGCTGAGCGTCAAGGATCTCCTGTAAGCAATAAGGAAGGCCTAAAGAGAAATAAAGAGCCAGGCCATGACGAAAAAGTCTTAACTATATTGGGCATCCTTCCAAATCCACAGAAGAGAATTAACCACTCTGATTTTTTACAACTCCTCCAACATATACCATTTCCACGATTATTGAACACACAAGATTAAGGGCACGGCTGCCGCCGGTAATGATTTTTACCAGGGCCCAGAAAAGGGCAATAACCAGGTCATGCCGACCTTGGCGGACCCGGTAATTGCCCTTTATTGGGCTCCGGTAAAAATTAATCCCCATTCCCATTTGAGCCCCTTTAGGGATCAAATGGGAATGGGGAAGATGCTAAAAACGGGCCCGTTAATGATGGGCCCGTTGTAAGCATCCTCGTCTGCTAGCGGGTCCCGCTAAGGACGCCTGGTCTGACCAGTCATTCCTTAGCGGGACCCACTGCAGACATCGTAATAGGGCAGCCTGGAATGAATGGTGCCAGTCCCTTACTGGCACTGTTCATTCCGTGGCCGCCTGAGTCGTAATGAGGCCCTTTGACTTTGTATAGACCCTGAATCAGGGGGGTGGGAGGTTGTCTCAAATACACTGTTGTATGGCATGCACGCAACACTCATTCAGTCCCATTTGGCAAATTTCCTTACAATTTAGATGTTAAATGTGATATTACTCCCAACTCCTGTTGTAATAAATGTGATAGTACTTCTGAAGTCAATTGTTTAAAGGGTAGAGCTTTAGTAAGCAAGGCTCCTGATAGAAATGAAAATGTTCGAGGGAGGGAGTGGCTCATGGTATTTCTGCCTGCGAGAGCCAACTCAGGAGAGTCAATTTGTAAAGTGATGTCATGGAATACACAGGGCGACAGTCACTTCCTGAGTACAAATGGATCCTTATGTGAAATAGTTGTAAATGATTTCTTTATCATGCAGAAGACATGGCTGTTGGCACCCTTACATATTGATGGCTTACGTGTTTCCCAAATATTTACCAAGAAGGGCACCCATGGGCAGCTCAATGGATGGCTAATAACTGGGGTTCAAAATAATCTCAAACCTAGAGAGGTTGTCCAATCAAACAGAGCTGATAATCTACTGCCTGTTGAGGTTTGGGTATCTTAAAATCTGAATAAACAACTATTAATTATAAACGTCTATGGTCCCCCATGTGCAATGCAAACAGATTTAACTTTCCAGTGCATTACCTTGATGAAGACAACTTGGTAGGGTGGGAACAAAGATGACATGATTCTGTTTGGTGGGGACATAAAAATGAAATGTAATGACAGCAACTTATTTATTTGTATTTATTTATTTGCATTTATAAAGCACACACACAGCCCAGGGCCATCGAGGCTGTGTTACATGGAGATGACTTAGTTACAACACAAGACAATGCGGCTGGGTTATATTAGCTGACTTGATGGCACGTACAGTTACAATAATTGATATGATTGGCTTGATTTCATTCGCCCATAAATAAGTTTGAGATAATGGAATTGGTTACAAGTGTGATTGTGCAGCACAAGGTTACATGTTATGCTGCATGTCAGGAAAACAATGACAGAATTGGTACAGTTGCTGGATCCAGTTTGCTGGATTCAGGACATATAGGGTTCGATGTCAAAGCGTACAGTTGTTTGACAGTTGTCAGGGATATGGAGGTGGCTGGTCAGTTTTAGGCAAACAGTCTAGTTTTGATTGCTTTACGAAAGGCGAGCTGAGACGGTTCTGCTCTGATGTCACGCGGTAAGGAGTTCCAATGCCTGACGACAATGAAGGGGAAGCTTGCACCCCCTCCTCGGGCGTGCTTAACTTTGGGAACAGAGAGTAAATTGGCATAAGGTGTACCTGTGGGTCTGGAGGTGTTGTTGGGTGGATGCATTTGTGCGAAAGAGCTAGCGTTTTGAATAGGATGTGCTGGCAGACAGGCAGCCAGTGAGCATGCTGTCTGGCTACTGAGATGTGTTCTATTTTGGGTATGCCTAGTGCAGGGAGAAGGGCGTTATTTTTTATAGTTTGGAATTTGTCCAAATGTTTAGCTGTGCTCCCTGTGAAGGGGATTTTAGCTGCGGTTATGTATGCTCAGAGACAGGCATGGTATCAAGAGGGACACAGACTGGGGTGTTACAATTTGAAAACCTTTATTTACTATAATGCTGGGGTTGGTGTAATACCTAACTGGCACTAATTCTGAATGGATGGTTTCCTCAACTGATGTTTCTAAGGGCCGTCGATGTCTGAAAGTACAAAACCAAAATCTGTCTGTGTCTAAACCTATGCCTGCCCTCACTCTTTGACAAAATGTGTTAGGAAGTCTCTTTAAAGAAAAATTGTGATACGAAAAGAAATATATACGGAAGCTGGTTTCAGGTGGTCTTCTCACCAGGTGTGGCTCGGTCAGTATCATCAAAGTTACGCGCAATCAAAAAAGAGGTTGTTTGTTAACTCTTCTCCACAAAGTTCTTGCACTCTGTTCAAACAACTCCCAATGTATTTAGTTACTGGGGATTCCCTTCCCCAATCTTCAATCCTTCCAAGTTACAGACAAAACTAAAATATACCAGTTTCTCTAAGGTTCTCAGGGTTCCCTTCCACAAGCATATGTCTCCTTGTTTCACCAGATAAGTATTCACCTTTGTTAGGCCTCTTAGGATTCCCCTCCCAAGATTAGGCCCCTCCAGTTCCAAACACAAGTTCAGTTTGATAACGCAGTTCCTTTTAGGCCTCTCAGTGTTCCCTTCCCTAAGCTTAGGCCCCATCAGTTTTATACACAAAATACAACTTGTCAGGATGGGACTTTTACTTATTTACAGTTCCTTTCGCACACAACCTTCTCATGAGGTAAAAACAGAGATTTTTCAAAAAGCTAGATTCTTTGCTCCTCATAAGCGCGACCACTCTGATCTTTGGCCGCTCTCTGTATTTCGTGGGCTCACTTTTCTTCTATTCTTTCATATTCAGGTGCCAACTGCACACCTTTTTTATATTCCACTTTGCTGTGCACACTTGCACCTTCTTTGGCTTTCTCTTCTTTCACCTTGTTGCGCTCCTGGCACCTTCCTTGGATTCACTTTCTCTTCATTGTGCCTCTTGCACATTGACTTCTTTACTTTTGTGCAACCTTGCACCTGTTCTTTTTCTTATTGTGCCTCTTGCACATTTATTTTACTCTTAGGCGCTCACTTGGATATGATATGATATGATATAATATGCTATGATAAGGCATTTATAACGTACCTATACACAAGTGTTTCAAGGCGCGGCGCGGCAAGGGAGGGGGAACAGAGGGAAGACAGAGAAGGCGATCCTACAACGACAGGTGTCATTCAGAACGCACAAGTGCACGGGAAGGGGGGAGCGGAAAAGTGCAGAGTGAGAGGGAGGGTGGGGACAGCACAGTATAGGAGGTAATAGAATACATAAAACAATAGGAAAAAGTAGGCTAGCTAGTGGCAAGCGCAAGGGTAAGTGCATACATCGGGTGTCAAGTGCTGAAGGGGACTGTAGGGATACAAAAAAACAGTCCCCAAGTGCAGGGGTTACCATGGAGGCAGTGCAGGTGTGTAACTGTCTGGGCAGGGGGCATGGGCCTGAGATCAGAGGTTGGCCAGGTAACCAGTACAGTTTCAGCCAGGAAATCAGCAGGGGAGACGAGGAGAGAAATCAGAAGCAAAAGGAAGGTTTTGAGGTGCTTCCAAAAGCGGAGATGGTTCGCCTCAAGTTTCAGTGAGGCAGGGGGGCTGTTCCAGAAGGAGGCCCCAGCCAAAGAAAGAGATCGACCACCAACTTGTTGCTTGGAGAAGCGACTGACCCTGAGGGAGTTGGAGGCAGATGAGTGAAGAGCTCAAGAAGGAAGATATTTAGGAAGAGAGAGTTGAAAGTATTGAAGCCCAAGGCCCCAGAAGGCCTTGTGGACAATGCAGAGGGTTTTGAGCTTAATCCTCATAGCCACTGGAAGTCAGTGCAGAGATTTCAGTCCTGGAGCGATGCGATTCCTGGCCTGAGGCCAAGGACAAATCTTGCAGTCCTTTTCTTGATGAGTTGCAAAGGGCGGAGAGTAGAAGCAGGCAGTTTTAGAAAGAGGCTGTTGCAATAGTCCAACCTAGGGAGAACCAGAGCTCTGGAGACAGTGAGCTTCTGGGGGAAGGAGAGGAAAGGAAGAATGCCTCTGAGGAGGTGTAGCTGGTAGTGTGACTTCTTAGAGACGTCAGAGATGTGAGGAGAGAAGTAGAGTGTGGAGTCGAAGATGACCCTGAGGTTTTTAGCCTCACAGGTGGGAGCAGGAGGAGGGCCAAGAGAAGCCAGAGAGAGGGTGACAGGAAAGGAGGGAGCGGGAGTGTCGATGAGGATAATCTCAGTCTTATTGGCATTAGGGCAAAGATCAATGGCAGCACACCACTCCTGGGTAGCAGACAGTCAGTCAGAGATGAGAGACGGAGAAGACGTGGCCAAAGGTAGCCTGAAAATAAGCTGAGTGTCGTCCGCATAGCACTGAAAGTTGGGGCAGAGAGCGGCAATGCAATGGGCAAGAAGTGCCAGATATTGGTTGAACAGCCAGGGAGAGAGGTTAGACCCCTGGAGAACACCAGAGGTAGAGATAGCGATAGAGGAGAGGAAGGAGAGGAAGGACCCAAATGTCCTTTACTTGCGGGTCACTTTCACTTTTCCTATTCACGTTCAAGCCTTTTGCTTTCTTTCTGCTCTCTTAGTGCCATTCTCTCACTTTCCATTCACTTTCTGCTTTCTCTCTTCCTTTCTGCTTTGTGACACTTTTCAAAATCGGTGTTTCTCCCTTCCCGCTCCAGCTAGCAGTACGCTCCTGAGTTTCTCCTGCTTACTGACTTAAACTCACCAGGTCTTGTTCCACTAGCGATTGATCTCTCCAGGCATATGGGATGGAGGTCAGGGTCTCACCCCCTGCCCCTCGGACCCCCTTGGGACCGGCACACATACCAAGGGAACAAGCACATTTATGCACACCAGCAGTACACAAGCTGCCTCTCTACGGCTCTCCGGAGACACGGCTACCTATCCACACTGTAGCCCCTCACAAACATCGGGCCAGTGTCTCAGCACGCTGCTCTCCTCTAGATCCTCCAGGCTTCTCTCCCTGCGGCTCCATGCTCCTTGGCTTCTTGGCTCTGATTTGGATTCACAGCTCCCTCTTCTGATTGTGCAAAACCATACCTTTTATACTTAAAACCGGAGACAAGTGGAGTCAGGTGTAAGCAGTCAGTGTTAAATGCCCTGCCTGACTCTATTAATGGGACAATCTAATGGTAGTAGGTGACAGTCTTCCTTCTGTTTTTCTGGTATTCTTCTCCCAATCCTTCATGACCCTCCACTCAGATGATCCTTCCTCACTTGTCCAGCCCCAGGGTCGGCATCCAAAAGTGATGGCCCTTCCCTGGCCAACTGAATGGAAGATCCTGGTGTAGGAGGTGGGAAAACACAGTTAGGTTTCTCACAGACAAACCTGACTGTGGAGGCCTTAGCTAAGGCCAGAAGGGAATCCACGGACTGCCTGACACACATGTTAAGGCATGTAAGATCACTAAAGCAATCATAAACCCAGTGTTTAATCTCCAAATCCCTAGTACTGTCTTAGAACACAGCACCATGACCATCAAGAAGGGCACTAAGCTACCCAGTACTGAGAAAATGAAACCCCTTATTTCACTTGCTAACTGTCCATTATCTGGAGACCCATACTTGCACAATGCTTCACTGGGGAAGGAGAGTTCTCCCATTGGCATTACTGAACACCGGGTCCCTGGTGAAGCACAGTTTAAATGTCCACGACTACCTTTTGGAGTATAATGTGGACATCATGTGCCTCATGGAAACTTGGCTCACCAAAGCTCACGGCCCCACTATAGAACAGGTGACCCCCCCCCCCCGCCCCGATTATGTGTTTTTTTGGGAAACATTGGGAGAGGTAGCCACGGGATTCAGGGTTTCCATCATATACAAAAAACAGCTAGGGTTCTATCAGGCCAAATTTGTGTGTGCCGGTTGTGATATTGTCCATGTTAAACTGATTTCCAATTTTAACAACAGCACAAACTTGGTACTGCTCTACCGGCCAACAGGGGAATCGGATAATTTTAATAATGACTTAGTCAATACTGTTGCAGCTATGCTAACAGTTAATTCAGCCTTAGTCATCTAGGGATATTTTAATCTTTGGAAAAACGACAAAAAAGATTTTAAAAAAGCACTGGAACTGGAAAAAATCCTGAAAGGTCAGCATATTACAGTTCACAATGCAGAACCTACGCATAACAAGGGTCATATTCTTGATTGGATTGGTAGTAGAAACATCCCAATCAAGAGCATTATTACAACTCCCTGCATTTGGTCAGACCACTCTATTGTTTCTTGCCTGATGAAACTTCCTGGCAAATTGCAGAGTACATGAACCTGCATGCAAGAAAATAACTCTGAATTTTTGAGGAAGTTACCTCCCCTATTCTGGCCGTATGCATGCAGGGATTGATGACCAAAACCAATGACCTTGATGGTCCAGAGACCCCCATGAACAGCTATAATGAGGAAATTACAGCTATGCTAGATCAATACACCCCTCTGAAAGTTAAATCTGTTAGAGATTCACCCAACCAACTGAAATGGTTTTCTCCAGCCTTGGCCGAACTTAAAGCAATTAAAGACAGGCGGAACATGCATGGCAAAGAGATAATTCTTTGGAAAACATGTTGGCCTGGAAACTCAAAGAGAAGCATTATAAAAACAAGATCATTAAAGCAAAAAATCACTTTTATAATGATCAACTCAATCTGGCCGGGGATCAGACGAAAGAACCCTTTTGACTTTTCAGGTCTTTCGAAAAACCCATTGCCATTAAACCCTCAAGTGATGACTGCAATAGAGTGCATAAAGCTTTTGCTGTCAAATTATTGAAAGCACAACACAAGATAATGAAGGAATCCCTGTCAGAGACCTTTTCCCTTTCAGCAACCACACCTAACCATAACCAGCTCACAGAAATAAAAGATCTAGTTAGTTCCCAAAAGGGCCCACCAGATTCGGGACCCAAAACACTAATCCAACAAGACTTGCATACCGGGTTTAGGTTTAAGGAATTCTCTGTGGCAGAGATCCATAATATACTTAAAAAACATTCACCCTACCAATTGCCCAGGTGAAATGCTGCCATCGAAATACATACTAGAGCACAAGGACCTCGTTGCTCCTTTTCTTTGTAGTTATGTAAACTCCTCGTTCCAAACCTGCGTTATCCCTCAGTCTATTAAGAGTGTCACAGTCACTCCACTGTTAAAAAAAAGTGGCTTAGCACCTAGCGATGTGGCAAATCTTAGGCCCATTACAAATACCTTATTCTTTCTTAAGTTTATTGATAAAGTGACCACGGTACAGCTTCAATCTTATGTCCGGGCTGCTGGTATTCTGCACGGGAAACAATC
This sequence comes from Ambystoma mexicanum, assembly GCF_040938575.1. Classification (NCBI taxonomy): domain Eukaryota; kingdom Metazoa; phylum Chordata; class Amphibia; order Caudata; family Ambystomatidae; genus Ambystoma; species Ambystoma mexicanum. The sequence goes on along the minus strand of NC_090923.1, from coordinate 771,211,889 downwards.
GGGCTTCCGGAGTTATCACAACAGCAAAAGTGCACTTCTCGATTTGCAGACACACATGCTCTCGAAGCTGGAATATAGCAATTCAGGGCTGCTGATGTCATTGAATTTATCGGCAGCTTTTGACTTGCTAGATCATAGAATCCTACTTGACAGGATGGCCACTGTCGGGGTCTCTCTACGGAGGCAATTAGTTGGCTTAGGTCTTTCCTTGAGGGTCAGCACTCGCGAGTCCATTGGGGTGATAGTGCACCCCAAGCAGAAATTATCACTTGTGGAGTGCCTCAGGGGGCGTGTCTTTCCCCCCTATTATTTAAAATTTACATCCTCCGCCTGTGTAATGATTTGGAATTGTTAGACATATTCTTCTGCAACTAAGCTGATGACCTCCAATTGCTCTTGGAAATCAGTGGGGAACACGAGAAGGACCAACTAATGTTGGATTCCGTATACCAGACCATTAAGTGTTGGATGTCAACAAACTGGCTTTGCCTGAATGCGGCTAAGACCGAACTCATGCTTTTCAGTCCCCGGCAGGCCTGATATGGCTTGGTTCAGAGGTATGCCAGTTTTGTTATTGATGGCATCCAGATCTTGGTCGTACACAAGGTCAAGAACCTTGATACCTACATGGAAGAAAATATGGACAGTGATGCCCATGTACAGCCATTACCGAAAACAACAACTATCATCTCAAGGTGCTACAGCGAGTAGCTCTACTGGTCTCAGTTGAGAATCGTACCAAACTTGTGAGAGTAGTGATCCTCCCTCGCATAGATCACTGCAATGCCCCACTGGGAAGCGCAAACAAGATGGGCATCCAAGGACTACACAAAATTCAGAACGCTGCCATTTTACCATCTTCCATATGAAGCGTTTTGAACCGCCATCTGCAGCAAGAAAGAAGTTGCACTGGTTACCGGTGGCTGCCCGGATTCAGTTTAAATTGCTATCCATATGCCATAAATGTATTTTTGGAAATGATCTGGCTTATCTTAAAGATAGGGTAAATATCTATCATCCAAAAAAAGACCTGCGATCATCCGAGGGGTTTTTGTTGGAATTACACCACATGAAACAAGCCATTGGATAAGGTCGGGCCTTCCATGTTCAGGGAGCGTGCATGGAATGCATTACCTGTATAGTTGCGCAAAACCGAGAACTATCTGGTTTTTAAGAAGCAGCTGAAAACTGCCTTATTCATGCAAAATGAATGATTTCTTACTGCAGCCTTAGCATACATAATTTATTCTGCCTCTCTGCACCTGGATGCCCATGGGCTCGCGGTATAAATATAATGACATAACATAACACAACATAACACAACACAGTGCCCTCTGGCAAATGTGGTTGGTAAAAGTATACCTGATCATAAAGGCTCCAATAACCAAGGCAGAAATTGCCTGGAATATCTGAGGACTGGGATATGATTATGCAAAATGGGCGTACAATAGGAGATTGCCTGGGGAGTCACACTTGAAGTAATGGAAAGGCCAAGGCAACTCTTGATTATTTCTTTGGCAGCAGTGACTTGATCCACCATGGTAAAAGTCTAGGCATGCACCCCAATGAGTGGAGCGATTATGCTACTTTGACGCTTAAGATAAAATGTGCCTTCTGTGGCTCGACTTAATGCAAAATAGGAGATCTAGAAGTAAACAGGGCAGGCAGCTGCGCAAACTGGTCTGTGGCAAATCTGAAAAAGATTACCTTTTTCATCTCACATGCTAAATATAATCATCTAAATAATGTGTGCAAAATGATGGTAAATTAAATTGAATACTGGCTTCAAATCTTGACGACCAATGTGGAGATTTGCTAAAGTCACTATGTTGGGCCTCATTACGACCCTGGCGGTAAGTGAAAAACGATGCCGGTAAAGGATTACCGGCATCGCTTACTGCTAGGTCCGATTACGATCCGAGTAAGTGCAATTAGCGGCACCGTAGTTAACGGTGCCGCTAACAGCACCAAGGGCGCGGGCACGCGACCCCTCATGCCGGAAATAGCAGCATGGCGCAAATTGGGGAACATCACGAGTCAAGCGGACATGCTCTTAACACCCTTGCGAAGGCCGTAAAGTACGTTACCGCCATGGTGCAAATACCGCCATCGCGGACCAACCGTAAATTGCCATGTGCAGTGTTCCCAGCTGCCACAGGTTCACACAGTCAGCACAGGTGAAGGCAATACAGACTCACCAAGTACAAAAAGAGCACACCCCACCCCTTCCCACACCCAGTCACACTCCACAATGATTCCAATAGGACTAGCATTCTTGGGGCTGGAGGACCTGATTGCAATGCAAGTGCTACAACAACAACAACAACAACAACAAAAACAACAGGCATCACAGAGGAGACGCAGGAGGAGAAGGAGGGCAAGGCAGGGCCAGCAAGCCCCACCAGCACAGCCAATGCCACCACGCATGCAGCCCCCAATCCCACGCATCAGAGCCAGTCCATTCAACCTAACCCCTGAGCAGATCCACACCCTGTACCGTCTGGACCGGGACACCATCACCACCATCGTGGACATGATACACAACGAAATCGTCAGCATTATAGAAAAACCCACTGCCACCCCCCCCTACTGAAGGTAGTGTCCATGCTCCACTTCCTGGCCACAGGCACCTACCAGCACACAGTGGGGCACTTGCATGGCATTTCAAAACCATTATTCTCACGTACGCTGATCCAAGTGCTCGATGCCCTCCTCAAGCACACAGGCGACCACATTTCCTTACCACGGTCTGCCCAGGAGATCGCAAACACCAAAGTGGGTTTCCATGCACTCGCCGGCATACCTGGTTGCATTGGTGCCATCGACTGCACCCATGTGGAATTGGTGGTCCCACATGCCATTGAGGTAGCGTACCGCAACCGTAAGCTATTCCACTCAATCAACGTGCAAATGGTATGTGACTCCAACAGGATCATCACACATTGTTGTGCCCGATTCCCGGGATCAACCTATGATGCAATGGTCCTGCGTAACTCCACAATACCACGCTACATGGAGCGACATGCAGGGCCAAGATCCTGGCTACTCGGTGAGTTTCATGTCATGGCCATGGAAATGTGAAGTGGATAGGTGATTTACGTACCAATGCATACTTTACCTGGCTGAAAGAGGGGGGGAGAGATGCATACTTTATCTGGCTGAAAGGGGGGGGGATGCATACTTTACCTGGCTGAAAGGGGGGGGATGCATAATTTACCTGGCTGAAAGGGGGGGAGAGATGCATACTTTACCTGGCTGAAAGGGGGGGGGATGCATACTTTACCTGGCTGAAAGGGGAGGGGAGAGATGCATACTTTACCTGGCTCAAAGGAGGGGGGGAGAGATGCATACTTTACCTGGCTGAAAGGGGGGGGTGCATACATTACCTGGCTGAAAGGGGGGAGAGATGCATACTTTACCTGGCTGAAAGGGGGGGTGCATACTTTATCTGGCTGAAAGGGGTGGGAGATGCATACTTTACCTGGCTGAAAGGGGGGGGAGATGCATACTTTACCTGGCTGAAAAGGGGGGGAGAGGTGCATACTTTACCTGGCTGAAAGGGGGGGGGTGCATACTTTACCTGGCTGCGAGTACCATGGGCAATGGAGCCAGCTCATACCCTGAAGCAGCCCAAATTTTAGATGACACCTGAACACATAATGCCCGATGTAAGCAGCCCTACCATGTGAATGAAGGTGTGTCCCAACCATGACACAACCATCTGCAAGTGCACTGTACTGAATCGGACCGCATCCACCTCAAAGAAATGCACCTACATGCAATGACTTCAGCCGATACACAGCACCAAACACCATCAACTGAAAGGCCAGTCCCCCATAACTGCGCACAAATGAGGCACATGACGGACATAAACATCAATACACCACTACACAGACACAGAGGCCAAAATAAATTGCATAACAATATTTGTAGTGCTCAGTGAGGTCATCTTGAGGCTGACAGCAATGTTGCCATGATGAGAGCATTGATATCACTGGACATCTTCCAGATCACCAAAACAACTGCTATGGACTAACACAGTGGATGGGCTCTCACACGGCACTGGACCCCCCTGCATACACTGGTTGATGGCCTGCAAAACAGTCCATGAGAGGAATACACATATACCGGTCACATAGTGTGACTCCATTCGTGCATGTAAATGTGGTACAAAGTAAGAGATGAATGCATGCCATGCTGGCACGTCATGATTTGAAGTTTGATGTCATGACTGACACATACATTATTGCCCACATACAGGTGATGCAGGCTATCGCTTGAAGAGGTGGCTCCTTACCCCAGTCCGGAACCCACAGAACGAGCACGAGGAGGACTATAATCGTGCACATACACAAATCCGTGTGGTGATTGAGCAGACATTTGGCCTCTTGAAGGCACGGTTTTGCTGCCTCAGCAGGTCTGGTGGGGCACTCCTGTACCGACATGAGAAGGTGGCGAAGATCGTCATGGCATGTGTAATGCTACACAATATGTGCATCAGACGAAATGTGCCCCTGACGCTGAACTGCAACCACATGACAATGAAGATGAGGAGGGTGCAGATGGGACAGCACCTCAGGGAGGAGGCGATGCACAGGAGGGACGTGCCATGCGTCAAACTCTCATTAACCAATGCTTCTAGCACACACGGATGGTGTGTGTCACATGGAGATGGCACTTGTCTGGGACATGCACACTTTGGGATGTTCACCAATAAAGCACACATACGCAATGAGCAATGTCCACACATGTGATTTGTGCACAAGCAAAAAGTGTATTGAAAATGTGATTTGAATTAACACACCCACTCCCCCTCCCCCTCAACTCCCCAAGACACCCACTCCCCCCACACCCCTAAACTCCCCAACACACCCACTCCCCCCTCCCCCCTCAACTCCCCAATACACCCACTCCCTCCTCCCCCCTCCCCCCTCAACTCCCCAACACACCCGCTCCCCCCTCTCCCCTCAACTCCCCAACACACCCACTCCCCTCTCCACTCCCCCCTCCACTCCCCGCAAAAGTGTGTGGATGCCTGTGGTGACGTGCATAACGTGTGATTGTTCCACTGGTTGGCCTCTATTGGCAGCCCCCTCTCCCAGCCCCCGGGGCACCCCTGCCTGAACTCCGCAGGTTCCTGCCCGATCTGCCGACGGGGCTGCTTGGGGTCGAACTGGCAGCGGAGGAGGTACTTGACTGTTCACGAGGACGCATGTCCCTCATTGTTTGAACGAGCTCCAAGAGCACGTGCCGCACCGCGGCGAGTTCTGAACAGATATCCTTGGTGGAGGATTGTATGGCTGCCTTCACAGTATATGCACATTGGTGCATTTCCGCCCTTGCACCTCCACATTCGGCCACATGCTGAGTCAGGAGTGAGGACAGTTGGTGTTGGCGTGTGATGATTTGGTCCAGCGACTTTTGGTTTTTTGGGCAATGGATATTGCCAGTGGCGTGTCGATAGTGCTGCTCCCCTCCTGCACATCTTCCACCGGGCATGGAGTGGCTGGCCATGAGTATTCAGGGGATTGCCCCTTTGTGCCATCATCATGCTGGCTCCTTGGGGAAAGGTAGGGGGAATGAGGGTGGGCAGTGGTGGGACATACTAGAACATCAGCATCCTCCACATCACTATCCGAGCTAGCTGCAATGGCAGCAGTCTCCCCAATTGTGCTGCTTCCTGCAGACACAGTCCCTTCAGTGGGCACCAGTTGATTGATGTCTGTTGCTGGTGGTACCGTGGTGCTTGCCTTGGTGATTATCAGTGCCCTGGCCTGTGTTGTGCCCGTAGATTTTGGCTGCTGTGGGGGTTTGTTTTGTCCAGCAGAGGTGGAGGCTTGGTGTGGTGGTACTACGGGCCTGGCCTTCTTGGCAGGTGTGGTGCCAGTGTCTTCATCGCCAAGGTCTGAATGAGAGCCTGTGGTGGAGCAACGGAGGGAAAGTGTTATTGATGGGTCTGCGGACATTGAGCAGGCATTGTGATGACTGCCATCATTTTGATAACTAGATGGTGCACATTGGAGGCAGTGACATACAGGTTGTCTCCCTTTAGGGTGGAAGAAGCATGGAGGAATGTGGGTGCCTACAGTAAGGGTGTGCATACTGCATGTGTACAGGGTGGAGGTCAAATATGCCTGTAGGCAGTCTTCTGTTGATGTGTCGCGTTAACCCTATTAGGCAACATTGCGCTTCACATGATTCTGGACTTCAGTAAGTTTGGCATGGCTTGATTTAAGGCACCTACCTGCGTCACCTGATGTCGGGGCTCCTCTCTCCATTTCTCCGACCCCCTCGATGCTCTCGATGCCAATGGTTGTGGCACATATCTCCTCCCACGGCTGCAATTTTATTGGTGACTCTGCTCCTCCACCAGTTGCCATGCCCAGGTTTCTGTTAGCAGACAGTGTGCCTCATTACGACCTTGGCGGAGGACCATGGCGCTATTAGCACCATGGTCCATGCCGCTAAGGTCCCAACTCCGCCATGGTGGATGGCGGAATTACCGCCCCATTCCAAGGTGAGTGGGGCGGTAATTCCCCATTCACCAATGGCCCTTCCCCATTCCCATTTTTGCCCCATAGGGCATAATGGGAATGGGGAAGGCGATAATTACGGCACCGTAAATTACGGTTGCCGTAATTATCGCCAAGGTCCCTTTGCGGCATGGTTTTTAACGCCTGCAAAAAGCAGGCGTTAAAAACACCATCCCGCAAAGGGACCTCGGAATCAGGCATTAAGGGTCGGCGCCGTTTACGGCGCCGTTAACCCCTTAACGCCTGACTCGTAATGAGGCCCAGTATACTCCTTACGCAGAGCCGGAGATCGTCCCACCTTTTCCGGCGCTGTCTTGCGTTGTGGGGTGTTGTGCCAACTGCACTGACCCGCTGTGCTACTATGGCCCATATGGCCTTCTTCCGTGCTATCGCCGGTCTGGTCATCTCTGTTGAGAATACGACATTGGCGTTTTCCTGTAGGGTTTCGGCCAACATGTTGAGCTCCTCCCTAGTGAAGCGCTCCTGCCGCAGCCGATCGCAACTTTTTTTTAACAACTTTCGGCATTCTGATGATGGGTGGATGTAGGTGAAGGTTTGTGGCGAGTCTGGGGGTCAGATGTCCACTGGTTGCGGAGGATGGCAATGGTTTGTGTTTTTAAAGATGGCCGCCGTGCTCTTTCCCGTTCTGTTGCGATGACGCAACTTCCAGATCCGCTTATTTACGTTCCCCACTAATAGCGGTCACCGCTATTTGCGGTGATCGCTAATATCGGTGGGAGGGGTGGCGGTAGTGCACCTTGCACGGCATACGATGCCAGTAGGTGCCGTTTTTGGGACGTTACCGGCATGGCGCTGATTACATTACCGGCATGGTGCAATGCACGTGCCCGAGAGGTCGTAATGTACCGCTTTTAACGGTTTCTGGCCAGCGCGGACACGTTAGTTGCGCCATGCCGGTAATGTCCATTACTTACCGCCAGGGTCGTAATGAGGCCCATTTGTCTCAAACTCCAAAGCACAGGGCAAAGACTTTGATAACAAAATAAGGGCTGCTAAATGCCTAATGTGAATAGAAGACAGGAACACCAGAAAATGACGCGTCGAGATGACAAACATTGCGGAAAGGATTAGAAGAATCAAAAATAAATATCGAAACTGTGTAAAGTGTCAGGTACTTTAAAGAAGAAGAGTTGATGTATACCTATTTGATTGCGTGATGGTTTATTGATTGATTTGAATGTTAAAAGTTATTTTGAACTAGATACATTAAAATACAATAAATACATTATTTATTATATGACCTGTCTTCTCTTCTTGGGTCATTACCTCGAGTAGGGCTCAGGATGATGCCACGGGAACATATTTGGGAAGCGGCGGGCCAACGCTGGGCAACCTAGGACATTGCAGCATATTCAGCCTTATGTGAGGGCAAAAGAGGCTTCGTGGGCAGGGGACCCACGTGCCTTCCTGATTCAAAGAGTTCAGTGGCCATTTTTTACAAAACATGTCAGGATGTTTTATGGTGTGCTACTGAAGTTCTAAACCTGCTTCTTGGATAATGTGCACATGAAAATTCTGTTCTGATCAATTAACGCAGTAAAGTTTTCTGTCTTCACTGTATTACAGACAGTAAGTAGGCCAGATTCTCAAACATTTTGCGCAAGTGATCAAATACGCTAGTACATCTCATCACTTGTACCAAAAAAGGTGCACCCAAATCCAGAAAGGGCCTCTTAATGTGTGCACATTCAGAAACCCTTTTTTACTCCATTTGCTCATTTGAGTAAATAAGCGGGCATTTCAGTGTATTTCTTTTTTTTTATTTGTAACATTTAGTTTAATTTAAACTTTTGTCACAACAAATTTCTTGTCATTTCATTTAGCAACGGCTTCCTTAACATTTCACTACATCAACTCTAGGACTTTCAATGTTTTTGTCACAGTGAGCACATGATCTGTTAAACAGGTATAAGATAATTATTTCATTTCAATTCCTGATTGTTCCAAATATTGTCCAGGAAGTTTATCACTGAGCATGTCAAATGCACCGAGCCTCCGCCTAAAATCCTGAGCCACCATTCCTCCATGTTTCCACCTACTGGAGCGAATTGACTCAGATGGGTTGACCTTTGGCTCTTTAGTGCAGTACATTCTGTAATTAGATGTTTAAGTGATTCTATACTGACCATACAGAATCTACATGCATTGTCATTTGATGTTTCCATATGACGTTTCACTAGCATCTGCTTCGTTTTGTAAGCATTTAAGCGCAATCTTAGAAACCCATTACGATGGTAGCGAGAGGGGAATTTTTGCAGATATTGTGGCATGTTATCTAGTGGATTCATTACAAGTCCACGTTCCAAAGCAGTTGGTAGTTTGTTGTATTTGGACACGTTTTGATTCCAAAACCATTGCTTTATTTTCTTTTTTGCATTTTGAGGCTGGTCTAATAACATTGCCATCTGGATGTCTGCCGCTTTCAGAACTGCCTCTAGCTTTTGCGTCCATTTCTTAAGTAAACCAGTATAGGCTGTAGTGTCTCCAGGCGCTAATATTTTATATGCTGGTTCTGGCTTGGCGAATTTCATTTTGCGTAGAATCACAAGGGATTTCCAGACGACGGAACCATATAGTTCTTCTAATGCAAGTTTGTGCCTAATTATGATTATTGATATGTATTTGGGTAATCTTAATACTCGCCGCCAGAAAATTCCCTCTAGTTGTGTCCAAATTTTGTGATCTAGATTCCATCCTGTTTCTGCTCCAAAGATGATGCCAGGGAATACTTTTTGCAGGTAGAACTGCTGAACAGGGATTAGACTGAACTTTCCAAATAAAGTATGGATTCTCGCTCCTTGTAGGGAGAACGTTTCCATTCGTTGAAACAGGTATTGTACCCAGATTGTTTCTCGTAACGACCTGTTTAACATTACTCCCAAATAACGGATTTCAGTGACTTCTTCAATTTCCTCGTTTTTGATCGTCCACTTGAAGTTTCGATTTAATCTTCCTTTTGCTGGACCAAACTTCATGATTTTTGTCTTCTTTACATTTATTTTCAGTTTGTTTCCCACCATATATTTTTGTAGACCTGATAGAAGTCGCTGAAGCCATATTTGAGTAGAATCGATCAAGACCAGATCATCAGCATATGTTACGCAATAGATTTGATGTCCATTTATTTTTGGAGGGAAGCATTTAATGTTTATTAAGGCCTCAGGGATATCAGTGATGAACAGCTTAAACAGAGCAGCAGCCAGGGGCAGCCCTGTTTTACCCCTTTATTCGTATCTATTGCTTCTGACAGATCTCCATTTCCATTTATCCTTACACGAATTGATGTATTTGCGTGGAAGGCCTTTATTGGTTGTAATATGTTTTCTGGGCAACCCCAGTTTGTAAGTTTCCTCCATAATAATTTGCGATTTATTGTGTCAAAAGCCTGTTGCATGTCCACAAAGGCGAGAAATAGATTTGATCTCTTCTCCAGGGCTTCCAGTTTCAGCAAATTGATCATTGTCAGGTTGATCTCCGTCCCGACTCCTTTTGTGAAACCTGTCTGTCGACAGTCTGAAATTCCTTTGTTAGTTGCCCACGTTGTTAATTTCTGTTGAAGAAAAGTAGCCATTATCTTTCCAATAGTATCAAGAAGGGCAATCGGCCGATAATTTGCTGGATCAGCCCGACTGCCCTTCTTGAAGACTGGCACTACAATCGCCTCAGTCCAGGAGGCTGGAAGTGACTTTTGTTTAGCGATTCTATTGAATAAGATGGCTATAAAGGTGGACCATTAATTTTTATGCGCTTTTAACATTACGTTGGAAATGCCGTCCGGGCCTGCAGCTCTGGAGTTTTTCAGCTTGGAAATAGCGATTTGTATATCTTCTTTTGTCTCCACTACTTCCCATCGCATTACGTCGGCGTTCTGGTTTATTGATGATCCATGTTGTGTTTCCAAGAATACACCTTCAAAATGTTTTTGCCAGTCGCTCTCAGAGACCCCGTTTGCTAGCATATCTGTTGATTGGTGTTGTCTTGATTTAAAATGCGCCAGATTTCCCTCGAATTATTAGATTTAGTTAATGATAACATCATCTGCCCACGTTCTTGATCACGCATACATGAAAACGTTTTTAGCCAATTTCGATATTTTTGTCGATGTGGTTTGATTGGTAATGCAGATTTAGTTCCCATTTTACGTTTTATCTCTCTTATATCCTTATTGAGCAGTCTCTTCTGATCTTTTACAATTCTACTCCATTCATGCCTATGTCATTTTGAATTTTGTGCATTTCGTGGTCCACACATGTTTTGATAAGGTCATAATGCTGCATAATTTATCGAATCTTGTGATGTATGTAATAAGGATCGAAACTCCTCTGTTTGACCTGTTATTTGTTTCTCTTTTAGGCGTAGCCGATTTCGCCCTTGATTTACTTCTAAAGGTTGTTTATCGGTCTGTATTTCAAGTTTCTGGCTTAATGGCCATGTCATTTCCAAGACATCATGATCACTATGTACAGTCTGCACAATTCGTAGCTTTAAGATCTTATTCCATAAGTTTTTTGAAGTCCATATATAGTCAAGGATCTTTTAATGACCAAAGTTTCGCCAGGTGAAATTCGGCGGCATGTCACCAGTAACATGTCCGTTGATCATGTCGCAATCTCTTGCATCCATTTTGTTGTTCCATTGAACTCTCCTTGTAGTTGTGTTCTGTGCTTCCTTATTGGCAGTTAAAATAAGCTTGTTTTCCTCATTGAACCATGTTAGGTTCATATCTCCACATATGATGATCGATAAGTCTTGATGTTTCATTTGGTTTTTATCAATTATGGTTGTTATTGATGAAATAAACTTCTCTGTTGTGATCTTTGCTGGATTCCAGTACGTGTTAATTAATAACAGATATTGTTTTTTTCATGTATTGGCCATTTGGTTTTTGAATTAGGGTCGCCTGAACAAAATTATTTGGGTTTTCTTTTCCGCATACTTCCCAAGTGGTTCCATTTTTCACCATTGTAATTAGGCCTGAGAACGGGCGGCCCTGGGCATTTTTCTCCGCTGGATTTAGCAATGTTAAGTACCCATCTTTTATGGGTGGAATCCGCAACCAGGTCTCTTGTAAGCATATCACAAAATTTCCAGTCAATTCTACAGGGAAGTCATCAAATAAGTGTTGGAACCCTCTCGTGTTCCATGATATCACAGTGGCGAGTCCTTCTTGCTTATGTTTGCCTAGCTAATGCTTTCTTGTTCTTGTTTCCGTTCTATTCGCTTTGGTGCGGCACAGAATGACCCGTTTTTAGCAGTTTCCTTAAAGTGTCTCGGCGTTGTTCATCAGTTTCTTTATCTTTTGTGTTCTTATTTTGCCCTATGGGACTTTTCGATGCAGATAGTTCTTCTTCTGAGGTCTCAAAACCCAAAAACAATAATTCATCTTTCGCGGCCATAATGGTCTTGCGTTCTGCTTTTGATTTTATATGCAGTAACACTGGGTCTACTCGTTCTTCTGAAATGTATTCCACTATGCCAATATCTTGTGTGGTCACCGTCCTTAATATTGGCACTGAATGCAATAGTCGAATAACATTACCTCTGTTTAGATTTACATCGTTTTCATCACGGAATATGTTTTCAATCAGTATTTTTCCTTACAACCCTTTTGTTTCAATCAACTTTTGTTTTTCCGCAACAAGTAGTTTGTTCTGAGATTGTGCTTGTGTAAACTTTGGACTTAAAGTCATACGTTGCTTACTCAGTGTCTCGTTCTGGATTTCAGACACATTTCTCTGCTTTGCCGTCGGTCCCAGATGTCTTTGAGACTCTCCTTTTTTTTCAAGCTTTTGCCGTTGATTGTGGTAAGATTTGCTTTGCGACTCTTTCATTTGGTTCTTTCATTTTTGACTGACTCCTTTCATCCATTTCTTCAAACTCTGACATATTGTCATCTTCAAAGGCATCAGAGTATGTCGACAGATCACAAAGGTCCACCAAAGATTTTACTGTTTGAATAGAGTCGTTATCTGAGTCTAGTCTCATTCTTTTTTTGGGGATTTTTGATGTTCGTTTTGACTAATACTCCAGCAATATTTATTAGATTTTTTTCTTTCTCAGGGTCTTTATGTTGACCTTGTTTCTCTCTTGTAAAGAGTCTTTTCTTGACTGGAGTCGGCAAATTTCGCATGAACTTTCTAGAACCGCTTGTTTGTTTTTTTGCTAAAGCAAGATTTTTCTTTTTTCTGTTTTTTTTTTCGCAGACACTGCTTGTCAACCTTAGGTTGGGGAGTTATGGAGTCGCTTGCAATATTTTTTGCAGCTCCTCCGAAGATTCCATATGTAAATTTATCTGAGGAGCAATGGGGTTTTTCTGATGGTTGCTCAACAATTTCCAAGCAAACTATCAAGATATTTCTATTTCTTGGGTGAGAGTTTGCCACCGTTTCGTTTGTGTTAGCAATTATCATTTCACTGTCGCCCACCTGACCCATTTGATTTGGTCCTAATGATGGATCAGTGTTCTCGTGAGGTCTAGTGCCTTGTGGCTCCCTAGGTTGTACCATTTGACTTGAGGCGTCATCTCCATCTGATGTTTGTGGCATGCTGCAGCCATCATTGCCTATAGCAACCTGTGGTTCCACGGTTTTTTGGAGTGCCCTCGAACTTGTGGATACTATGGTCTTGCTGTTTACGGCAGATCTCACTTGCATTAAACAGCCTAGCAGTGCTTCCATTAGGGTATTTTTATTGATGTTTTCTTTCCTGATTTGTTCACTTAAGTCAACTTGCCAGGACGTAGTTTTAGAAGCTTCATTTTCAAGATATTGTTTGAGTGACGCATTTGCACTTTCCAAGTTGTTTATTTTTCCATTTAAATGACTCATTTGCGCGCTATTATTTTGTAGTTCCTCATTGAGTGATTCGTAAAGTTTTACGAATGGAATCAATGCAAAGGACGTGGCGGCCAATACATTATTGTAAATTTGTATTGCCGCCGCGGTTGACAAATTAGATTTGAATGATTGCTCATTTTCCAAATTGTTTTGTTGGGAGTCGTTGATCCCGTTTGTCAACCCTCTTTCATTTGGCTTTGGCTCTCCTGTAGCCATGTGTGGCGTTGGCCCAACTTCATGTGACGACGTAGATGGCTCAGGTGGTGAACAGCTTACCATCGGCATCACGGTAGTTCTAATTCCTTTTCTTGCCTCTTGGTGTATCGTCGTTTTCTCGTTTTGCAAGTTTGCTGGCGTGACATACATTTGTTTCCTGAACAATGATTTGTCCGTGTTAAATTGGAAAGACACTAGCTGACCATTTATTTCCGGACTTGTTTGTAAGTTTCAGGGCGTGCATATCTACCTTTTATCTTATTAGTGCCTATGAAGCTCTCTGCTAGTTTGTTCTTCATGGCTTCAAAATCTGCTTTTAAACGCTCAGTTAATTGCGCCTCACTGCAAAGCCGAATCCGCTATTGGGCGTGCTGCCATTTGGCACTGAGCGTTCATGGCTGGTTTTACCATAATGGCTCATGCAAGAGCTTGGTTTTCCTTTTGCATGCATTGCTCCTGTACTGCTCGTGTTTCCATTGCCTTCTATGAACAAATCCTTATTTATTGTTAAGGCATTTTTAATGTTTGTTTTTGTTTGTCCAAGGGCTGAAGGGGTTTTAATCGAGTTCCTTCCTGCATGCGAGTCTTTGGTTATTCCCTCTACGGGCGGATATGTAAATCTCATTGAATTAGCTTCGTTCGGTAAACACGGAACCTATAATTGCAATAACTAATGTCTGTTACATCAAAGGGAGAGTCAAAGACTGCCGTGTTAATTTCAATCTCTTTTCCTCTATCACCGTTGTGTGTAGTTTCATTTGGACTTGGGCATAGAGTGCTGTCGATTTTTAACTTTTCATTTCCTGCGGCGTCATCTGAAGCGCCCTCAAGCCCAATCACTCCATGTGTCTGTGCGCCCTCTCTTCCATCTTTGCCACGCTCGTCTCCCATGTTTACTACTGCTACCGCGCCATTCCTTGCGGCACCTGTTAAGGACGTTGAAGGCATATAGAGAGAGGTTTCTGAGAGATATGTACTTGCCAGTTGCGCTAACTATGGAAAAGCAGGGTGCCGTTCACTTGAGATTTGCATTGTCTGATCTATATGTGTGCCAACAGCCAGTAGCTTGTTTTTCTTTTGACACAACCAGTTGTATCCCTCAAAATCACATTTATCAGTGTACAGATTCCCCTCCATCAATAAAGTTTTATTGTTCGCCTGTGTAGAGTGCTTTAATTTTGAGCGTGTCAGGGGGCCTGCCTCGGCCATAATTAACTTCTTACCTGCTGCACTGTCAAGGGATGGTGCCGGCTTTACTCCCAACGAGCAAGGGAGCCACTCCATACTCCAAAGCCGCCAAACAGCAAAACAGTGTTCACTGCCCTTCAGTCACAGGGCTTACGCTGCAAGGGCGCTCCTGGAGTCGTAATGAACACAGCTGATGATCACGTGACGTGCGCGTCACTGGAGAGACAGTCTGTGTAAATACTTGAAGTGAAGGCGTCCTTTCACCTTTAACTGTAATCTGCAATCTGTGCCATCTGCTGTCTGCAGGGAGGAGCAAAGGGAGACTGCTTCTTGCTCTTCACTCGCACAAAGGGGGCAGCTCGCTCGGTACTCTGCTGCGTTTCTCTGTGACAGCTCGGAAGAGGGCCGGTAGTACCCGTACCCAGGCTCACAAAGAAATTGCTCTAGAACCTCTTCATTGTGCTGGAAAAATCACAATGATGACGTAGGAAAGTCACGTGAAGAGGAGTAGACGGGACGTTGCTAGTGTATTTCAATGCACAAACCCAAATCCACAAATGGGATGCCTTTTCAAATGTGCAAACGTGAAAGACCTACATCTGCGCCTGTTTGGGTATGGGGCAATTGTAGGCCTTTCTTAATTCTTAATTTCTTAACTTTAAATGTATTTTCTTTGAAGTGGGAGAGCAACAGTTTTAACCACTAGGGTGAAACTCCACAAATTGGTGCACTAGTAATTTAAGCATTGATATGATGATATGATATGATATGGCAGTATAACGTGCCTATACACAAGTGTTTCAAGGCGCGACGAGGTAGGGGAGGGGAAACAGAGGGAAGACAGACAGCTATCTTACTAGGCCAGGTGTGATTCAGATCACGCCAGTGCAAGGGAAGGGGGAAAGGGAAAAAGTGTGGGGTGTGGGTGCAGTACATGGGATAATAAAATAAACGAGATAAATAAAAAACGGCCAGCTGATGGCAAGTGCAGGGTGAGTGCAGATATAAGTGCTGGTGGGAGGACTGTAGGGATACAGAAAACAGTCCCCAGGTGCAGGGGTTGCCAGGGAGGCAGTGCAGGCATGCAACTGGCAAGGCTTGGATGCGAGAACCGAAGTTTAGCCAGGTAACCAGTGCAGTCTCAGCATCAGCCAGGAATTCAGCAGGGGAGAGGAGGAGAGAAAGCAGAAGCAAAGAGGAAGGATTTAAGGTGCTTCCAGAACCTAAGATGGTTCTCCTCAAGTTTCAGGGAGGCAGGGAGGCTGTTCCAGAGGGAGGCCCCAGCCGAAGAGAGAGATTTATCACTAACTCGTTGCTTGGAGAAGTGACTGACCCTGAGGGAGTTGGAGGTGGATGACAGTGCAAATTAAGCAACGTGGGGCGAACTGGCATGTTATGTTTATTGAGTAAAAGTATAACGTGACACAGTCAATCTATGAGAGAGGTCAATTTTACCACAGTACATTTCATATTGGCCTATGCAGTGACAATATGACAACGTAACAACAAAGCAACAATCACAGCTCATATAAGTATTGGTAGAAACTGGCGGGCTGCGGACCACAGATGGTATAAGTATCCTAGGAAAGCAGATGTGGGCAGGTCATATGCATCGGTGTAGCACAGGTAATGGATCGCATGTCTTAAGACAATGAGCATACTCACATGATTACAACAGTTGCATTAGACTCAAACAGAGCATAGGGTAGTAGCTATGTGGCATGAACAGGCAAATTGGGGTAGTCAAAAGGGGAACATATCATCTAATGTTAGAATAGTACTTATTGGGATAGATACAGATAAACCATATGTCACTAAGAATTACGACAGCATTGCTCTAAGACAGTGCTGCTATACAGTTGAACCAGCGGTCAAATGGGCATGAATGCAAAAGCAATATCTTTCTTAGAATAGCATATGAGTCTGGATACTGTTGTGTAGGTTATTACAATTCTAGGTAGTACAGTGTGGCGGCAAGTACGGAGCCAAGAGTACTGTGCCCTGAGTAGGCAATAGAGTATATTGGATGTGCTGGCCCGGGCATGGGGCTATTTGGGTTCAGCTGCAGGGTTTAAGTGTCAGCGCTTTGAAGTGCGATGAATGTGGATCTCACTGGGAGGCCCCATGATTTTTGTCAAAAGTGCAGGGAAGGCAAAGAGCAGAAAACTACTATTATGCGAACGGCAGTGTTGCACGTAGGTTGTAGACAGAGGAGAGTACTTACAGTTCACCAGAGGCAGCGTGGCAGGCCAACGGCTGGCATGCCCGGCATAGACAGGGTTAGACAGGTTTGACCTTGTATGGGGGCCTTAGTTGGGAAGGGCTGGCTTCGCCTTCCTGTGACGGATGCCAGGATAAATCAATATACCTGACCAATGGGGTTGAGCGGCAGCACGAATATCACGGTTGCATAGCAACCTATAAACAAAAAGATACGGCAGCCATTTTAAGTTCAGGCCTCGTAGGAAATCACGGCGAACAGCTGATTCTGCCGTAGATTTGTCGGGTTTCTTCATTCGGCTTTGTGGAGTGGCATATTCTGCTTGTTTGAAGCAGGAAGGGCAGGCAGCTCAAAAGTGCACACAGGAACAGGCAGTGAAGACAGCCTCTGCTGTAGCTTCCTGCAAGGGAGGATGCACTGCAGAGTAGCAGCACTTCCTACAGCACTTCAACATGAATAATCATCAGCTGAACTGAAACGCGTCTGCACTTCTCCTCTGTGGTGCTACAGACCAATATGTCATCTACGTACTGTAATACAATACTTTCTAAATCAATATTGCTTAAGTCCATCTGTAGGAACCTATTGAAAATAGATGGGGACTCACAGTACCCCTGTGGTAATCGAGTACTATTCAGGTGGGTTTGTCTGAACGTAAATGACTTCAGATCTTGCAAGTCTTTGTGCAATGGGATTGAGAAAAAAGCATTTTTCAAATCAATCACAGTAAAATATCGTGCCTCAACAGGTATGTTACATAAAATTGTCGCTGGATTAGGAAGTAGGGGAAACTCGGTCTCTACAATCTGGTTAATCGGTCTTAAATCTTGGATTAAACACCACAAACCCCCTTTCCCTTTCTTGATCGGATAAATTGCAGCATTGCACAGTGATTCTGACGTCACTAAAATACCCTGTTCAATCATGGCAGATACCATCTTAAAAATAACTTCCACCTCTCGAGACATGGGATACTGTTGTGTTTGAGGTAAAATTGCTCCTGGTTTCAATGTAATCTTTACTTCCCCACCCCCCTTCAGTCGGCCTACATCAAAGAGGCCCTTTGCCCATAAGGAAACTGGTATCTTTGCCATGTCTTCCTCATTTTAGTCAGAGGCACAGACCGGGTAGGGCCTGAGGGGCAAGGCCCACTCAAAATCTGTAAATGCTCACTCAGCAGTGCTGTGTGGGCATTTGCAGATATTTTTGTCAGTGCAGTGGGCCCAACTACATTAACTTCAGGCCCCATCTGCTAGAGAATAGTGGCTATGCCTCTGGTTTTAGTGCTGACATCATTTGAGGAACCTCTCGTTTAATGGCTCTTACCCAATAAGTAATGCTAGTTTCAAAGATTACTTCATCATCTGATGGAGGATCTCTGAACAAGTCTTCATCCGTGACATCAGTCAATCTGTAACCCTTCCCAATGGTGATTACGGCACCCCATCATCTGACGTCATAATCAGCTCCATCAAGCATAGCTAGTTCTCCTCGTACTATAGCTGCTAGTAACTCTAAAGGGAAGATTTGTCCTTCCTCTTCAAACATAGGTAGCTTTGGCCTGAAGAAGAACGTATCAGGTATTCTCACAGTTTTGCCCACTAAGCCTGGTAGCCATGTCAACAGAATGCATACCCCATAGTAAAAAATATATGGTTCTAATGGCACTCCTTGTATGACTACCTTTCCTGCAAAATGCCATAACAGACTAACTTACATTTACGTAATACATTCCTGGTGTCGAGCACACTATGGCTACATCAGTAAATGAAATGATCATATTCCACTTGGTTATTAAGTCTCGACCGAACATATTGACAGGTGTCTGTATGGAATATAATAACAGTACAGACATGTCACACTCTCGTATAGAGACTGGTAGTGTGTCAGTAAAAGGAACTCTACTTGCAGTTACTGTGAAACCTTGAGTATTCATGGCTTTCCAGACTTTTATAATGTCCCCTCTCATATGTATGAGCGTGTTGCACCAGTGTCTACTAAAAACGAAAAAGATTTGCCTCCTATATTAACGTCAACACTGGATTCCTCTTGAGGATTAGGCGTTATTGATAGTATAGAACACATCAAGTCTCCCAGTGAGCTGTCCTATTGCAGGTACATTCTCATTCCCGTATCTGTGAAAGGATTTCCTCCATCGACAGTAACACCCCCTATTCTAGTAGTCAACTGTCATGTGCTTATGCTTTGCTGCATTTGCAAAGGTGACTGCTGCAGGGACGTCTTTATGGGGGGGCAAACGGGGCACGTGCCCTGGGCCCCCCATCTTGGTGGCCCTGGAGGGGACCCCCGGAAAGTTGAGTTGTGTGTGTTTTTTTTATTATTATTTTTTTTTGCAGCGTGCGTGCAGCCCTGGCCCCTGTTCCTGGCTGAATCTTGACTCTGATCTATTCTGTGAAGCAGGCAGGGGCCCGCGCCGCCGGGCCGTGGTTTCAATTCCCTGATCATTAATTCTGAACAACAACACTGGGGGAGGGGGAGGAGAACAACTGAACAACAACTCTTGCTTGTGGGTTCTCCTCCCCCACCCCCAGGGAATAACGGCACGTGCCAGCCAACTGGGCTGGAGTGCGCAGTGCACTGCTGCGCAGCTTGCAGCCTCCTCACAGTGCGTGCTGTAGGCTTCCGAGGGCCGGCTCAGGACGAGGACGACGGTGAGTCAATGGGTGACAAGGCAGATGGAAGGATGGTCGATTGGAGGGGCGGATGGATGAATGGATGTATGGATGGACACAGTGGCACCAGCTGTAGCATTTGCTGGACTTCTCCTACCCCTGGCCTATGCCCTGGGATGGGGGAACGAGTTCCTGAGACCGCCTCCCTGCATATGCTCAGCATATCCTGCCCCCCCACCCCAGGGCGAGGGCTTTTGAGCCGTGCAAACACATGCACTGCTGGACATGACGCTGGGGTTCACGGGGCCGGGGGAGCCCTGTGTGTTGTACAGGAAAGGGAAGCAGGGCCGGGGTCATTTAAAGGCCCAGGAGGCCGCATCCGGTCAGGTGACGAGCAGATCCCTTCCCTGCATGAACAGCTCCTCACTGCAGGCCTGAGCGCTCTGGAGAAGCCCCCCCTTCCCCCCACTGCCAGGATGGACCCCAAGGCAGCAGCCCTGTCCCTGGCATGGTGCTGGTGCTGGCTGCACTGGCGATGACTGCCCCGGAGCTGCCCGGGGTTGTATGGAGGTAAGAGCTGCCCGGGGGGTATGGAGTCGAGAGAATCCAGGGGTGACCCCCCCATCTCTGCAAAGTCCTTCATATTAAATGCGGTGGGACTTAGTGGGAATTCTCATCACAAGCTACATGAGGCGAGACCCCGTCCACGGATTCAGAATAAGTGGGTTCCATTTGTCCTTTTGGGGTCCACATTCTGTCTGGGGTCAGCTCCCCAAAGGTGTGCCACAATTGCCCTGCTACACCCCCCACCCCACCCACAGGTGCAGTGTTTCCAGACCTCCTTACCAACTTGTAAGCCCCAGGCAGCCCCACTGGCCGGAGAAGCTCCCATTTCCCAAACTCTGCTCCATTCTCCTCGGCGCCGTGAAGAACTCGCTGTAAAGCTGCAGCCCCAAGAAGATGGACGCTTTCTGGCATGTCCTTCGAGTCTAGAAAGGGTACAACGTTCATTTATCGAAAGTCATTTTTTCAATGGGTTTTTGATTAATGTTTTCATCGAGAAACAAAAACATTGAAAAACATAGGGGGTGTGGGGAAGGCTATATAAGGAGTTTAGGGGAGTCGGGAATAGAGTTCAGTTAGGGTTGGGGAAAATGTCAATGGGTTTTTTCGAGAAACAAATCTGCTAAAAACCTATCGAAAATGAACATAGAACCCTCGAAACAACTAGTCTTTGTGTGTGTGGCATCATGCGGGTACTTTTGGTGCCCACCATCCACAGTGACACACATGGAGAGGGCACAGAAAGGGCTGTATTATGATGTGAAAAATAACGGGGAATCGGTGCAAGGCAGTTGTTTCACAGTTCCCAGGCAGCTCTATCATCGCCCCCACCATACTATGGTAGCAAATACAGCTATCGGAATATCTCACCAACGAAAGTATCACCCATTGGACTCGATGCCAATCTAGGCCTCTCTGTTTAAACGAGACTGGTCTCATTCGCCAGGGGCTGTTCGTTTACACAGGGCTGCCCCGCTCTTTCTAGGACTTGAAAGGATGTGACAAATCATATTCAAATGCAGGAGGCCAGTCCCGTTTAAATATAGGAGGCCAGCCCTGTTTAAATGCAGGAGGCCAGTCCCGTTTAAAGGCAGGTAACCCGTCATGTGCAAATGCAGGAGGACCATCCTGTGTAAATGCAGGAGGCACGTCCTGTTTAAAGGCAGGAGGCCCGTCCTGTGTAAATGTAGGAAGCCAGTCCTGTTTAAGTGCAATAATTGCATCATTTCAAGAAGGCTTGTCGCATCATTTACACAGGACTGGCCTTATGCATTTCCACAGGGCCCGTCTCATCACCTAAACAGAACTGGCTTCATGCATTTAAAGAGGACTGGGGCTAGTCATGTCACTGTTACATGTTGCAGTTATTATAACAGGATTGGGCTCGTGCATTTCACCAATGCCTGTGCCATCATGTAAAAAGGTCAGGCCTCACACATGTTAGCACAACCTGCACCATCATGTAAACAATTTTTTTGCCAATCGTAGCAATTCATTTGCCCATCATTCAATCAGGACTATCGTCTTTCATTTTATTGTGACTTATCCCATCCTTTTAACATGGCTTGTCCCATCCTTTTAACATGGCTTCCCCTTAAGTTCAACGGGACTTGCCCCATTCGTGTACACTGGACGCCTCACGCCTGTTCCTTGAATGGGCAGAACCCATCCATATGAAAGGGGCAAGTACTTTGGGCTCGGAGGACCTGGTAGCCTCTTGGCGCAGGACTTCGCAGTGAGAGGACATGTAAAGCACTAATTTAGTCTGCACTCCGAGGGTACTACAGCTGTCAGAATGCTTATGGCGGGTCTAATAGCAGTCACAGGCAACGAGAGGCAGAGAGCCAGCCTCCCCCCCACCTCCCCACTCCTGTCCCCATAGTATCCAAAATACTCACGGTGGTCGGTGGACTACTGGTTCCACTCTTATGGTGGAGACAGGCTGATGGCAAATTACACGCTGCAGACACAAGGCAGCTGGAAATGTGAGCAGGTCCATCCATCAAGGCCCAAAATGGGAGTGAGTGCTGCAGCCATTGCCTCAAAGTACTGCGGCCCATTAGCAGGACGATGCAATAAAGAAAGAAGTGTGAAAACGGCCGGCAAGGACGCGCACACACTCTTTCTAGCCACACACACAGCGCTTCAGAGACGGCAGCCGCTGTGAAAATGGTCCCGGCGAGATCTCCCGTTAGGCTCTGAAGAGCGGGAGCCCTGTTTTGGCAGGATGGAGGCAGCAAGTGTCTCTAGCACGTACCTTTACTCGCTTAAGTAGGTCACCAGCAGATCCCAACAATTTCATTTACGGAGCGAGCCCTCCCAAAAGAATGCACTTGGTAGGTTTCGCAAGTTTCCAGCGAGAGGAGTCGAGCAGCCCGTTTGGGAAAGGATCCCTGCTGCCGGCGCTCTTGTCCTGGCTGCGCTCTCCCGAAACAAAGGCTGCAGTTGAAGCCAAAGGACAGAACTCTCTGGTCATGACATGGCCACCATCTACAAGTGCCCGTCTTTCAGATTCAATAAAAGATGCCCAAATGGGAACATTGAAAAAACGGGTAGCTTTTAATAGCTTTTCTGAAGTTTTATGTGGCACTTGTTCACTTGGAATGCAAAATTACAGTTGCCAGGTTCTCAACGTCCTTCACCCTCTTTCTCCCTCACCAAATATGGTGCCTCCTTCCTTCCATTTCATGGCGACTCATGCCCGCCCTCCGGTCTCTGACCCTTCCAAACTCAGTGCTTTGAACGGCTCCCAGGCCGTGAGGGGACTATATGAACAGCCACCATAACATAAGCGGAGATTGAATACACAAAGCTAAGAAGCAGGGTGTGCGGCGCCACTCCATCCTGGAATGCAATCTGAAGATATGGTGAAATAAAACTCAAAAGCCCCGGGGGCATCAACACCCAGTTTCGCTCTCCAGATGTGCTAGCTGCTGCCACCGGTTTCTGGGGGCGCACGGCAACGCATCCTTCTTAGGATGGGCGCACTTACAGTTCATGCGACCCCCCCCACCTCGTCATGGAGATGGGCTCGAGTAGTGGGGGGGTCTCTCCTAAGCATTCGCACAGCCCATCGCTACATCTGCCTATCAGACTGCTGAGTGGGGTCAGTCTCCATGTCATTCAGTGTTCAACTTGCACTGCAGGAATAGATATGTACTACCCGGGATGCTGGTACAGAGCAGTGTCAAACTGCCAGCTTTGTGTGATTACCTTCTGTGAAGTTAGGTAATTGAATTTGGTGTTAACTTAACATTCAGAATTATACATTTTTAACATTTGAACATCTTTCCATGTTGTGATGTTTGATGGGTTGTGTATTTTAGAATGGTTCAATGGTACCAACAATGCATGTTTTGCATTTGCCTATGATGTAATTGTTATGCAAATTATTATTTTTGAAACTTGAAAAATCCTACATCTTTTTGGTCACAGAATGTTGGCAAGTATGCGTTCATGCCCATCCATATTTCCTCTTTGGTTTTTGTGTCTTGCGTGAGCGGACGCTGCGCCGGGCGGTGTTTGAAATGACTGCGGCTGCGGGCGCTCCAGTGGTGCATCATTTGCACCGAGCGGTGTTTTTAGTGATGCCTGCAGGGCGGGCGCTGGTTCTGTGGTAGGGAGTGTGTTTGGTATCTGCAGGGCATTCTGGTGGACCCTGGCCTGAGAGGGCACAGCGGGCATTAGGGACTGGCGCACTACATTCTGCGGGGTCACGGGACTGGCACCTTGCATTCAGCGGGGTTAACAACTGAATGACAGATTGGGGACTAGCGCTTTGCAGGGCTGGGACTGGCGCCTTGCATTCTGCAGGGTTGGAACACAGAATGGGGGACTGGGGCCTTGCATTCTGCAGGGTAGGAGACTGGCACCTTGCAGTGTGCAGAGTTGGGGGATTGGTCTGGCACCTTGCATTCTGTGCAGATGAGCCACAGAATGACAGTCTGGGGGACTGGCGCACTTTGCATTCTGCAGGGTTGGACGACAGAATGATTGCCTGGGCCTTGCATTCAGCGGGGCTGGACCACAGCCACAGGATGGGGGACTGCAGTCTGCAGTAATTACACCTTGCCCATTGTACCTGCTGACATTAATTGCAGCGCCTCACTTAGCTAATATCACTGCTGTGTCCACGGCCTTCCCCGACCGTAGTGTGTCCCCATACCTTACAGGCCACCTTCCTCTCTCTTAGCGTACCCAATTCGGCCCCCGAGACTGCGGCGTGTACCCCACTACCCACCACACCTCTACCTCTCTTCACTTCCGGCATTGCTGCCGAGTGCAATTAACCACACTCAAACAGGCGCTAATGTCTGCTCTTTTGCCTAAGCACTCACTCCCTGCTGTCCACCTCGCATTACAGAAGCATGCTATCATAACGGTCCTACCGCCCCATAGTGGCCCTTAGGATCACTTGTGAACTAGCAACGTGCCCGCTCATCGCAGCTGTCCACACCCTCCTCTACCAATATTTCTGTGTAAATCTTACTGCTTGATGATTTTGCTCCGATCGTTTGCCGAATGTTGTCTATACAGCTCCACACTCTACTTCATGGGCAGATATTTAAGCCATTAAAGTGATAAGTGGAATGCATAAACATTAAACTCACATAACATTAGATTTCACATTTCAATGCGCTCCTTGGAATTTTGGGCGAAATATGGTTTGTGAATAAAGATAGTATCGCTATTGGCACCATTATGCTATTTGTCAGAACAGTTTGTACGTCATATTTGTTAAATACCAAAGATATGCAAATGATCCGCTGATGTTAGAAAATGTCAGCAGTGATGGAGCCTCTTTACCCTCCCACCCTCAGCCCAAAATGCCTTTATGAAAGGATGAGTCCACAGGATCACACTATACTTATTGCAACGGCCCTGTGCTGTCATTTTGCATGTGCTTAATGGCTTAGTAAAACAAGCATTGGCAATGCCAACAGTTTGAGCTATTTAGTAGGCATGGGAAAGACACTTGCCAGGCACAAGTGGAATGGTATTAACTGTTCATTGATGGTAGCAGGTGCAAAATGGTGTGAGTACCTCCGAGGTACTCCCTCAGCATCTAATAGCAGTGCCTGGCAAATGCCTAATACTTCTACAGAAGCCAAAACTGTTGGCTTTGCCAATGCCTGGTTTTAACAGGACTTTGGTAAAGGACACACACAGTGCTTCCAAATCGAGCAGCTGAAGGCAGACCTGGTTAAGCCATTTTTATTACACCAGCAGCAGGTTTCCAACTCCAATTAAGCCATTAACTTTCAAAACACTGCGACAGCGAGATATGTGAAGTTTGTTTAATTGTATATTTTATTAACAACTATTTAATCCATTTAAAGCTTAGAGGAGTATCTGTTGAATTAGACTCGAGATATGGAGGGGGCATGGGTGTCATGTCGTGGGGGGCGACATGGGTTTGGAGGGAGGTGGGAGTAGGACATGGGTTTCGGGGGGCAACATGGGTTTTGGGGGGGCCCCAAGGCTGTCTGTGTCCCGGGCCCCCAAAACCGTTAAAATGACCCTGGACTGCTGGGACTGCCCTTGCGGCGGATTCATTGGCAGCTGCTGTGTTTGAAAATCTTGCTGTACTCTCGGCACTTGTGTTTTTTGCACTATCTGGCTTTGAGCAAACCCATCTCCATTCTGCTGTGAATATGCAGGTGGGTTTGTCATCCCCCCTCTTGAAAATGTATTATTCTGTACAAATATTTGACTTCCACCCATTCGTGCAACATGCCCTGTCATTCCACATGTCCAACATACAGGAGGTTTCCTAATCTCTCCTCCCTGCATGCCTTGGTTATCAATTTGAATGTTCTGGAACCCACTCTGATTATCCTGGAAATTTCCCTGATTATTCTGGAAGCCTCTTCCTCGAAAACCTCCCCTTCCCTCTGGTACAAACCAATTATTACCTTGGTCAAACTGTCTTTGATTATTCCCTTGTGGCATGTTTTCTGATTGCTGTGAACGGGATCCATCTCCACTAGTCAACATTGCCCCTTCAATGGCGTATTTAGAAAGTTTTTTCTGCAATAGCTTTGCCTCTTTGCATTTCCTAGTATCATCTTTCTTTCGATTCTTTTCTTGCAAAAGCATGCAATAATGTGCAATGGTCAGCTGAATCTCTGACTATGGCTTTGCTTCCATTCCCACTAACTTCTTGAGCTGCTTTTGTTCCGGGTCTGGCAGCCCTTGGCATAATATGTGATAGAACACAGGTATAGATTTCCCCCAAGCCTTGCGTGTCTCCAAAGTCCACAGCTCTTGAAATTTCTGAATGTAAACAAGTGGATCATCCCCTTCTTGCATCTTTTTTGTCATTCAAGCTCTCATATCTGATGTATCCATATATAGCACTCTAAGCGCTTTCCAAACAGCTGCTCTGCAATTATTGAACGGTGCTTCATCATGAGCAGTGTTAACCGTGGTAACACTAGAATATCCTGCTCTTGACCAGACATCATCATCTCTTTCCCCAAGAATGGCAATCAGGAGACCCTTAATGTCCCCTATAGGTAATGTATTTTCGCATGTCATTTTCTCTAGCTCATGTATCCACTTCCCAGCACTGGAAGTTAAACTTGGGAGTTTGCACCTTAAATTATCCTTATCCAATGGCGGCCAAGGTATATACTTTGGTCCCATTGCTCCCTTTTCTAATAAAGGAAACTGTGAAATCCCAAACTCGTATTCGTCACTCATCATTTGCGTGTCCATACCCGGGACAATAGTTCCACACCGCCTTCTACCTGGTAGTGACCTTAGCCTGCTCACATATGGTGGCGAGTTCCCCCTCTGACCCTGGCATCTCTCTTTAGGTTGAGTAAGATGCATCACGGAATTTGTCGCCTGAGATGTAGGTAGGTCTAAATCCAACCATCTTACTGCCTTGTCCATTGTCAAACATCCTTCAGGCCCACATATATTGCCTTCTTCCCCATAAGCGGGTTCCTATCTTCATCTGACATCTCTTGTCCCAAATTTATGGGACCTCTTTCTTCGCCATCTTTGTTCAGAGTCAGTCTATCTAAAGACAGCTCCTTTGGGTCAAAACTACATAAAGCTCCTTCCTTATCGTACAGGTGCGTACTCTCAAGTCGATAATGTTTACCTTTCCCCTGCAATGCTTTCTGGGACTTCATGTCATGATAGACTTTATCGATTGTCTCTTCAATGCTTCTAAAGTCAAACTCATCCTCCAGATTTGCTCTGAACGGATCTGCTATCGCTCATGTGTCGGGAAGAATTCTACTATAGCCTCCCATGACACTACTGGATTAGGATCCATTACCTCCTTTTCCATGCGATCAAAATCAAGTGCTCTCTGCCTTCTCTTTTATTCCATTTCATAGTTAAATTCCTTTTGCTTCCTTTCTTCCTCCCTTACTCTGTCTTCTTCTTTTCTTTTCATGTCCCTTCTCTCATTTCCCCTTCGTATTTCTTCTTCTCTGTGTATTTGCATTCTTTTATCTCTTAATTACTCTTCTTCTTCCCTTCTTTTTCTTTATTTTCTTTCTTGCTCTTCAATCACCCTCTGCCTGTTATCGTACTTTCTCTGCTCCGCTGCTCTTTCCTAATTTCTCAGTTGCTCCTCTTGATACAACTCTTCTTGTCACTGTCTATCCTTTCTTTTTGTTCCATTGTCTTTCAATCTTTCCTCTCTTTATTTATCCTTTTTGTCCTGATCATCTTGATCTTACCTTTGCCTTACATCCTCAATGCTCTTACCATCCAGTTTGAGAAAAATCTGACCACCCATCCATTTGTTCTGTATAAGCGCCAACTCATCAGCTTTATACTTTATCTCTTTATTTCTCGTCCTATATCTATAGATGTACTAGGTCGATCACTTCTTTCCCTATTGCGCCTCTCCTTGTCCCTCGGGACCTTAGAGAATACATCTATCTCAGTATTTTTCTCCGGACCTTCGTTGCTGCTTTGCTCAGGTGACTCATATGCCGGGTTGCTATATCCTGTTGCTGCCTTGAGCTCCCTTAATGGGTAAAACCTGTTTACTTTCTTACTATCTTTCTTACTATCGCCGTCTGCTTCAGGCATGGCGGGTGGAGCAGAATGCTTGTCAGCCCCCTCTCTGCACACATTAAGTATCCAATCTAAAGGAGGCGGGTCCTCTCTCTTCTCCTGGTACATCTTCCAGAGCTCTAAGCTCGCTAGTCGCTTGTCTACATTTTTCCCCGTATATGCACCATGCAAATATGTCATCATGTGCTGCAGGACTGCCTTCCATATCGATCCCCCTTGCGACCATGGCATTAACATCTTGTCTGCGGTTCCTTTAAAACCCATTCCGCACTATACTGTCTAATCATAGGTGCCTGTTTTGGCAACTGCTTGCAAAGGTGTATAAGCAGAGTAATATCCTTCATTTTGATACATCACTCATTGACTGTCAATACTCACTGTTTACTCTTTGCAAATTATGCTAATACTTTTTAATACAGTCAGAACATAATGAACGATCACCAATCATCGCAGGCTCAAAACATTTTTATAATTTCGTTTGTTACTTTAATTTGCTAAAAATATCATCAATTCAAGTTCATTAAATATACGCTTAGTCCTTAACAACTCTTATGTTTTTCATCAACTTTGTTTTATTGTTTTATCATTTTTTATACAATCACATAAAACAGACAAATGGACAAGGACACTCGGCCGGCTACATACACACTCGTCTTCTCTCATAAGACTAATTCTGCCCCTAATAATAACCCATATGGAGTGTGAACAGCCCTCCTTAGGTTGGTCTTTAATTGAACCCATCTCCTACGTAATCCACTACAGGATTTTAGGGGCTGTTCCTTCTATTATGTTTTTTAACACGCAGGCACTTAGGCGTACTCTTTTATCACGGGCTTTCCTCGCAATATTTCTTAACTTGCTTGACATCACCTCAAGTCAATTTTTACTGAATATTTAACACTACCTCCCTCTGTTACTGGTTTTCCCTTTTATCACTTTTTTTCACCCACTGCCGATTCACTCTTTTGGCATCTCACTCAGTTTTCTACTCACCATTCGAATCGTTCAACTTTCGAATCTCAGGATCGCATGCCTCCTCAGTGGCCTCTTCAACTTTCCATCCGTTCAGCTTCCTGTAGATGCTGGGAGGGGTTTCTGCATGAAAACAAGGGGACCTATCTAACCTTGCTTGCAAGACTTTACGTTATTCCAAAACCACTATCTACAGGGAGTCTCACGTCCTTTCAGCTGAATAGCAGAGGTTGTGTGCTATTTCCAGGACTTCAAAAGGGTACTTATCTCGACGGATTATTTATCCATGAAATTTCTGCTACCACGTGAACTGGATCTCCCAGCCCTAAACATGAGATTGCAATAACCTTGAGGTAGATGGTAATGCAGAATGTATTTAAACATCAATAATCGAAACTACTCAGGTAGTTGGCAAAAGGATAACTATTTTAATATCAATTTTCTAAAACAGGGAGTACAACGGACATCAGCAGATGTCTCTCTTCATGATCTCAAAGCATTTCATAAAAAATCACATTTGTATAGTATATATTCGTCATTGATGACGTTAACCTGCGTATCACTAACGTTATCCTATGTGGCAAACTTAAAAACCTACGGGTGAATGTGATAGGGTCTAAACAGATCATCTAGGTATATGATCTATACACGTTTGGGCAGTGAAATAAAGTGACAGGATTCTTAACATCAGGTGGGGCAACTAAGCTCTTCTCTAAAATATGTCACTATGAACGTCACTAAATATACAATGTCTAATTGGGTACACAACTATAGGACCCTTAATCATGTGTCCTTCTATCATTGGTTACTTTCTAGCCTCCGTCATTACCTTCCCAGCCTATGTTAGCAGCAGGCAGGCTGAGCGTCCAGGGGCTGGAGAACTCATCTTAACTGTGCTTCCACAAATTAGCACTCGTCCTTGAAAATGTTCCTTGCACTGAAGAATTCAGTGGAGTGAAAGTACACTCTGCCCTCGTGCATAGGTGTGACCATCATGCTCATCCAACTTCTTCTCCCCACATGACTGAAGACCACGAAATTGAGTTTTCAGTGTATTCAAATACTATTTTCTAATAGACCTCTGACGTCTTCTTGTTGTTGTCCATGCCTTCGGAACACGAGCTTCGCTCTTTCACACGATTTGTATCCAATGTCAGCTCACCCCAGTCTGATATGGAGTTGGCTTCTTGGCTCATCCAACCTCACCTTCTGAGTTTTGCCTGTAATTTACTTGTTTTCTGACTGCGACAAAATGGAAAAGTGGCCTTCCTTCTTTTGCTCAGCTCTACTATTGTACGTAGTGGGAACATCCACCCTTTACTGACTCCAATATATATGTATATGTTGTTGCATGCAGCACTCTATTTACTATAAAGCTAGCCTCAAGAATACTTCATCTGCTTGCGTTTCTTTGCATATTTGCACATGTGAAATAGCTTCATATCTTTATTATTTCTGTAGCATAAGTCTCTTCATCTTGATCCAAGTTGTTATTGATCTCAATACTTTCTTGATGCCTTTATAGAATTGCCAGCTTTCTGGTCTCTGCATCTCTTCTCTATACGTCAACTTTGCATTGTGTGATGTCATTATTACTCTTTGTTTATTCAATTTGTCCTGTTTTCTTCTGGACTATCACACAGACAGCCATCATACTGTCTCATATGTGGGTATGCTTGCCTCAATATGAACCTCCTCCCAGGATTCTCCTTGGTATATATAAATCAAATGGCTTTGTGCGTGTGTCATATTCTGGTTTCCAGCAGATAGGCAATATGGGCAAAGTGATTGAGGTGGGGGTATTTAGCTCCTTTGCTACACTGTCAGGTACATCTCATTGTTCGATGGCATGCAAGCCAGTTTTGTGTCACTCTAGCGTCATCACTTGGGTCCTTCCCAAAAAAACTATCAGCACAAGAGATTGGGTATTGAGAGTTTTACCACATATGGGGGACCCTAAAGGAGTTATTCTACTGGTCCTTGCATGTCAGGTGGCTGGCCTGTCCCATCCCCACATTGTTGCAGAATAGTGGGCATACCATTGGTTCTTGCCACTTGCCATCCACCCATGGGTTTCTAAACTGTGATTGTTTAGAGCTGATCTCCACAGGCCTGGGATCGGAATTGGCTCTCAGCTTGCTGTGCACCTCTTCAAGGTGATGTGAACTGTTATTTGTCTGTATTGTAACTTGTGTGTACCACCTTTGCCTATGAGAATATACTCCTCACGTTTCAACACTTGTTGCAGTCTATGTCTGGCTTGCTGGGACGGGCCCCCCTTTCCCGCCACGGATGGTTGTCCATTGTCTCATATGGCTGTACAACCTTTTTAGAGACCACAAATGTGAGCTCTGCAGCCCACAGTTATGAGGATTTATTCTGTTTCTCTGCAGTTGGTTCCTTTGTCATCTGGAGATTGGAATGTGTCCTTGTATCTCTGACCTCGGCTGTGGCCTGTCTTGCACATCTTACTCTCTGCACAGCCTGAGTCAGCTCAGCTCGTCACAGCTTCAGTGGTTTGAGGCCTGCTGTAATTTTCCTAAACCTTATAATGCAGTTTCTACATCGTCCATGTTATGCTAGGTTCTCTATATGTTAGTCACACTTGGTCCTATCAGGTTCTGTATATATAACTGTAGTTCCATAGGGTTATTAGCGTTAAGCATCTGCAACTTTGCTCAGGATCTCTTGTTCCTTGTGGTTCTTCATTACTGCATTTGACTAGTGCAAAAATAAAAGCAACGCCGTGCTGTCACTGATGATGGTGCTTTAGTCGAGACTGTCCATAAGGGTATTTCCGTCCACGATCTCTGTTTCTTCTCCTATACCTGTGAAGACGTGTACAGGATTCGGTCTTTATGGCTCACTGAGAGGATACCTTTCAATGTGCTTGTCTATCACTGGTGCACTTGGGATTCGTCCAAAATACGATGGGTGGCTGCAAGTCTTTCTGGCCTTTCTTCTCGTCATACATTTGGGAGGGTGAAGTGGTGGTTTTGAGACCCCAAAACCCTCTTTAGATGTTTAGCATAACCAGTCAGGGAACTACAGTTTCTGAAAACTCAAATAAACTGACTATAAGGGAGGTTATCTCTCAGTACCCATGGGTGCTAGTTTTTATAGTGAAGCACCATGGTCATATCTGTCTTTTTTCAAAAGAGAGTGTAAGTAAGCTCTCCCAATGAATTGCTGATTGTAATGTCAAGGAAATGTACTTGTCGCTATCCTCCTTTGTGATTTGTATATTAGGATGTAACGTATTCAAACAAGTATGAAAACATTCAGATTGATCTAGATGGCTTGCACAAATTGAAAATGAAAATGACATCATCAATGTAACACTACCACATTAAAATAAGGATTCTCTGCATTGAATGGGTGTTGATGTTCGAATTCAAATCTATTGATAAGATAGTCAGGTGAGGGGCAACATCAGACCCCATTACAGTGCCTTTAATTTCATATAAGAATGTATTCCTGTAATCGAAATAGTTGTGTTCTAAGGATATTGACATTCATTTGATGATTGACTCATTAGGAGTTGTTAAGTGACTTCAATTCAGCAATCCCACTAAGTCAGTGCCTCGTCTGGGACGCCCAAGGGAAGCCCTTATTTATATATTTTTATGACAAGTTATACTCTGGATGATAAACCCTTATATAACGCCCCTCTCTTTGAATCCCCCTGACCTCACTGAGCCAAGAAGTAGGTTTGTTTTGCAATTTAAAAGATTTATTGAAAAATTAAACAAGATATATATATATCACACTCTTATAGTAAATTAATCTTTGATATCACACTTAAAAATATGACAGTGATCAACAATGGATAATATTACAATTGTACGCTTATTTAATTACTTAGGAGTTGTATAGGAAGGAAAAGGTAACTGAGAATGCTTTTATGGTTTCAAGGAAAAACAATGATGGAAAAAAATGCAGTACAGAAATAAATTGATAGGGTTTCACAAGAGATAACATGTTCCCTTTTCCCCTGGTGGCAATTCACTCCCCCCCCCTTGTGCAATATAAAAAGATGGAAAAGAGAGCACACAGTTCTCAGGAATACAATCAAATGTAGTTCATTTCCTCCCTAGCAAGCTTAGATCACAGGGATGATTTTAAAACACAGGCAAAATACTTTAAATGTGATTTGCAAAGAAGGGAAAAATATGCTAAAAATGATTTTAATTCCCTGTAGGAGGTTCAGGGTAGGTGATAGCTATTAAGATTAGTTCAAGTCACACTGACAATGCTCAATGAGGGATTAGCAGGTTGAAAACGAATTTTAGCAGTTCAAGCAAAAGACGGCTATCTTTGACTGGAGCACATTTTTCAATTTGCGGCATTTTTTCAAATGCGCCGAGCGCGATTACGGAATAACTATAAGGAATAGAAGGTTTTAGGCTTGTTGGAAAGCTTAGAATCTTATCTGTCCAATGAAAGTTAAATCTTGTTCCTAACACACGCGGTTCCAAAGATACGGACGCTTTTGTGAAGGTAGTTTTTCAGAAATGAAATAATGATTCAAAATGGCAAAATGACACTTTTACAGGTTAAAATCAGAGAAGGGACACACAATTCTATGATGCAGTTCTGGACAGTTTAAAATGGTTTGAATCCGATTATTTTAGACTAAGAGATTGGTTCTGGCACAGTTCTAGCTGAGTACTCACACTATAAATTTGAAATAGGCTGTCAAGATCTGGTCAGGTTGGCTGCGGTTCTCTCACCACGGACGGTCTTTAGTACGGGTTCTGCTCACAGCGATCTGGTCTGGGTCTGCTAGCGCCACTGCAGTCTGGTCTCGGTCTCTCTTTCTGCTCGTCTGGATCAAGTGGATTCTGGATACAGCACTGCTTTCTGGGTACTGGCACAGGGTTCTAGCCAGAA